>NC_069781.1:153655141-153958171 GCF_027406575.1 Nycticebus coucang
AGAATAAAAACAGGAGTGAAAGACAGCTCTATAACTGGGTTTTAAGA
Organism: Nycticebus coucang; assembly: GCF_027406575.1. Taxonomy (NCBI): domain Eukaryota; kingdom Metazoa; phylum Chordata; class Mammalia; order Primates; family Lorisidae; genus Nycticebus; species Nycticebus coucang. Next base: position 153,655,189 of record NC_069781.1, read on the forward strand.
ACAGCTCAGCCATCAACTATATCCTAACCAAGTACTTTTATCCAGTTAATTTACAGAGTGAATCCCTTAGGGTCTCCAGCCTCTACCACTGCAGCTCATTAGAGCCCAATATCCAACTTCCCTCATTGTAGACTGAAAGCATTTATGCTTAAAATGTAATTAAACTTAAAACAAACAAGATCTTTATTCCCTGACAGTCTCGCTATTTTTAAATTGACAAAGGCATGAACTTATATAGGATTATTTAGAAAGCACTATACATTACAGCCACTTAGGGCAAGACATTTGCCCAACTGTTCATCCTGCGTGCAATTAGAAATCTAAATACTTGGGTAACGGCTTTCTACTGGGAATTAAACTTGCAGATCTCTTACAAACGAGTAATGTGGTAAGACTCGCTATCCAATGAGGTGTCTTATTGAAATATCCCAGGCCGTTTCACTTGTCACAGCTGTCGTTTCAGCCTCCTGCACTCAGAGTGTATAGCTTTCATTACGAAAATAGAAATTTGTGTCCTAAGTGCTGTTACATTACTAATGCTAAATATTTAATTCCCTGGGGTTCCAATTATGGTTGAGCACTGGCAACATTGATTCTACTTTTTAATAACAACTGTAAAAGCAATTTGAGCATTTTTCAATTAATTAAATACATAGTGAACGAGTAACCTCTTGTCATTTTGCCCTCCAGGACCTGAGCTAATTGGTGTAGAATAAAATGTTTTGAAAATTAACTGATATTCTGGTCTGCACACTGTTACACCGTTACATTGCAGTTTGCAAAATGAAGTTTGTCTTCTATTATAGTCTGCAGATGTGAGAAAGTACCTGGGTTTTATGTGTTTTACCGTGTGCCTCTAATTAGAGCCAAGTTGAAAGTCAAGTGTGGTTCTCTAAACACCAGTCAGTATCAATAACACTTTACATCATTCACAGATCAGTGCCACAAATTTCAAAATAGGAAAAGTTTCCTCAGTTTCATTATGTGTTTTCACAATTTACCTTAAACATTTTGAAAGTTCACTTGTAAGAATTTCTATCCTTAAGTATATCTAGATAGGAAAGTTCAAAAATAAATTTTTATATTTTTTTTTTTCACAAGAGAAATCTACAAATCAGATGTCTTGGAAAGACCTTCCCTTTTAAACACTTTGTTTCAGCCTCTGTTTCACCCTAGAACAATGCCATAAATAAGCTCTAAATTGGTGTTTCAGCTGAAAAGGACGAATCATAAAAGCAGATGCCATTTTACTCACATTTTAAAATGAACCCTGTTCTGAAGTACAATGAAATCTGATTAAGGAGACCATCTCCTTGTAGAAAAACGTCTCCAACAGGTGTTCATCTAGCTCGGAGTCTTGATTGGCCATAATCTAAAATCCATGCTCGGAAAGCAAATGCCTTTCCAGCAGCTGTCTGTCTAACAGGAATGATCCCCTAAACAGGTTTCACTGAATTAGAAATCTCAGCAGAAGCATTATGGCTCGCGGAGGAAGACACAGAATGTGAAATTAATCACTCTGGGAGAGAGAGGAAAAAAAAAAAAATAGTCGGGAAAATTTAATCATTTCCCTACCAATCTTTAGGGTTTAAAACTTCAATATTTCTAAGATTTTAGTAACATCTTTGAGAAATGAATTTTAATTACAGGATTAACTTGATAGCACCAGTCAGTTAATATAAATCGAGCAGGCTAATTTTTTTTTTTTTTTTTATTAAACTAAACTGGATAATGAGAACATTTTAGATTTCTGAGGTTCAGCTGACTTCTCTGGAAGCAATCTAATCTATCAGCAAATACATACACCCACATATGAATTAAAGAAATAAATTTATTTAAGGCTTATTTAAGTGTTAATCTATATATAATGTAACATCTTAATAGACTTTTTAGAACATTAGCTTAATTAATATATTCTGTCATTAATAATGCTTAAAATAATAAGCCATGTATTTAGTAAGTAACATATTACACCCGGTTATACAAATTATTTTTGCCAAAGACCATTTATTTTTTTCCAGCCCAAAGAAAAGCTATATTTTAAAAATCTAAAAGTAAAAATAAAGGAAACTTGTGCTTTGGATATAAGCAGTAGATATTTTTGTATTAAGAAATGGATCAGAATTTACTTTAAAACATGTATGTACTAGGTTTGAAAAATAATAATTTCATTAACTGACTAATATATGGACAAACTACAACTAGAAATAATAATATTCTGCGAACATTGGACACTTTATCTATGATGATAATTAACTCTACTATATTTGGTACCAGGGTCCCCAAGTCTGCACCAGCTGCCATTGGTTGTCCAATGGGCAGTGTCCAGCCACCTCTGGCAGCAGCAGGACACCAGCTAGTTGAAGATGATGAGATGCTGTCCCCACAAGATCACATGCTCATCAGGCTGCACTCCTCTCTCTGTGTGACCTGACACTCCATGTCCTCAGCGCGGCTGGCAGCACCAATCTAAGTTAGCACTAAGTATTATCTATTACCAGTATGAGGAGTACTTAGTACTTAGGACCAGTGGGAAAATACGACTGACCTTGGAAAGAGACAAGCTGAGTTCAAACCTGCGAAGGCCAACAGTGATGTGACCTTGGATGAGTCTTCTGACACCTCTGCCCCTCTGGTCTCCTGATTCTTGTATTGAAGAATCCAATGAGAGAAGAAGAAGAAGAGGCGGGAGGAGCTAACACAGCATGGAATGTAAGACACCCAAGGCTTCCAGTCCAACGCTCGCCCACCGGTGCCATTAACAAGGACTTTTCATTGTTACTTTGCAGACTATCTAAGGTAAAAAAAAAAAAAATGCACGGAACACATCCATTATAAAGCACCATAACAGAAAGAAAAAGGTTAGAATCATTAAGGGCTCTGTAGTTTTGACTAGAGATGATTATTTTGGAATTAATCAATAAATCATAAGCCAAAAGAGCATGCATTTAAGGCTTATAAAATAAAAGGAAACAGAAGCAATAGAAGGAAGAAGAAAAATTAGCAGGGTGTAGTCACGATGTAGGCATCATTTAATAAACTGTTAAATTTAAATGAAGCCTGTTTAACTTTCTCTTCTAAAGTGTGTTCGAATATTTCCCGTAGTTGCCAACTCAAGGCCCATGGCTCCTCTATCCTGGCTATAATCAGCCTCTGCAGAGCTCTGTGAACCAGAGAGGGATGTTGATAGAAAGACTTAGAGCCCGTCTTCCAATTGCTAAACCATGGAGAGAACGAAGACCGTAGTTGCTTTCGAGTTAACACATAACTGTGGCATCTGACCTGCTAGTGGGCTCTGGAAGCCATTTCTCAAGCTGGCTGTACTCAAAGAAGCACCCTTCTCTGGTCTCCACGTCCACAGAAACATAAAAGCAGCAATTTGAAGGACAGAGAGGGGAGACGAGAGACAGGGTCAAGGAGAAACACAGTTGACAGCAATCGAAGAAAGTAAAATGTTTCAAGAAACGATGACGAGAAAATAGAAAACAAGACAAACAAAACTCAAATCCTGAGTCCTTTAATGCGGATTTATGCAGTCCAGTTCTTACTGATGACTGTGAATTATAATCAAAGTTAAATGAGACTTGATAATACTGTTTAAAGTTCCATCCCAAATAGTTAAATAGTTGATTAAAACGGTTAATTCGTAAAACTTGGCTATCTTGAAAAACCCAGTCCCTGAGTGTTCCAGATGATGATGGTTTTATTGTAGTTGGATAGTTTTATGGTTAATGTACTGCGGCATAAATAAATATAGCTTAGCCTAAGCGTCTCCACTGAAAATACATGTGTCATAACATGACAAATCTAATAGGCCAATAACCAAGCAAACAGTAAGTAACTCAAGCATAAAAATATATAACATTACAACCGACTAATACAAACTCGTCCTCTTCAAAATGTATAATACAGTTATGCAAAATGGACTTTCAAGATGAAAAAAATCAAGTGTGAAAAAATAAACGGTGAGAAAGAAGTATAACATTGTTAACTCACAAATCCTACAGATAAGAGGCTGTAGGAAAACAAACCTGGCTTATGCATCTGTGTGATAATCAGGATAATCCGTGTAACACAATAATGATAGACACCATTCTTTTTGTTTTTTGCAGTTCTTGGCTGAGGCTGGGTTTGAACCCACCATGTCCGGCATATGGGGCCAGCGCCCTATTCCTTTGAGCCACAGGTGCTGCCCCGATATACACTATTCTTAATCGAATTTACAACATCAGGGGATAGTAGGTGCTTGATAAACAGTTGTTGAACTGACATGTGATTTACACGTTTGGACGTCAGATGAATCAGGAGATATCAGGAATATCATCAGCTTTTCTTGCAGTATTTGGAGAACTGAAACAGAAGGGAAGTGAAGGAGAAGAATTCCAGTTACTCCAGACTATGATGCACACATTGACTTTGACTGCATCTGGGGGTGAAATCTGCTGGGCAGATGATGTCTTGTTCTTGTAGGTTTTTCAGAGCAGTAGACTGTGGCTAATCTACAAGAGATGGCAGGACGAAGCTGCAGTCCTGGCCTCCCAGCTCTCCCAGTTCCAGCTTCACTACTAGCTGGTCCATCCAGTGAGGCTTACAGAGGATGGCCTGATTTGTAGTTGTAGGGGAACAGGTAGAGGTAACCTCCATGGAGCCCCAGGGACAGAGTGGTGACAAAAAGGCTCTACATATTGTTAGCAACCTCCTTTACCTCCTTCCCAGGTTCTGGTTAGTCAGGGTTTTGGCAACTCCATTGTTTTAGATTTAACTGGCATGACTATCGGATTGGAGCATTTTATAGACACTGTCCCCCTGGAAGCAAGCACGCTTGTCTTTCAGATGTACTGGCTTACCTCACACATTGCTATGCTGTCTGCCACTCTATTAACTCAAAGATGATAGTAACCCTTGCATTTGTTCCAATAGGCTATGAATCATGGACGGTCTAACCATGGATGTGGGTAACCCCTAAGACCTCAGCTTTACCCCAGCTCTATTTTCCAGGTCCAAAAATCCACACAGCCCACCAGGACACAGGCAGAGCACTTCTGGCATCACAAAATGCCTTTATGGTGACCTAGTCACCAAATAAGTTAATAGTAAGAACCTCACATATCTATCTCATAAAGACATCTCTGTGTTAAAGATTTTATAAACACTGATGAAGGACATTCCAGGCCTCTGCAACTCATTGGCAAGGGTGGGGAGATTATTCATTGTTTATGATATTTTGGGAAATAAAAGATCTGTGGATTTAGAAACTCCAAAGGCAAACCTAGCAAGGCGGCTGAAAGATTGTTCAGAGACAGGGTAGAAGAAGTGGGATGCCCTCTCTCTTCTAGAGGAGGGGAGGGCAAACTAGATCCAGCCTGTGGGCTAGTTTTATAAATGTTACTTCAACACTTTAGGAAAGTATCATTGGAACAGTCACATCCACTTGTCTATGGCTAAGGGGACTAAGGAGACTGTGACTAATCTATAAGAGACAGCAAGGATGAAGCCGTGGTTCCGGCCACCCAGCTGCGTTTGCCATGCAGTGACAAAGTAGTTGTGACAGAGATTGTCTGGGCCACAAAGCCCCAAATATTCTCAATTGGAGTTTTATAGAAAAAGTTGGCCAATTCCTATTTTAGAGTGTCTCTCCCTGAGAAATACAGGAATCCCAGCAAAGCTGCCTCCATCCTGGAAAGCTACTCCCCCTACCCCTGACTGTAGCCTCTTCCCCCTGCCCCAGCCCTGAGATACCCGCTTTCCGGCTGTGAAACACCCCACGAAGACTGACCATCACAAAGTTATCAGAGTTAGTTCATTTCTAAGTTCCCTTTCCAGTTCCACGCTCACTGCTCAGAGACAGGGCAAAAGGTGGATAATCTCTCTGCTTGAGAATCCTGCAGCCTATTTTTGTAACTGTTGTTGGAATACTTTTGTAAATGTGGCATTGGAACACAGCCACACCCTCGCGTCTATAGCTGGCTTGCATTGCAGTGGCAAAGCAGTTGCAGGAGAGATAACATTAATTGAGCACCTGGGCCCTGCCTGTGCATTTGACCTCTAGTGCAGCAAGGCCTCAGTGAGGAGGATATAAAGGATGTGTGGCCTTTCACCAAAAAGGAAGAGAAGAGAGAAATCCCTCCAAACAGAAGGCCTGGCCCAGGCGCAGGAGGCATGGCAGTGGACGTGACCGCTAGGGTCTCCCTTAGGAAATCAGCCACTGGGAGAAAGAGTGTGTGGACTAGAGGGTGGGAAACAAAGCATACGAGTGGACTGTCCGGTGGTGAGAGACTCATGTATGTTGCTGCAAAGTTGAGAAATGAGAGCCAAGAGGGTGCCTGTAAAGGATTTAAGGAAGGGCACGAATTGGTCAGATGTTATTTTAGGAAGATCACTTTGACAGAAGGGTCAAGATGGATGTGGGGGATGTCTATGCCCCCTCCCAGGCTGCTGCACCCCCTCTGCTATGCCCACTCAGAAAACTAATCATCCTTTTCTATGCACCCCATGCATTCAACCTTTCCTCCTGGCTCTTAAGGCACCTTTTGGACAAGTGCAAATATGGTCTGGTTTCCATTCCAAATTGTAACTTTCTGAACTGCCTCCTAGCCCCTTTTATCTGTAGTGAAGGACCAACTGTTTGTTGGTTTTGTAATTTCTGATCTACTGTAGAAAGATATTTTTATAAAATACAAAATTGTGCACTTGAGTGTCATGGCAATGTCAATTTGCCATACAAGTCTCTAAATGCTTTATCTCATTTTGTGCATTTATCTTGTTATAGGTCAAGAAAAAATGCTAGTGGACTCCCAGGTGACAGTCTGGCATGTAAAGGGCTTGGATGTTACCACTCCATCTTAACAGGTAAAAAGCTGAACTAACTGAAAAGTCAACACTCTTCTTAGGTTGGTAAGACTGAGGACAAACTACTGCCCCTGCAACTGGAGAGAGGGGCAGGCACAGACAGAAAACAACTTAAGAGTAGAAATCTCTGTGGGAACCAGGGTTAGGGTAGGAAATCCTGAATTGTAATTGACCCATTGCCAGAGACTTGAGTGCACAAATCTGACAGCACTCTGGGAGGCTGAAGCAGATGGATTGCTTGAGCTCAGAAGTTCAAGACCAACCTGATCAACAGTGAGACCCTGTCTCTACTAAAACTAGAAAAATTAGCCAAGCATGGTGGCTCATGCCTATAGTCCCAGCTATTCAGGAGGCTGAGGCAGGAGGATTGCTTGAAGCGAGGAGTTTGAGGTTGCTATGAGCTAACACAGCACTTTACCCAGGGTGATAGAGTGAGACTTAGTCTCAAACCAAAAAAAAAAGGTCCTCCAGGAAAACCCAGTTCTGGGGGCCTATGATTCTGTACAGTTTACCTTCTACAGTTCCAGGTTATAATATTGGAGAACCACCCCCATACTTCTGGCTGGAGTGGGGTGGGGTGAGGACAGAACCATTTTAAAATGTGCCAGAGCATTCTGTTCCATTCTGTTCTTAACAAGATCTGCCTTCAAGAGAAAAGACTGAACCAGAGCCTTAACCTACTGGAGTATCATTAGAGTCCAGCTGCTTGGAGGGAGTGAAGTACCCAGGGTCAGCCCTTTTAGATTTCCATGGGGGACAAGGGAGATGTCCCACTCCAGTCACCCCAGCCTGGTCCAGTCATTCTGGACCATCTAACAGAGGGAACTAAGAAACATGTGGGAAATTCACAGTCAGAAGCACAAACTTACTCACAGCTTGAGCTGACAACAGGTCTATAGAAAGCCTCCCCTGACTTCACCTCACCACTTTACTAGAGCCCTGTTTATAGCAGCTCCTTGTAACCAGTATACCATGCCCTCTTTCAGAATAAAATTACAAGGCCTACTAAAGGGCAAAAAACACAGTTTGAAGAGATAAAGCTAGCATCAGAACCAGACTCAGATATGGCAAAAACATTGGAATTATAATATTGGTAATTTAAAAGAACTATGATTGCTATTGTTTGACAGGTTTTGTCCTCTCTAAAACTCTTGTGTTGGAGCCTTAATCCCCAGTGCAACAGTGGTGATGGTGGGGCCTCACTGGAAGTGTTTAGGTCATGAGGGCCCCGCCTGCATGAGTGGATTAACGCCACTTTAGAAAGCATTTGCAAGAGTGGGTTCTCTCTTTTTTGCTCTTCTGCCTTATGAGAACACAACATTCATCTCTATTTGCCCTTTTGCCATGTGAGGACACAGCAAGAAGTTCTCACCAGACAGCAGGGGCTGGAGCCTTGATCTTGGACTTCCCAGTCCCCAGAACTGTAAGTAATAAATTTCTATTCTTTATAAGTTGACTGGTCAATGGTATTCCATTGTAGTAGCACAGATTAAGACAGTGATGAAGATGATAACAGTTCTAATGTAGTAGAGACTGTGCAAGAACATATGGGAAAAATGAACAGAGATATGGAAATACTAAGAATCAAAAAGCAATGCTGGAGATAAAAAAAAACACTGTAACAGAAACAAAGAATGCTTTCGGTGGGCTCCTGAGTAGACTGAGGAAAGAATCTCTGAGCTTGGAGATAACACAATAAAAATGGTCAAAACTGAAAAGCAAAGATAAAAATGTCTGGAAAAAAACAGAACACAACATCCAAGAACTGGGGACAGCTATGAAAGCACAGCCACAGGTCGTGAGAATACTCGAAAGAGAAGAGACAGGGAAAGGAACCCAACAAAATCCTTAAAGCCATAATGATTGAGAATGTCCACAAATCAATGTCAGACAAACCACAAATCCAAGAAGCTTAGAGAACACCAAGCAGGATTGATGCCAAGAAAAAAAAAATCTACAGCTAAAATGCTCATCAACTTGGGAATGGACTAACAAATTGTGGTATATGCACACCATGGAATACTATTCAGCTACAAAAAAGACAGTGACTTCACACCATTAACCTGGATGGAGTTGAAACACATTCTTCTTAGTAAAGTATCAAAATAATGGAAAAGCAATTATCCAAAGTACTCAATACTAATATGAAGCCCGTAGATGATCTGATGCATGCTCACATAGGAAAAACACTCATTTCAATTCATGCTGTGGGAAGGGGAATGAGGGAGGGGGAGGGAGGTGCTCCCACTCAACAGGCACAGGGTGGGGTGTTTGGCACTCACCTTTTGAGTGTGGGACATAACTACAAGAGGGACTCTACCTAACAAATTCAAATATTTTGACTTGGTGGCATGTACCCTCACATTAACCTGAACTATATAAAAGGTTGAAGATGTATATACTTGAAAAAGATTAATTAGGAGCCATTAAAAAAAATCTACACCTAGGCACATCATCTTCAATTACAGAAAATCAGAGATAAAGAAAACATCTTGAATGAAGCCAGAAAAAGCATTTACCTCCAGAGGAGTTAAGAATTACATCTGATTTCTCAGCCCCCATGTAAGCAAGAAGAGGGCGAAGTGAAATACTCAAAGTGTTAAGAAGAATAAACCCCACCAACATACACCCCGCAAAATTATCCTTCAAAGGGGAAGGAGAAATAAGTACTTTCTCAGACAAATGAAACTTGAGGAAATGTGTTATAAATAAGCCCGTCTTGTTTAATGTTAAATATTAAGGGTTAAAACATTTTTTTTTAGAGAGAAGGAAAATTACGTGAGTGAGAAACTTGGATCTATATAAATAAAGACATCAGAGAAGGAATATATGAAGGAAAAATAAAAATATCTATTTTTCTTATTCTGAATTGATTTAATATATAAGGAGTTGCCCAAAATAATACTAGAAACAATGGTATTTGATTATGTATGTTTCCTATATGTGGCTTATGTTTAAGTAAAATAAATGACAGCAATGATATAAGGAATAGGAAGAATTCAGGATTATTTGTTATTAAAAGGTAATCAAACTACCTATGAGTCGGTATAATTTTGTTAGATTAAAAGGCTTGGACTGATTGTAAATTTGTATATTGCAGACTCTGGGGCAACCACTAAAAACATATTTAAAAGAAGAAGTATAACTGATATGGTAAGAAAGGAGTGAAGACAAAGGCATATAAAATGTATAATTAAAACCCCTGGCAGAAACAGAGGAGAAAAAAAACATAGAACAAAGAACAACGAACAGCAACAAGTAGAAAACAGTAACAAATATGACATATTACTCCAACTATATCAATAATCAGTCTCAATATCAGTGGTCTAAATGGACCAATTAAAAGACAGAAACTGTAAGAGAGTGGATCAAAAACCTAGATCTAATTATATATTCCGCATAAGAAATCCACTTTAAATATAAACAGGCATGCAGATTAAAAGTAAATGGATGGAGAAAGCTGTACCACACTTACACCAATCTAAAGAAGCTATATTAATTACAGTCAGAGTAGATTTCAAAGCAAGGAGAGTTATCAGTGATAAAAAGAGGCATTATAGAAAGATAAAGAGGTCGGTTCTCCGGGACGTAACAATCCTTAATGTGTAAGTGCTTAGTGAAGAGTGTCAAAAACGCGTGTGGCAAGAACTGATAGAACTGGAGAAACAGATGAATCCACTATTATAGCTAAAGACTTTAGCACCCCTATATCAGAAATGGACAGATCCAGCAGGCAGAAAATCAGTTAAAGACAAAGCTGAACTCAAAACATTATCAATCAACTGGATGTAACTGACATCTATAAACTACTTCAATAACAGCAGAATACACGCTCTTCATAAACCCGTATGGAACATTCATCAAGATAACACATTCTGGGTCATAAAACACACCTTACCTAATTTAAAAGAATATAAATCACATAACATCTGATCTAAAAATAATGCAATTGAAGTAGAAATCATAAACAGAAAAATAAGCTAGGAAGTCCCTGAATAAGTGAAGATTAAACAACACGCTTATAGATAACATATGAGTCAAAGAAGAAATCTTCAAGAAATTTCAAAATGTTTTGAACTAAATGAAAATGAAAGCGCAACTTATGAAACTAGGCAAAGAAAAACAAATTAAATCCACACACAGTAAGCTGGCAAAATAAAATAAAAAATAATAAAAAACAATGGAAATTAAGTGGGGAGTAGGAAAGTGGCTTAATTCACACCTAACTGATGTGATGCATATAGACTGGGTGAAGGGCACACTTACAATTTTGAATTAAAATGTATGAAAGCAAATTATGTAACCAAAATGTGTATTCCCCTATAATATTTTGAAACAAACAAACAAAATAATAAAAATAAAATTCAACTAAGAAGTTAAAAAATTATAGCACAGTTAAGGTAAATATACAAAAGTCAATTTCTTTTATATATACCTGCAATAAACAAGTGTAATGCTAAGTTAAAAAGATTTACTTAAGTTAATATCATTTACATTAGCAGTCCCCCAATCAAAGTTATAAATCATACAAAATATGTATGAGATCTACCTGAAGAAAACTGCAAAACTGATGGGAGAAATCAAGACCTAAACAAATGGAGAGATATTCCATGTTCATGGATAAAAAACTCAATATTATCAAGATGTCTGTGCTTCCCAACTTGGTCTACAAATTTAATATGATCTCAATCAAAATCCAAGCAAGCTATTTTATGGATAGCAACAAACTTAAAGTTTATATAGAGCCGCAAAAGACCCAGATTAGATAACGCTGTATTAAAAAAGAAGGATTGACACTACCAACTTCAAGACTTACCATAAAGGTACATTAACACAAACATGTGGTAGTGGTAAAAAAAATAAAAAGGTAGAGAAATAGATCAATGGGACAGAATAGAGAGCCCAGAAATGGACTATATTAACACAATGATTTTTGATAAAGAAACAAAGGAAATATAGTGGAGAAAATAGTCTTTTCAACAAATGGACATCCACTTAAAAAAAAAAAAAGAATCTAGACAAAGGCTTTATACCCTTCACAAAAATTGATTCAAATGGATTATAAACCTAAACGTAAAATGCAAAACTATAAAATTCCTAGAAGATAACACAGGAGAAAATCTAGATGATCTGTGTTTGGCGATGACTTTTTACATACAACACCAAAGGCACGATCTATGAAGGAAAGGATAGATAAGCTGGACTTCATCAAATTTAAAAATTTTTGCTCTGTGAAAGACACTGTGGAGAATGAAAAGATAAGCCATAGACTGAAGGAAAATATTTGAAAAGACACAGCTGATAAAGGACTGTTACCCGCAGCACATGAAGAACTTTCAAAACTCAACAATAAGAGCAACATGATTTTAAAAAATAGGCCAAACACCTTAACAGACATCTCACCAAAGATACACAGTTGGAAAATCACTCCCTGAATATATGATCAACTATCTTCAGCAAGAGAGCTGAAAATACACAATATGGAAAGGACTGTCTCTTCAACAAATGTTGCTGGGAAAACTGAATATCTACGTGAACTTAGGAGGATGAGGCAAGAGAATCGTGTAAGCCCAAGAGTTAGAGGTTGCTGTGAGCTTGACACCACGGCACTCTACTGAGGGCAACAAAGAACTCCGTCTCAAAAAAAAAAAGAATGAGATCGGACCCTTAGTCTATACCATAAATAAAAATCAACTCAAATAGATTTAAGTCTTAAATATTAGACCCCAAACTGTAAAACTCCTAAAAGAAAACATGGGAAAAGTTTCATGGCTTTAGTCTTGGCAATGATTTCATGGCTATAATACCAAAAGCACAGCCAACAAAAGCAAAAACAGACAAGTAGGACCATGTCAAACTAAGAAGCTTTTGCACAGCAAAGGAAACAATTGGCGGAACTGAAAAGGCAACCTAAGGAATGGGAGAAGATATTTGCAAACTGCATGTCAGATAAAAAGTTAATTTCAGAAACATACAAGGAATTCCTGTAACTCAATAGCAAACAAAACAAATAACTGGATTAAAACATGGGCTATGGGGCGGCGCCTGTGGCTCATGGGGCTAGGGCACCGGCTCCATATCCTGGAGGTGGTAGGTTCAAACCCAGCCCCAGCCAAAAACCACAAAAAACAAACAAACAAACAAAAAAAACCATAGGCAACCTGAATAAACACTGCCCAAAGAAGACAACAAACCGTCAGCATGCATATGAAAAGAGGCTAAATATCACTAATTATGCAAGTCAAAACCATAATGAGATAGATCATCTCACACCTTTTAGGACGGCCATTATAAAAACAAACAAACATACCTTGGGGGAAAGACCCCCTATTCAATAAATGGTGTTGGGAGAACTGGATGTCTACATGTAAAAGACTGAAACTGGACCTACACCTTTCCCCACTCACAAAAATTGATTCAAGATGGATAAGGGACTTAAATTTAAGGCATGAAACAATAAAAATCCTCCAAGAAAGCATAGGAAAAACACTGGAAGATATTGGCCTGGGGAAAGACTTCATGAAGAAGACTGCCATGGCAATTGCAACAACAACAAAAATAAACAAATGGGACTTCATTACACTGAAAAGCTTCTGTACAGCTAAGGAGACAACAACCAAAGCAAAGAGACAACCTACACAATGGGAAAGGATATTTGCATATTTTCAATCAGACAAAAGCTTGATAACTAGGATCTATAGAGAACTCAAATTAATCCATATGAAAAAAGCCAACAATCCCATATATCAATGGGCAAGAGACATGAATAGAACTTTCTCTGATGACGACAGACGAATGGCTAACAAACACATGAAAAAATGTTCATCATCTCTATATATTAGAGAAATGCAAATCAAAACAACCCTGAGATATCATCTAACCCCAGTGAGAATGGCCCACATCACAAAATCTCAAAACTGCAGATGCTGGCGTGGATGTGGAGAGAAGGGAACACTTTTACACTGCTGGTGGGACTGCAAACTAGTACAACCTTTCTGGAAGGAAGTATGGAGAAACCTCAAAGCACTCAAGCTAGACCTCCAATTTTGATCCTGCAATCCCATTACTGGGCATCTACCCAGAAGGAAAAAAATCCTTTTATCACAAGGACACTTGTACTAGACTGTTTATTGCAGCTCAATTTACAATCGCCAAAATGTGGAAACAGCCTAAACGCCCACCAACCCAGGAATGGATTAACAAGCTGTGGTATATGTATACCATGGAATACTATTCAGCCATTAAAAAAAATGGAGACTTTACATCCTTCGTATTAACCTGGATGGATGTGGAAGACATTATTCTTAGTAAAGCATCACAAGAATGGAGAAGCATGAATCCTATGTACTCAATTTTGATATGAGGACAATTAATGACAATTAAGGTTATGGGGGGGGAAGCAGAAAGAGGGAAGGAGGGAGGGGGGTGGGTCCTTGGTGTGTGTCACACTTTATGGGGGCAAGACATGATTGCAAGAGGGACTTTACCTAACAATTGCAATCAGTGTAACATGGCTTATTGTACCCTCAATGAATCCCCAACAATAAAAAAATAAATAAATAAAAACAAACAAACAAAGGCACATGTTGCTAAGGATAGGGAAAAATGGGAAACCTTGTACTATTTGTGGAAATGTGAAATGATGCAGCCACTATGGAAAATAGCATGGAAATTCCTGAACAAATTCTAAATAATACTATCTATCATACGATGCAACTCCTGGGTATTTACCCAAAAGAACTGAAATCGGGGTCTCAAAGAGATATGAGCACCCCAATGCTCACTGCAGCACTGTTCACAATAGTTACGATGTGGGAGCAATCTAAATGTCCACTAGCAGAGGAAAGGATTTTTAAAATGTGGTCTATACATACAGTGGATTATTATTCAGCCTTAAAAAAGAGGGACATTCTGACACATGCTACAACATGAATGAACCTTGAGGACATTACGCTGAGTGAAATAAGCCAGTCCCAGGACAAACATTGCATGATTTCACTTACAGGAGGTCCCTAAAATAGTCCAACGCATAGAATCAGAGGGTAGAATTGTGGCTGGCAGGGAGCAGAGGCAGAGGGAATGGGGAGTTGCTAATTATTAGGCATAAAGCCTTAATTATGCAAGATGAGTAAGTTCTAGAGATCTTATGCACAACCTTGTTTCCACAGCTAACAATGCTGTACTGTACCCTTAAATATTTGTTAAGAGGACAGATCTCATGTTAAGTGTTTTTACCAAAATAAAATATTTTTTTGAGAAGAAGAAATATAGGCCATGGTGAATCATGCCTGTAATCCTAGCACTTTGGGAGGCTAAGGTGGGAGGATTGCTTGAGGCCAGTCTGGAGTTCCAGACCAGTCTAAGCAAGAGCGAGACCTTGTCTCTAGAAAAATTAGAAAAAAAGGCCAAATGTGGTGGGAGTGTGGAGTCTAGCTGCTCAGGAGGCTGAGGCAGGAAGATCACTTGATCCCGGGAGTTTGAGGTTGTGAGCTATTATGTCGCTACTGAACTCTAACCAAGGCAATAGGGTGAGGGCCTGCCACAAAAAGGGAAGAAGAAAAACAGAGGAGGAAAAGAGGGAGGGGAATGATGAGAACGAGGAGGGGGAGGAGGAGACAAATGGCAAATAGGCATATGAAAATATGTTCACAGACTTCACATCTTTTGTACTAACCTGGATGGAGGTGGAACACGTTCTTCTTAGTAAAGCATCACAAGAATGGAGAAGCAAGAATGTAATGTCCTCAATTCTAATAGGAAGGCAGCAGATGAGCTAAAACAAGGCGGGGTGTAGGGGAATGAGCAAGTGGGGAGAGGGGAGGAGGAAAGGGGATGGGGGTCACGGGGTATGGCACACCTCTTGGGGGCAGGACACAATTATAAGAGGGACTTTATCTAACAAATGCAACCGACGTAACCTAATTCTTTGTACCCTCAATGAATCCCAAACAATAACAAATAAATAAAAATTTAAAAAAAAGAAAATGTCTTCTACATCATATGTCATTAGAGAAATGCAAATTAAAAGGAGATCGCACTACACACCAATTAAAATAGTCAGCACAAGCGCTGACGAGGATGTGGAGTAACATAACTCTATTCGTTGCTGGTAGGAATGCAAAATGCTACAGCCACTTTGAAACACAGTTTGCCAGCTTCTCACAAAACTAACACCCAATTTTTACCATTTGACCCAGCAGTCAGATTCTTTGGTGTTTACCCTAAAGAGCTGAAAATGTATATCCCCACAAAAACCTACACACAAATGTTGATAGCTGCTTTATTCGTAACTCCCAGAACATGGAAGCAACCGGGGGATGTTCTTCAGAAGGTGAATGGATAAAAATCTGTGGTACATCCAGATGATAAAACATTATAAGGCACTCAGAAGAAATGAGTTACTGAGTCATTAAAAGACATGGTGGGGACAAACGCACGTGACTCTGAGAAAACAGCCTGTCGTAAGAGGCTACAATTCCAACTATCTGATAGTCCAGAAAATGGCGGGTTTCCTATGGAGACAGGGAAAAAGCCGGTGGTTGGGGCGTTTGGGAGTGCAGGCATAAAAGAAAGCACAGGGCATTTTCAGGGCAGTGAACCGACTCCATCTGATATCTGTTGTTACGTGTTCGCCCAAACCCATAGAATGTCTAATGCCAACATGTCTAATGTTAATGCCAATGTAAACTATAGGCTTTGGTGATAACGATGTCACTGTTGGTTCACCAAATGTGCTATTAAGGTGGGAGATGTTGATAATGGCAAAGGTTGTGCAGGAGTGGAAGTAGGGGGGTGTATGGGAAATCTGTGCCTTCTGCTCAATCTTGCTGTGAACTGAAAACTGCTCTAAAATTCATCTATTAAAAGAAGTATTGGTGGCCTGTCACAGTCCATAGACCACACCCGGAGTGTGGCCTTCTCAGGTACAGAGCCCTTGAGTCCTCAACCCTGTGTCCCTAGCCCCTTGTTCAAGTATTTCTGATATTGGGACAGACTAAGGTTTACAGGGCAGGATGAACCCAACCCAAGGGAAAGAACACTGACCCAAGTGGGTAACTGGGGCGATGGCAGGAGGAGGTGTTGAGGGCACAGGAAGAGGGTACCACAGGAGAAGTACAGGACAACCAGGACTATCCCTGTAGACAGGTGAAGATCCCAGCCAGAGGCTCAGGCAGAGGAGAGCACTGAGGCAGAGAGCAGGACCCCAGAGAGCAGCAACCTTTGAGCAGTACACCGATGTGGGGGGTGTCAGCAAGTCAACAGCAGCAGGGGCCCACGAAGAACCTGGGGATTGCTGCCTCTCAGGAGCCAGGGACACTGTTACATGCACAAAGAGGTTAAACAGGATAAGAACTGGGAACCATCAGAGCTGGCCACAAGGTCTCTAGACCAGCAGTCCCCAACCTTGTTGGCAGCAGGGATGGGTTCACGGAAGACAATTTGTCCATGGATTGGGTGGAGGGGATATGGACTGGGGGTGGGGGCGGGGGGAGGAGGCGGAGCTCAGGCAGTGATGTTGTCTGGCCAGCCTCCTAACAGGCCTAGTACCAGTACTGGTCTGCAGCTTAGGGGCTGGGGACCACAGCTTTAGATAACTAGAAAGACAGATGGTGCGGGGATGAATCGGAAATGGGAGAGGAGAAAGCTAACAGAAAGACACATTTCTACAAACTCTTTTTTTTCTACAAGCTCAAGGACACAAATATTCCCAGTGGAAGAAACTGAGTCTGGAGGAAATATTTTGGAATGGCAGTGACTGAAGAAAAAAACTAAGTGAAGAGGGAGAATTTTAAGTTCCAGAAGACAGAAGAGAGGTAAGAAATCAGAGGACAATGGAAACGAGAAAATAAGGAGCGAAAGAAGGAATACCCATTCCCCTGAAAAATGAGACAGAGGTAAGGTTGGGCACAGGGAAGGTACAGAAATACATGTAATGGATTGTGATTTACTTAAAAAAAGATCTTACTTCCCTGTCCCATGTGAAGACACAGAGAGAAGGGGCCATCAGTGAACCTGGAGTCAGGCGCTCGGTAGACAACTCTGCCTGTCCCTTGATCTTGGACTTCCAGCCTTCAGATCTGTGGGACATAAATCTGTGTTGTTTACAAGCCACCCAGTTATGATATTTTTCTCATAGTCGCCCAAATGTGGCCACACACGTGATGTGATGTGTGCTACAACACGGATGAAACTTGAAACATACCGAGTGAAAGAAGACAGTCACAAAACATCACACAGTGTAGTATCCCATAGAGATGAAACACCCAGAGCAGAGAAATCTACAGATAAGCAGCGGATGAGTGCGTGTCAGGGAGAGGGGAAAATGGTCTTACTTGGTTTTACAACTCAAAGATTCCATGAGTTTAGCTTCTCAGTGGGATGTCAAGGTTTTCAAAGCCAAAATTTCAAGGAAATACTAGGTTCTAACTTCCTTCTGAGACCTGTATATTCCATATATACTTTTTTATCCTCACCCTTTGGAGCAAAGATGTAGTAATTTCGTATTTATTAACCACTCAGGAATAACCAGGAGCTAGTGGCCATATCTGCTCTTGTTTCCCTGCTCTGAGGAAAACTCCAGAAGCCCCCCTCAATAGGCAAAAGTTAAGACAGCAGTAAATCCTTTCTCTCTTTTTCTACCTGTGAACTTGCCACTGCTTTCTCATGGGAATAATGCAAGTTGATTATTCCAGGATTTAAGAATCATATGTTGTGTTCACGTATATTCATTATATTAAGCTGATGCTGACAGAAATAACATATAAGGCTATCTTTAGGATTTGGAAGGCACAGCTAGACTGTAAACTCCACGAGGAAAGGATCATGGCTGCTGTAGTATCTGGAGCTAGGGCCAACATGGTTTCAGTATCCAGTACCTAGTAGGCGCTGAATAAATGTAGTCATACGTCTCCTAATGATGCTTTGGTCAATGACAGATGACGTATATATACGATGGTGAACCCGTAAGATTACACTGCCATATTTTACTGCACATTTTCTGTGATTAGATATGCTCAGATACACAATTGCCGAGAGTATTCGGTACAGCAATGTGCTATAGGTTTGCAGCTCAGGAGAAACAGGTTGTGCCTGATAGCCGAGGTGTGGAGTGGGCGGTACAGTCTAGGTTTGTGTTAGGACGCTGTCTGATGTTCACATGACATAATCACCTGACGATGTGCGTCTCAGAACACTGCCCAGTACTTAATGACACATGACTGTACTTGGGATGGCAGTTTGAGGTAATAAGATGCAGATTATGTATCATGACAACCGGAGATGACGTTAATCATTTATGCAAATATTGTCACTAAATTCATCAAGTTTCTAAAAACCAAACTATTCTCAAGTGCTTTTTTCTCTGAAATATTTTACCCCTCTGTATCTTCAAATCTCAATGCACAATTGAAATTTACTGCCCTTAATTCACTGAAATGTTTAGGAGATAACAACAGCTGGCAATGGTTTTTCTTTCCTTCCTTTAATACCTTTGGACCCCATCTTTTTCAAAACAAACATTGCCTGACAATGTTGAACAGTTTGTTTGAAGACTTCCTTTACAAAGGACCATTATAGCCATACTACACAGCAAAAAAAAAACCCAAAAAACAAAATAAAAGCCATATTTCTTGAGAAATTTGCCCTTTAAGAGAAAATGTGCCATTACGAAAGAATAGATCATGAACTCCAAGCCCCTTATTTTACTAGCACCTCAAAACCAGCTGCTCAGCCCACAATGACCACTCATCCTTTTTCCTTCTGGGCCTACTTCTCCAAACACTGCCAACACAGCCTAATTGTGTAAGCCCTATGGACACCCTGTTGACATGCTTTTCCTCTGCCCTCACTTGTAATCAGTCACCAAGTGCGTTTATTTCTAGCATGAGTATCTCTCATCTAGTCATCAACCTCTCTACTTCCCCTGGCCACTCTCTTAGCTCAGGCAACTGTCATCTTTCACCTGGACAACTACTTGCAAAACCTAACTGGTCTCTCAACATCCAACATTGCTGGTCTCTTACGCGCTCCCATATTCCTGCCAAGTGGTATTATGCAGATCTGGTCTGGTACATGCTTAAAACCTTTATGGGGCATCCCTCTTGGCAAGAGAAGCCCAAGCTCGTCTGTCAGGCACATTAAAGCTCTTCATAGCCCGTCCCTGTCTACTTTTTTCTCTTTCCTGTCTCTACATGCTTTGCTCACGCTCATCCCACAGTGCACCACCCCAAGGCTCTTTGCTCCCCTTGCTTGGAGCCCCTTTCCCTGCAGAGCTCACCCCCATCCCCTCTCCTCTGGGCAGCTCTTTAACCTTGCTCACCACCATCAGACCCAGCGAGGGGCTGGGCGCCTACGCTTTTCCCTGTCATTGTGCTATACCATCTGCTCATGGCTCCATCTCCCCAGCAGACACCCAGCTCCACGCTCCACAGGGCGGAAACTGCGTGCTGCGTGCTGTTTCCTCTCTAGGCCAGGTGCAGTGCCTACTTTGGTGCATTCAGGGAATATCTGACTCCTTGTATTTGTCACAATATTAAAACAGCAGATATGCCTGAATAACAATGAATAAATAAATGGAATATTGTGCTCGCCTTTATATCCAAAGCATCAAACACTGATGCTTGCCACATGTACCCATATCTGGTGCCAAAATGTACTGCATATGAAAATGGCAAGCAGACATTTATTTCCGACACGTACAGACTAACATATTACTAAGAATAGGGATGTGATACAAACACTGACAAGCCAAATTGCCAGAAGTTGGGACAAGCACCTTCAAGTTGGCAGCATTTGCTTTGGAGTCAGATGATGGAAATCTTCATTATTTCTCATTAGCAAGTCCCTTCACCTTCATGAGATTTAAACTTCCTCATCTGAAAAAAAGTCTTCTCCAGATTCAAAAGCCTGCACGTGGAAGCAGCCTGCTATTTGTATAGATTGAGTTTGAAAGGTAGCTTAAATAAGAAGGCTCCTGGAAAAAAATACAAAGTCTACTGACACCTTAGTGTATTCATTATGTTAAGTTCAAAGATGGCAAGTAGGTTAATTTAGCAGTAAGTCATTCTAAAATCATTTTGTGGAGGAAATATATATAAACAATTATAGACAAAATTATAAAGTGCCTGGTATTTTAAAAGAATATACAGTGACTACAGCAATTACTGCAGAGCCAGGAAGTCTAGTGGTAACCAACCTATGATTTGCAGTATATGTACAATTTTTTTCTAAAAAACTATCTAAAAGTACAACATTTTTTCTTTTATTTTTTTAACCACCACATAAACTGTATTACAAGATGATTCCAAATGTTTTGTCATTGTATGTACTCAGAACTTTTAAGTCACTGGCCTAATGTAGGCCTTTTGATAAAACACAACACATTTTGGCCTCCCTATTTGGCAATACCATATAATTGGGGATACTGAATCGATATTACACATAAATCCTGAGTCTCATAATGTCTTTTATAATTATGTTTATCAAATCTATGATTCATAATAAATTTTAAAAAATTCTGATAGAAACTTATGTCTTCTATTTTCCAAGTTCAAGGAACCTCAGAGCTTCCTATTCAGCCTCCTAAAATTGGGTGCACATTTAGAAAAGGCTTTTCCCTCTCTCACTACCTTACTCACTTTCAAAAAGTAACATATATAAATACTTGTATTTTCTTAGATGGCCCAAAATACAATAGTTTCCTAGTAAAGCCATAAGCTTTGTGTATAATCTTGTTGATGTATTTCTTACATAATTTTTATCTACATGTGATCTCACAGTTTTAATTTTGGAGCTCTTCCAAAAGAACTGAGTTCTTTTGTTATTTCAGGCCTAAGATAAACCAAGATTAAAAAAATAAACATTATAGTCATATAGATTATTCATTTAAGATACTATAAAGTATAAAATACCTTATTCCTTCTTATCAAATATAAAAAATGGAAAATAATTTCGTTTTACACATTATCTCTCTCACACACACACTGAGCCCCATAACCTAAAGGACTCATGAATGGATTAATAAAGTGTGGTACATGTATACCATGGAATATTATGCAGCCTTAAAAAAAGATGGAGACTTTATCTCCTTTAGATTTACATGGATGGAGCTGGAACATATCCTACTTAGTAAAATATCTCAAGAATGGAAGAAAAAATATCCAATGTACTCAGTACTATTATGAAACCAATTTACAATCACTCACACTTTCACATGAAGAATAGATCACAACTATGGCCCAAGATGAAGGAGGGAGGAGGGGTGTTGGGAGGGGAGAGGGGAGGGTGAATGGTGGAATCACATCTATGGTGCATAATGCAAGGGTACATGTCAGATCTATTAGTATAGAGTATAAATATCTTAACACAATAATTAAGTAAACAAGATGAGGTATATTTTAACCAGTGTGATGTAAGTGTTCCTAATTCTATATGAAATTAGCACAATGTACCCCATAAACGCATTAATGTATACATGATCTATGTGTTTATGATTTGATAAAAAAATCAAGCTCTAGTTTTATAATGAAGAGAACCCATTTGTTTTTCACTCAAACGCACATTTAAATTCAATATTACTCCTTTTAAAAAGCATTCCTCATTTCTGGTCAGTTCCTAAAATATAGGAAGCTGTTAAATATGCTTTTGGGCAATGACATACTCTCTTGATGCCCCAAATTCCAAAAATTCCAGCCAGATCAGATTTCACCCTGCTTCCAACAAACCACATTCTAGTTCATTCCCCTCTCATGTCCTCCTTCTGTCTATCATGCACCTTATAAATCCAAGCCTCTTGCTGGGGGGAGAAGGAGAGATTGGTCAATGGGTACAAAATTACAGATAGATAGAAGGAGTCCTGGTGTTCTACTGCACAGTAGAGTGACAATGGGTAATAATATTGTACATTTCAAAGTAAGAGAGGATTTTGAAATGTTCTCACCAGAAAGAATCGATGTTTTTGACATGATGGATAAACTAATTACTCTCATTTGTTCCTTACACAACGTATACATAAGTTGAAACATCACTCTGTACCCTGTGAATACATACAATTATGTGTCAATTAAAAATAAAACTTAAAAAAATTAAGCCTCTCATTTTCTGTGACTGCTACAGCTCTACTAGGATCTTTCCCCTGAATTCGAGATGTTTCGAATTTCCAATAATGCAAAATCAGGTTGGTTTTGCAATTACTTTTACTTTCCCCCCTTTTCTTATACCCTAATCTGCGAGTTATGAGAACCATGCTAAGAGAACAGGGCTTCGTATTGTCTTCTTCACTGGTAGGTTCCCAGGGCCTAGAAGTTCTAGAACACAGGATATTTCAATAGCTTAGGGAATGAATGACTATACTGGTATTTAAAGATTCCATGTATACATCCTATTTTTTATCCAGATCATCTTTAAGGGCAAAGGCTATTGTCTTATCTGATTTATATCACTTTGGTCATGACCATAATGGGCTAAAGATGAAACCATACTTACATGCAGTAAAAGACTGGGATCCCCTGAGCCTAAGACCATTCAAACCGTTAACAATTCACAACAGTGACTTTTGTCAGATGGATCACTGTACCAGTTAAATATGTTTGATGTTTCTTTAAAAAAAAAAAAGAACGGAGTTACATCTTTAAGGGTTCTAAAGTCAATATATATGATAGAAAATCAGAATAAAAATTATCTTTGAAAGTCATTTGAGTTGATCTCCCCAAGAATATAATGTACATGGTTTTATATGTACTTCATCATGTCTCAACAGAAATAATGTCATTTACTATAATTTCCACCAGGATTCTTGCCTCCGTCCAAACGTGCTTCCTCCAAACATCCATAATGTTTCTTCCAAGCATCACGTAAAGTAGCTGCACTTTTAGAGGCCAGGTACTATGAGAAGAAATTTGTTTTTATTTCCTTCCAAGTGAATATAGCTGAACTAAATGAGCATTTTTTTAATTCTACAAATACTGCAGGTGAGATGGGAGGGACAAAATTTGAGAGTGTCAATTCAGAAACAATCACGATATAGATCCCTGAATGTCGTTTCTATTAACACCTGGAAAATCTCCCCAAATTTCCCCAACTACCCTGTCAGCTCTGCGTAGTCTTTTCTATAGTTTGTACCTATGTTTATACCTTTACATAGAAACTGTTTACCAAAAAAAGAAGTAATTTTTTTCAAAATCATTTCTCTAAAGTAAGAACAAAATCTAGAATGTGGAAAAATACTTTCTTTTACCTGGTTACAAATTACTTAAGATAATCTGTATGCTTTAAAATCATAAACAAATGTAGTTGAAACAAACACTCTCCAGAAATGCAGATGCCCTCCTGGCCTTTCTCTCTCATGGACACAAAATCATGGACTCAAAAATACTCCATGTAATGACCATATGGCCCACAATTCCACTCCTGGGCATTTATCCCAGGAAAATGAACTCTTATGTTCACACAAAAACCTCTATACAAATATTCAGCACTTTTATTTGTAATAGTCAAAGACCAGAAACAACCCTGATGTTCCAACTAGTGAATGGTTAAACAATCTGTGGTATACCCATGCCATGGCATACTAGTCAACAACAAAACCCCCCAAAATATCAACACAAACAAGCCGAATCTCTAGAACACAATGTTGAGTGAAAGAAGGAATTCCAGAAGGTTACATACTATGATGCCATTTGTGTAACATTCTTAAAAGGACAAAAACATCAGAGAAGTAGGTGTGACTATAAAAGGGTGGTGTGGGGCGGTGCCTGTGGCTCAAAGGAGTGGGGTGCCGGCCCCATATGCTGGAGGTGGTGGGTTCAGACCCAGCCCGGGCCAAAAACTGCAAAAAAAAAAAAACAAAGGGCAGTGTGAAGGATCCTTGTGGTGACCTCAACATTCTCTGTCTTAACTATATCAGTGTCAACATCCAGGTTGTGATACTGTACAACACAGTATACTGTAAGATGTTACCTTTGGAAGAAACTAGGTAAAGTGTTCAAGGATCTCTCTGTGTTATTTTGTACAAATGCACATGACTATAATTATCACAATTATAAAATTTAATTAAAAAATAAAAACGGAATATTCTAGTTGAATAAATGTGAGATCTAAGTAAGCTTAAGAATTCATCCTCGCCCTTGGATGCATTGTACAAACTATGGAAATAAAGTATAAACTGTGTCACTGAGAAAATAACTCAGCAGTTTCTACAAGTGTCATCAGCATCTGTGATCTCCCCAGTGCCCTACCCAAGGTGTGCATTTGGCCAGACGAGCCCATTCCCATGTTCACACCGCAGAGGCCGGAGACCAGCCTGTACAGAGGAATCCTTCCCTTTCTTATTGCTGCTAAAAGGTTACAAAGAGAAATTTCCCAAAAACTCGTAATGACTGTCATTACCAGTCTACCCAGATGCAGAAATTCTGTGAAAGAACTAGATGTCAACCTTCTTTACATAAATCAAACACATAAAAAATGTTCTGCCAGTTAAGGCAACTTTTTCTTGTATCTGAATTGAGCTAATAGATTTGTTCAAGAAGGAAATGTTCTATTCCAGAGGGACTAATACAGAAAAAAATACACATAGGAATACCTTTCAAGTCTTTTTCCTCCCATAAATATAATAGGGTCACATTAGAACGTGATTTTATACCCAGTGTAATGATATCTGATTGTCAGAAGAATTACTATGATGGAGAAAGGGATTTTTTT
Source organism: Nycticebus coucang (assembly GCF_027406575.1). Taxonomy (NCBI): domain Eukaryota; kingdom Metazoa; phylum Chordata; class Mammalia; order Primates; family Lorisidae; genus Nycticebus; species Nycticebus coucang. The sequence continues at coordinate 153,680,734 of NC_069781.1, forward strand.
AACCCTCTTTTTCAGGTATAAACATTTATTCAACCCAATAAAGACATTTTAGAAAAAAGTCAACATATAAAATTTATTTTATTTTTCCTGTACCTTGATTAAAACAAAAAGTATTCAGTGATACTTGATACTCGATATAATACTAAGCATTTCCAATTAAAGTTGGTGATCACGAGGAGCTTAATCACCTTTTGCGTGACAACTGAGGATTTTAATTGGAAAAATATTGTAGTCTGTAAATAGAAATATCCAAAACAGATTTAAACCACTTGAGCACTTGATTTTTCCATGTTCTTTGCATCTAGATTGAAATAGATCACAGGAAATGTCAAAGACGGATGGCTGAATCTAAAAGAAAAAAAAATTCATTTAGTTGTCATTATCACTGTCACCATCAATCCCTAATACCTTATACTCCACCGATCAGGCTTAACTTTGCTATACTGCTTTCTGCTTGGGAGAAGACAAATTACAAATCAATTATGTATACTAATTTAGAATGTTACCTTTAGGAGGCATTTTAATAACTTAGAGGTGAAGTATTTCTTTAACTGCTTACTTTAAAACATATTCAGTAACATCAGCCAGGATACACTGAACCTTTACAAATACTTAATGCTGCTGTCTGCATAAACTATCAAATTGCCCCCCAAAAGTGGTAGTACAATTTTGCAACTGGTTGAGGTCACATGGAAAATAGAATTATATGCTAATTTGTTCCTATATTAAGTTATCATAGAAGATCAGACGAAACACAATAAAATGAATTCTGGAAAAAAATTAACTAAGTAGATTGGTATGTACCGTATCAAAGTAAATTGTTTATCTTAACAGACATAAATACAAGAAAGATTTTTAAAATAGGAGCATTTTCTCCTTTTCAAAAACAAATGTTTTAACCATACCCAGGCAATGACTCGCATGATTTAAAAACACTTTACATGAATGTTTTTTTCTTAAAGGAGAATAGGGGCAAGGTATATTTTTTCTCAAGGAGAAAAAATAAATAGACAAGGGCCTTGCATCTACAAATGAAAAATTTCCCCAGAAAAAGCTTTATTTTATCTATATGTTTCTTCAATTTAATTCACACAAATAGTTCCATACATGTACTATAAAATAAACACACAGGTTCCAACTAAACAATGGGTCAGTAGTACTGACCATACATTTATTATTTTACTCCAAAATAAACAAAATATAAGTGCTTTTCTTAGCACAGATTTTAAAGAAAAGACATTGTATCTAAAAATCTATTGAGGAAAAAAAAATCAATATTTCTTTTCTGGAAGGCATTAGTAATTCTATGGATACCACATCAACTTAAAAACTATAAATTAAATTAATGGTTGAAGAATTTGGGTTATCATTTCATATATGATGATGGTGCATATCTCATATTTCTATATTTCAAGTGTCTTTTTTATTGAAAACAGGAAAGAATTAGAGGAGACGATGGAGAAATGAAATATTACAGCGCATAAAATCACAGGTCTAGTATTTTATGAAGCATCCAGTTTATTGCTTAGACAAGTGACAAAGATCATCTGCATCATGCCCTTAAGCAAATTTCCTGGGAAAAAATAAAGTTAAAATTTTGTGTTCTAGAATCTATCCGGTTTTCCACTAAAATATATATTCATGTTTTATTTCAATGTTTCCTGTGCCATATGACAAACAAGAGAACACAAAAGACAATCCGAATTTTCTTTAAATTGTAACGTATTTTTAATTTCTAAATAGATTTTTATACAATTTTATTACTATTAGTTATCATAAAATAAATTTGGCTCCCATGAAATATCAGTTTAATATCTTGTTCAAATACTTATTTTTCTCCTATGTATTACCAGGACTTGTTTGCCTTATTTTCTCCTTCCCAAGTGAGACATGGAGATATTAACTTAGGCATAAAACCTCTAAATGCCTTGATGGACTATAAAAATAGGGTATATACTTCTTAGTATCATACTTGTTTGAAAGATCATATGCTTTGGGATCTTAATCCGTAAAAAGTTGAGTGTTAGATAAAAAGGGGGGAGAAGTCTGACAAAAATGAAAACATGCACTGATGCCTAAAAAGTCAAGATTTAAGTATATTAATCTTCATTCCCACTGAAAGCAATCTGATGTCCAGAGACTAAGAGTTATTCTACCATAAAATATAGCACATTAATTGCTACAATAACCCATTTGAAATGTCTTGATATAATTATTATGTCATCTACAAATGATTGTACATATTTTTAATATTTATGATTGAAGGTTCCAAAGCAAAATATATTGAAATTGTAAAAATATTCAGTCAGTTAAAGACATCAAACAAATCAGTACTATTTTAAGACTTAAAGTAAGACTCAAAATAAGATGTGAAAATAATCACTAAAAGCAAGGTCAAAATTTTTGGACCGTGGTCATCAGAAACAATGCTATCATTCCTAACGGTTTGCTTATAAAACTATATTTCTACCAGCTAGCTGAAAAGAATGAAAAGCTTCTTACAACCAGCTAAAAAGAAGTCTTTACCATGCCCCTCGAAAAAGCTCATTTTCACATTACTCAGGCTTCATTATGCTAAATCAATATTCGTTTAGTCACTGGGGTTATTGACATATTTTAAAATAAAAGTATACCCTTCAGCTACTGCACTCATTACAGGTAATTTGTCTTGTCAGAGAGCAGGGAATATTATCCTAGTCTTTCAGGGGCTGACAGCCCATGGAAATACCTCCCCATGGTTACAACTGTAAATAATTTTAAGGTAAAATATTGAAAAATCAATGACTGTTTCCTGCAATCTGTCACAAACAAATCAATCATAATCTGTACTGCCAGGGAGTATGATTTGAAGGAGATGGGAGCAGATGTAATTCTTGGCTGGAATCTCTCATTTCAAAATCACTTCACATAATGGTGCTATCATTTAAACACTTAACAGTCAGTGCAACTGCCACTGTAACATGGAGTTGGACAAAACCACAAGGAGGAGGAGGAGAAAATGCCATCACTATTATGTTAACAAACATTTAATTTAAATGGTTGCTGCATTAGTAAATTTCAGCTGAAAACAGTTTTACCTGCCCCCTTTCACAGTTCTAAATTAATCAAGGCTGCTTTTCTATGTTCTGAGGCTTAGTAAATTAGCCTATGACCCAAATTTTACTCTCTAAAGCACATATACCTTTTATTTTAAAAGTACATTATAGAGAATAAAATTTGGAATTTTATTCTACATTCCAAATGCAATGTAGAATATCCATAATTTTATCTATATAAAAAAAGCAAAAAAGGTGACCTAGATGTGTAGATCATACTCCTGAGTAGGTTTAAAGGTCTCAGTTGCCCAAATATTAAATTTGATATTTTCCTCCTATTAATAAACATTACATTTCAACTTCCTAATATTGTAGCATATTTTAAAGTGGCCAGAAAGATCTAGCAATTCTAAAATACCCCTGCATTCCATATACAAACTATACCATTAGGTGATATTTTTAAAGCCAGAGTAATAAGCAGAGTACATGAAGTGCCAATGTTGGTCAAGGTTATAATGTAATCACTCGGTTATTGCCGTTTTTTTTTTTTTTTTCTTGACTACATTTTAATGGCCTCTTCAACTGCCTATAGCCTTACCTCTACATAGGCACAAATAAAAGAATCTGAAATTGGTTTATTTCTCCTTCCTGTTGTGTTAACTAAAAATACTATTTGACTTAAAGATTAAAGAGTCTTTTCCCTGAAGTTTTTTGTTTTTAAATGCTTAAAGATTAAAGAGTCTTTTCCCTGAAGTTTTTTGTTTTTAAATGTACACTAGTTCTTTTAGTGGAAGAAATCAATTTTAGCCACCACATTTCTTAGCAACTTCCTAATCATATAATTAGACACCATGACGCCTTTCACTTTTTTATTAATAATCTTCCCCAGATACAGTTCAGGGGACGGGTATTTTTGATGACTAGAAAAGTATATTATTCTTCTTAAAAGAAAAACAACTTGATATAAATGCCATTACACAATTTAAACCTGTATATACATTCTTAGATATAGTAATTGGTCTTTTAAAAATGGGTTTTACTGTGTTTTTAATTTGCTTTGCCTATTCAGTGTGGCAACATAGTATCAGAGGACAGAATCTCTGATATACATCGAACCCCATATATGTTCTTCAAGAATCTTAGATTGATTCTTCCCCACCAATATCAGGATTTTGAAAATGAAAAAGCATATGAGTAAATTATCAGAGAAATCATCCAGAACAAAACAGAGCCCTCCATTCCTTGTGAATTCCCGCAACAGCTGCAAAGTAAGCAGCAAGTCAACCCAGGGAGAGGAAAAGAATTACACACGAAAACGGAAAGGGACCTAAGGCTCTGAACCAAGAAAGCAACCCCTATGCATGCACTTTTGGCCTCCAGGACACTAGAACACCCTGGGCTGGGTCCAACTAACCTCTTGGCCAAGCCCTGGAACCAGTTGCCAACAACCAGGTTTTCCACTGAGAGCTTGGTTGTGGCAGGCAGTAAATCACCCTGCAGAGAACACAGACTCCCAAATGAAGGCAAAAAAGATCTTGGAGGTAAAGGAGGAAAGTTAAACAACATGCTAAATACAGGCACATCAACCAACCACCAACTAGAATGACATCTACTACAACTGTGCCGCACACCTTTGCAGATCTAATTCTCAGAAAGAAGCTATTTTAAGGATGCTGAGTATGGCTAAGTGATATTTCTCAGCTCTCCCAACACAGCCCACAGCTATAGGGAAAGCAGGCTCACAACCTTAGCAGAGGAAATTAATATAGTTTCCATATCCCAAATTTAAAGAAATCACTGTCTACTGAACAAAGTTGTTATATGTAATCAAGGTTCAAGATTACAGAGGAAAGTATTCTTTAAAAGAGATAATATTACCTCCCTGTCTTCAGAATCTCTTTCTTCCAATAGCCAATACAGTAGCTTCATTATGAACTGGAGACTCTTAAAGAGAAAAAAGAGCAATGGTTAGCTTCATTTTTTGTACTATTTCCTTCCTTCATGGAATTACAATTTAATTACCAATACTTCAATTGGTTTTATTCCTGGATGATACATTTCTCAAAAAGCATATTCTTTAGATATTTTCACTAGAGAACGTTTAGTACAACCTTCTTAATTAATCAACTATGACCCATTACTGCTGAAAGGATTTGTTTTCTTCATAAAAGAAATATTAGAATTTTAATTCATTTGAATAACTTTAATAAATATGAAACGTCACAATAAATCTGGCTTACAACAGATGTAAAACTCAACCAATCTTCATATGTATTTAGATTTTTCCTGTATTTATCCTAAAGAGAAATAAAAAACAAAATTCATTTTTCTTACCTTTTAAATTCAACAACTTTATGGTATGGTTTAAAAAATTAAGATTAAAAGACTAAAAGAGGAATCAGAGTGCTCACTACTTAATATTTCCTTTTCATTGCATTTTTAAAATGCTGTAATGCTTCAGCTCTCAATCATACACGAAACCCCATTTCTGCAAGACCCAATCAGTATTAGGGGAACACAAGGATTTTATTTAAAAATTATATATTATCCTATATCACATTAAAAATCATTTTAATGCCTTGGAAAGTATTCAGAGAGAAGCATTTGATCTATTGGAGGCTATGCTAATTATAGCTGTCTTTTGTAAAATTAGCTTATTTTTTGTCATCCAACCATTTTTTAAATAAAACGTATATGTCACTAAATCCTTGCACTATATAACATAAATATTCTGCATAGAAATAATTATTCTGCATAATTATTCCCCATAGCTTTTCTTATCTACCTGTATTTAGCAGACCCTATTTTTAATGAGAAATGACAAGTTTCATGTACATTGGTATATTCTTTGTCAGTAAGAGTTTGGTACCTATGACTAGAGCTGATATTCCCATGAAATTTATTTCTAAAAGAACTAGGTAGTTAAAATAATGAGAAAGTATGGTTTTTGTATAAACATCTTATTCTATACCATAAACTATATATAGTTATATCTATAAACATCTTATTCTATACCAATTTTGTATAAACATCAATTCTATATCTGTAAAATACCATAAACTTCATCTTGACTTTTATGAAAATCACTGAATTTATAAATTTTACTATTAAAAATTATTCAATGTAATTCCATGATAAAAGGCATATAAAAATATTCAGTGTCATTTTTTCAATCAAAAATTTTTATGTTTACTGCACTCTTGTTTAATGCATTAATATAATCAAAGGCCTTAAGTGACATTGTCTATATTCTGTACTTAGCCTCTATTCTCAATATAAACACTTTGGTAAAAACCAGTGGTGATGTTAATTAGGCTTAACTCCACACATAGGCACACTGTATGCAGACACTCACTTGCAGATGAGCCTTGGGATGAACAAGAACAAATTTCAGCCAACATTTGGAGGAACCCCATAGTTCAGAAGTCAACTTAGCTGACAATATCCAAATGTATTATAGAAGCATTGTACTTATCACCTGCACAGAAAAATGGAAATGATTCTGTTTAAAGAAAAACAGAAAACTAGTAATACTTTGGGGATATTAGATACGAATATCTAATTTTCTCTAAGATATCACTCCATATTATGGCAAATAAATAAAAACTCTATCAAGGTGTGGAACATCATTAGCTTACAAAAAGAACAGAAAACTAGATTACATAAATGACAACTGCAGGGGAAAATTGCATTCTCCTCTCCTGAACAAATGTTAAGTGCATCCTTACTAATAAAGACTTAAACTCAAACTACATTAGAATATACTGAGGCATCTAAGTTAATTTACAAAGCTAAACTAGCGCTTAGGTATACTGCAGCTATAAAAAAACACTGCAGATTTATGCAGACTTACATTATCGGTATTATAAGTCAGAGGAGTGTTATGAAAGCAAACCAGAGTCATTACTGAACAAGGAAAAAAGAATTTCTAGATTTTACATTTTTTTAGAGTTGCATCGGCTGTTATTCTAAGAAAAAATATTATGTATAAAACTGCTAAAAAATATACTGAAAAGATTTTAAAAATACAAAAATCAACACTATATAGAAACCGAAGAGAAATATCAAAGATAATGAGATACTACCACTCAAAACAGGCTATATACTCTCAAAGTTAAAATATTATTCCAAAGTATAATATTGTGTTCATAATCTACCTAAAGAATATGTTTAATTCACTCAGAATTATATGAAATCATTTAATTTTGTATATCATCTAAAGAACATTTAAATTTTCCCTACTATTTCTAGACTGTATAAATATAATAGTAATTATTCAGTATCATTCATTAAAACAGATGACAGGTAATTAGTTCATATTCCTATTTTACCTCTTTTACAGCAACATATCAAATTTGAAAATAACATGGATAATAACATAAGGATGGTGATGGAAACTGCCAGAGAAAAAAAATTTGGTGGGGGTGGGGTGTGAGAGACAAATAAAGCAATTATCTCCAAATTAATGCTCATTTTAGTTTCAGCAAACAAATCTAAATAAGTCATTTTTTTAGTTGACCGTGTAATTTTAGCCAGTAATTATCCTTGAGTCAGGAATGAACTGGGAAGCTACACCTGGCTTTTCTGATCATAAGCCTATGATCCCCTCCGCTTTCACTTCCTCTTTCTGCAATGAGTTTTAATAGTAAAGAAACACACACACACATACCCCTTACACACTGATGGACAGCCAGCTTCCAAGAAATCATGAGCTACAAAGACAGTTGAAAAATCTTAATGCAATACTTATGTTAAAGGTGCTGGGTAAGCCAAGCGTAATAAAGTCAACAGTATCTGTCTTGCCATTGTTTCTGCATTTTGGGATTTGGAGTAAAGGACAATAATATTATTTTAGTGGTCACTCAGGTTATGATTCAGATCCTTAACCTAGTAAGATGCTAAATGCATTATCTTCACTTACACATCAATTCAAATTTACAGAACACTATTTTGGAAGAAACAAAGAGTTTTCTTCTATCTCTAGAAATAAAAACAAGTTATTCCATAAAAATTGTAGCTAGGTACTTGATGATACGAAAAAGATTTACTTTATATCATTAAGACGCCCCAGGAGACTATTGCTTTTCTAAAACCTGAAATGGCATGCATTTCTCACATATTTACCTTTTTAGTATATTTCTGTTTTTGTGCATTAAGCATGCCTTCTGAAACAGATTTATTCTCAACACTAATAAATATTTGCCCTATTTTATGCTTTCCTTTCAAAGTTAGAAACCATTATTTCACAAAGCTAAAGCACAAAGGAAGCTGACACAAGGCATTGCCAAAAAGCCACAAGTAGTATAGTACATGCCAGAACACTTAACATTAAACTTAAACTATCATTTCTCTCTAAAACTTCTGTTGCCAAAGTGCTCACAAAAGCTGGAAGCTCAAAGGCAGGTTTCAAGTGCAATTAAATTTTCCTAAAGCAAAACTGTACAAAAATATGCCGCCCTTCTTATGTCACCATTTATAGACAACATTTTCTCAGGATCTTAATTAAGATAACGATGCACACCTGTGTCAACATTCTCTGGCAAGACAGCCTTATCAATCATAATCCTTTAAGCACACTCCAAAACAGCAAAGCGATATGACAGAAGCAATCTGTTGCCTTTCCTGGTGTTGGTGTCGTGTCTCACACAAGAATGATGAGATCTTTAAAATACAGCAGACCTACTTTTATGAGTCTTTAAAGTTTTAACTGTAAACAGCTATTACACAAAATAAACAGGAATAACCTCTTTTGCACTTCACTGAAACAATGACAACTATACTGCCAAAACTTGAAGAGCAAGCTCTGGGGCCACGTCTTGGCAATAACAGTTGAGAATCTGATTTTAAAGCTTTAAATTCTAAGAGTTATGTGTAAGTGGATCCGTGCAGACCTGACAAGCCAATGAGCCCTTAAGAAATTTTAAAATGAGAATATTTAATCCCCTACTGTAAGTTAAAATGTCTGGAAAGATACACATACAATGAAAACAACAACAACAACAAAAAAAAAACAAAAAAAAACAAGAAGAGTCTTCTTGTTAACCTGGAAAGGAGGGAGAGACAGATACCACCTCTGCTGGGGTAAAAAGAGCTTCAGTGACAAGAGACCAATGAAAGTACCGCTGACAAGCAAGCAGGTTCCGAAAGGAAAAGCGGATAAACAGAAAGGAAAGAAAGGGAGGGCGGGGGGACGGGAGAACGCAATCTTCACCACCAACAAGACAGAAAGTTAAAAACTCGTGTTTACCACAAAAAAAAAAAAAAAAAACGGAGAGAACGTTCGTATAAAAAAGGAGAAAATCCGCCAGATGCTATCTGGGTTCTGCCTGCTAACGACCAGCCTTCCCATATTAACACGATTCTATCTCAGGCGCCGGCGGCCGCGGCCAGCCCAGCAGCAGAGCCATCAATGTGCAAATAAAGCAGAAAATAGAGACATCCTTAAGAAATGAGCCTTAAATTTGACGTCGAGTGGAGGTGACAACCACAGCAACAGAACCATAAATTCTAACAGCTTCAATATCTTGCAAGATTCTTTCCAGTCCCTGATACCAAAAAGAAGACACTAAGAGGGAAGGGGTAGTAAAAGAAAAAAAAAATTAAGAAAAGAAAAAAAACCCACAAAACCCCCAAACGGGGTGCTGGGGTGAGAAGGCGGTGCGACCCAGAGAGGAAGGGTGATGTAAGGAGGCTGTCTGCGCGACAGACTCGGGTTCTCGGCGGCACACACCTCCATAGCTCCGTCTCAGAAAGCAACGCCCGGTGCAGGAGCCGAGAAGGTGACACGCGTGGACCGAGGGGGCACGCCCACGCGCGCCCACCAGGGGCCCGGGACACCGGCAGACGGGCTCCGACATTCACGTGGCCAAGGCCCACGGGACACCCGGCCGCGCGCGGGACACCGACGTGTCCACCGGGTCCACGACTGACCGCCGGCGCGTCCGGAGGGCGGGCAGGCCTATCCTGCGGCACCGGGCACCCTGCGCCAGGGGGCTCACCTCTCCTCCGCGGCGCGGGCGCGCGGGCGGCGGACGCTCCCTCGTGGCCGGCGCGAGCCCCCGGCGGGCGGCGCGCGCGGGCCGTTACCGACCGTTAGCGCCAGCGGCTGAGGCGGCGGCGGGAGGAGCCGGGGGCGGGCGCTGAGGAGCCGCCGGGCCGCGAGAGGCGGGAGCGGAGGGAGCTGGGCGGGGACGCTTCGGGGCGCTCCCGGTGTCTACTGGGCCTTCACCCAACCTGGGGTGTTGGGGGCTGCCGAAGAGGCCGCCACTGGCTGGCTCCACGTTTCCCATTCCCGAGCTGCCCCGGCCGCTCCGCCTTGATTCGGCGTTGGAGGGGCTGGCTGGCCGCCACCCTCATCCCGGCTGTCCCAGCCTCCGTCCGCTGCGGCCCGGCCCGCTTCCCGTCTCCATGACAATAGCTCGGCTGAAGCCCCGCCCTGCCCTTCCCCTTCCGCGCCGGGAGTTGAGGGCAATCGGGCATACGTCACCAAGGGGCGGGGCCAAAACCAAGCCAGAGCCCAATGGAAGAAGAAGGCAGTGTAAGGGAAAGGGCTGGACGGACAGAGAGGTTTTCGGAGAATGTAGTCTGAAGAACTCGGTTAGCTAGTGGATGGGTGTGGGTGGAGCCTGGAGGGTGGAGCCTGGGGGGGAGCAGAGGGAAGGGGAGGAGTCAGCACGCGAGCACGAAGGCGCGCCGCCGAGCGAGTGGTGGAGTGGTGGGTCGGTGGGTGGGCTGGTTAATGTGAGCTGGCTGTAACTCAGGAAATAAAGTGTATCTCGCCTGTCAAAGTCAATGCTAGAAACTTTGTATATAGTTATGCTTCGACTTGCCTGTGGCTCCATAATAAAAGGCCACAAAGTTCTGATCTAGCGAGCTCCAGCGGCGTGCCCAAGCCGTGCCAGCCTCTCTCCTGGTTCACCAGCGCCCCTGTCTGTCCCACAGTTCGAGTGCGTTCGTGGCTTGTGGCGACGAGAGGTGGAAGGAAGGGGAGAGGATCTGTTTTGTATTCTGTGTGGCCGTCGTGGGCAAGGGCTGCCTGTGACTCAGTTGTGTGTGTTTGTCTCGCCAGAGCCTCACTGAACAAACAGTGGTTGGGTTGGGCAATGCTCTACCCAGTATTTGCAGTGCAGCGTGGGCGGGTTCGAGAGTGTTTGCAAAGGGGAAGGCGACTTAGTTGAACAAAAGGGGAAGGAGACCCGCACCCTCCACTACCGACTTGGCTGGGCGAGCTGCGTATGGCAAACCCGGAGAAAGAGGCTACAAGGCATGGGGGGGGAGGTGGGGACGGTCCCGAGAGCTACTCAAGTGTAGCTGCCTGTGGGTCTGGCAGCTCTTTCCTACTACCTCTCCTCTAGAAAGGTACCCTGGTAGACCCCAGGTTCCCAGTGTTTCCTCCGTCCAGTTCGCGGGGTGGGGAGGTGGTCAGTGGAAGGAAGGCTAGCCAGAGACGTGTAGATGTCTGAGGCCTGTCTCTCGCCCACCTGCTGCTGCCGGCGCAGAGGGACAGTCATCCTGTACTCTCTGCGCCCTGGGCACGGGCATCCATGTGGCTTTCTTGGGGACTTTCATTCTGGATATCCAATTCGTTGTCGGGCCCTTGGCTTGTGGGAAAAGCTGGAGCGGGGAGACTCCGGGAGAACAAGAAATCCGCTAACTGCGAAATTGACTGTGGCTAGGAGAGAGCAGTAGTTCTCTGGCTCACAGTTCGCGGCCTCGTCCCCTTTGTGTTTCCGAGCGGCCAGACATGCTGCCAGGGCCGGCGGTGCGACGGGACTGCTGCTCCGCCCCGAGTTAGCGAGGGGAGGAAAGTTGGAAAAGATCGGCGCTGCTGGGATGTGATTGTCATCCTGGGGCCGGCGCTCGAGAGTCTGAGAGAGAGAGAGAGAGACCAGGGAGGGGATACGGGGGAGGCAAAAAGGAGGGGGAGAGAGGGCCGCGGAGGAGAGGCGGGCGCTAGGGAGGGGCGAGGGGAGCTCCAGCGAGCGGGAGAGGGAGCCGGGGAGGAAGAGGGAGAGGGCAAGGCGCGCCTGGCGGCCGGGTTGGCTGCGGCCTCCCAGAGGCTCCTGCCAGTCCTCCCACCGACTACACCCCGGGAAGGAGGAGCTTCGGGCGCTCACAAGGCGTCAGAATCCTCAATTTCCAACTTAGCATCTTGGCAGGACCTTTGCGAAGCCAAAAGCAGAGCCCCCCAGTGTAAAGAGCGAGGGGGAAAAAGAGAAAGCAGCTAAGGAGGGGAGAAAAAAAAAAGCCCAGTCTGGGCGAGCGAGGCGTGCAGAGGACGGGCGCCGCGATCGCAGCCGGAGGCGCGCGGGAAGCCAGCAAGGAGGTGCCGCGGGCCGGAGCCCGGGAGCCGGGACCGGAGGAGCGGCGGCCCAGCGCAGCCAGAGGCCAGGTGCCCGCCCGCTCGCCCTAGCAGGGCGCCGCCCGGCTGGTTGGCGGCCGCGGCGCGGCGCGCCCCATGCCCGTGTGTGGCCATGTCCTACCCGCAGGGCTACTTATACCAGCCGTCCGCCTCGCTGGCGCTCTACTCGTGCCCAGCGTACAGCACCAGCGTCATTTCGGGACCCCGCACGGATGAGCTCGGCCGCTCATCTTCGGGCTCCGCGTTCTCACCCTACGCTGGCTCTACTGCCTTCACGGCGCCCTCGCCGGGCTACAACTCGCACCTCCAGTACGGCGCCGACCCCGCAGCCGCTGCCGCCGCCGCCTTCTCCTCGTACGTGGTGAGTGAGCGGGATCCGCGGCGGGCGAGGGCAGCCGGGCCAGTCTAGCCGGCCGGGCGGGGGCTGCGGGGGACAGGGACCTAGGCGCCACCGCCTACCTCCCCGGCAAGCTTCGGGGCCCCTGCAAACTTGAGCGATTGTCTGGCTTGGCTTCGCCTGGGCCTCGGGCTCAAGAGTTGATCCTAAAAGAGAGTCGCGTCTTGCTCAGATCACTGAGCTGGCGGGTAGGGTTTGGGGGCGGGGGGAGATGTCGCTGCAATTAAAGAGCAGCATTTGGGTCAAACATAAACTGCAGTCCGTCTTGCTAATTTTATAATTTAGGTTTTGATATTTTGGAAAAGTAATCCGAAAAACTACACGTGAATACCTCTGGGCAGAAGCTTGATAAGTCTATGTAAATGTATTTGGCCTCGCCTTTAATTAGTCCTCCAAAATGTTGCAAATCCGTAATCCTATCTTCACAATCCGATTTGGAGGTATTAAATTTCTGAAAAGTCGGCCGAGCTGCGGTGCATCCGGGATTTTTCGGCTGAGTTGTGACTGATTTGGGGTAGCATTTTTGGAGAGTGGGAGCGCTGGAGCAGTGCTCAGCTTTTCGTTTGCATTTCTTTGAGGGTTAAAAAGAAAAAGAAAAAAGAAACAAACCCATAACTTCCCTTGTTTCCCCTCGCCCGGGTGCGGAGCGCAGAGTTGCCTTCGTTGTCCAGGCCTCTATCTGCATGGAGGGCCGGGCCGCGGAGGCCAGATCTGTGCACAGCGGATTGACGTGCCCGGGCAGACGGGGGCCTGCAGGGTGGCATCGAGGCTGGGACAGCTTCACGGGCCCTCAAAGGACTGGACTCAGGAATTGGGCCCCGGTTGCCTTCGGAGGAGGGATAGGCATTGCTCTTTGGTTTGAAACAGCCAGCCCTGTCCCAAAGGAAGCCGGAGTGCCCGCCTCGCCTTCTCGTAGAACCCTGGACGCAGGGAAAGTGTGGGAAGCTCGTTTTTGGTAGCAGTGCAGACCGCGGCCCACACTCACCTTCTCTCTGCCTCTCCACTACAGGGGTCTCCCTACGACCACACACCCGGCATGGCGGGCTCCTTGGGGTACCACCCCTACGCTGCGCCCCTGGGCTCCTATCCTTATGGGGACCCCGCATACCGGAAGAACGCCACACGGGACGCCACTGCTACTCTCAAGGCCTGGCTTAATGAGCATCGGAAGAACCCCTACCCCACCAAGGGCGAAAAGATCATGCTGGCCATCATCACCAAGATGACCCTAACCCAGGTGTCCACCTGGTTCGCCAACGCGCGCCGGCGCCTCAAGAAGGAGAACAAGATGACGTGGACACCTCGGAACCGCAGCGAGGACGAGGAGGAAGAGGAGAACATTGACCTGGAGAAGAATGACGAGGACGAGCCCCAGAAGCCCGAGGACAAGGGCGACCCTGAGGGCCCTGAAGCAGGTGGGTGGACCCCGGAGAGGGCCTGTTGGGCGGGAATAAGAAGGAAAAGGGGTCCTGGAGGGGGCGCACACTGGGCCTGGAGCTTGGAGGGGCAGGGGTCTCTGCCTTTGCGGGCGGGAACATGGGACGGGAGTGGTCTCTGAGCCTCTGACATCCTGAGTTTTGCCCGCAGGAGGAACTGAACAGAAGGCGGCTTCGGGCTGCGAACGGCTGCAGGGGCCACCCACCCCCGCCGGCAAGGAGACTGAGGGCAACCTCAGCGACTTGGATTTTAAAGAGCCGCCCTCCGAGGGCCGCCTAGACGCGATGTCCGGGGCCCCCCGCGCCGGCGGGCCCTCCCCGGCTGGGCCGGTGGCGGCGCGGCTGGCCGAAGACCCGGCCCCTCACTACCCCGCGGGCGCGCCGGCTTCTGCCACGCACCCAGCCGCGGGAGAGCTGCCCCCCGGTCCCGGCGGGCCCTCGGTTATACACTCGCCGCCGCCACCGCCGCCGGCAGCGGTGCTCGCCAAGCCCAAATTGTGGTCTCTGGCAGAGATCGCCACATCCTCGGACAAGGTCAAGGACGGGGGCGGCGGGAGTGAGGGCTCTCCATGCCCACCGTGTGCCGGGCCCATAGCCGGGCAAGCCCTAGGAGGCAGCCGTGCGTCTCCGGCCCCAGCGCCGTCGCGCTCGCCCTCGGCGCAGTGTCCTTTTCCGGGCGGGACCGTGCTGTCCCGGCCTCTCTACTACACGGCGCCCTTTTATCCCGGCTATACGAACTATGGCTCCTTCGGACACCTCCACGGCCACCCGGGGCCCGGGGCAGGCCCCACAACCGGTCCGGGCTCTCATTTCAATGGATTAAACCAGACCGTGCTGAACCGAGCGGACGCTTTGGCTAAAGACCCGAAAATGTTGAGGAGCCAGTCTCAGCTAGACCTGTGCAAAGACTCTCCCTATGAATTGAAGAAAGGTATGTCCGACATTTAACGCGGGCTGCGTCGGTCCTGGACTTTTCTAATTTATTAAAAACATAGCCTTGGCAGTTATTTTTCCACCACCAGGAGAGATTAAAAAAAAATAAAGTACCCCCTCCTATTCAAAAGCTTATAGTTTATGGAGATGGATGGTATAAAAATGTAAACATCTCCACACACACACACACACACACACACAATGTCTTAACCAACCGAAAAGAAAAATTACAAAAAAGGATTTGTATTAAATCTTATTCTGTATATTTAATGTAGCATTTTTGTATTTAAATTGATAATTCAATATCTTTGAAGTAAATTATGAAATCGAGACACCTGTACAGGCATTAATGGGTTTTTTTTGTAATATAAATATATACATTTGTGTTTCCCCCAAACTGTTTCATAGTTTAAAAATACAAGTTTAATTTAATTTTTTACACCTATTGATTCTTCTGGGTATGAGCTAAAAAGTATTATTACAGAAGAGACACAGGTTATACTCTTAGATTTAAAAAGTAAAATAAACTGCAGCCGCCTTTGTAAAATGCAAAATATTTAATTAAAAGAGATTTTAACATAATCATAGCCACTCATTATTTTTTAGAAGCCTCAATAAACTGTCCATTGCCTTGGTCGAAAGATGCAAACTGCAACTTTTTTTCAAAGTGGGGATGGAAAGGCGGTTCCACAGACCTTCCCAGTGCCAGGCAAAAACCATAATTAGGCAGTGAGCCCCGGAGAACCTGGGCCTGCCCTGAATGCAGATTTGGATCACGATATGGGCTGTTTGGGTGAGACTGGACCCTGGAGGAAGGAGAAGAGAGACCCAAGTGTGTGCCCAGAAGGGAGAAAAGATGGCGAAGCCAGCTAGGGACACCCACCACCCGAGAGCCATCACTTAACCTAATTACTTCCAATCAGTGTCGAGTTTTATGCAAAGCAATCAGCTGCTGAACTTTGCTAATGAGTTCGATTTTATGCCGGATTTAGCCCTTATTACTATTTCAAAGGTGCTTCAGGCTAATACGGGCGGGGATCGAGTAAGGGAGGCCAAGAGGAGAGGCTTTCCCAAGTCACAGTCTTCTCTACACTTTCAAAATTGGGCATAGATCTCATTTTTGGATTTGATTAAATTAGTGAGCGTTCCTAGGCATCGGTGCGGGTGGCGGGCGGCCCAGTAGAAGCCGGCTCAGCCTCGGGGCTGGGACCGAGGGACGGGCTAGGGGATGGTTTCCCCTTTTCACAGGTAGGTGTCACACTTGTCCTGAATTTCAAGCCTGCACTTTTGCAGAGTCGGAGATTGCAGAGTGGGCGGAAGGGGAGGAGGGAGCGCCACAGCCACTTGGGGGAAGCAAGGGAGCCCCCGAAAGAATCCTTCTCCTTCACCGTGGGCCTCCTTTTGGACAAGTGGTCTTCAAAAGTTCGAGGCCATTTGCTAGATAACTAGGCCGTTGTGGACTTGATAAGGCTTGTCGTCGCTTTAGCACTTTTCCAAGCTCACATTCAATAGTCCCAGTAGGTACAAAAAAGTATTTTTGAGGTTCTGTTTTCTCATTTTAAACCCGCATATTTCAATCTAAATGAAAAGTCGGGATGTATCTCAATCCTCTATGGGAAAAGACACGGCCCGGTGCCGCCCAACACCGCGGGTTCGGGCTTAGCTGCGGTGCTACGGTCTCCATCTTGGGCCGGAGATACGGAGCTGCCGACGTAATTTGCTTCGTGGGAAATTTTCGGTGGTCGGGGGAGGGGAGTGAGTTACAGCAAAAACATACACCAGCAAAGGGAATTAATTTGCTCTATTAAGCCCAAACCTGAGTGTTGAGAGAGAATGTGTTTGCACATAACACCGGTTTAATTAGGCTAAATCGAAATGCATATATTTGCATTCCTACTCAAGATTACTTTAACCTTACTAGGTGTTTTAAACACACCCCAAAGTTTCACCGGAGTTGTTGGCTTTTTGCAAATTTTTTTTTAACCTGCATTAGGGCTCCTTTAGCTCATTCGAATTTAAACAAGTTTGAAAGCTGCATTGTCCAGATGTTTTAGCGAACAGCGGTCGACATCAGGGTTTAAATTAGTGAGAAAATTCACGCAGGGAAAATGCTTTCAAAGCTGGAAGTGTGAATGATTAAATATGCATGAGACGATCGTATTTTATTTTGTCCCTTTAATTATAAATGATTTTTTAAACAATTGAATTCCAGAGACGACTTACCCTCCCTCCTGCTCCCCGCGCCTACCCCCCATCACTTTTCTCTCTCTCCCCCAACAGCCTGGTTCACAATCAGCTTTTCCCCCCTGTTGAATATGCAGCCCCAGGAGTCACCTTCTCTTCTAAAAAAGTCAGAAGAATAGGCCAGTCCTCTTCTCTTAAGAGAGTTTAAGGACGACATGAACTCGGCGGGGATTTGGAAGCACTGGTCCAAATCTCAGCCCAACGATTTTAAAAAGAAAATTACAGGCCTCTCTGTGTTCCCGGGAATATGCAAATGGCGCTGCGCGGGGCCTCCCAAACCCAACTGCGAAGGCTCGGGGCTGGAAGCCGAGCGCCCGCTCAGCTGCCTGGGAACGGGAACCGCGCGCCCTGGAGTGCCGGGCCTTTCTCTTCATCGGGGGGCGGCGTGAGGAGCCTGCAGGCTGGGAAGCGAAACCGCCGGGGGGTCGGCTGCTGACGCCCAAGTAGCTGTCCGCTGCCCACCACCCTCCCGCCCTAGCCTCTTCAGGGTTTTCTTTGCTTGCTTGTTTTCTGAGTACCAGCCCCAAATGAAGTCTAGAGGTTTCTTCTTCACAGAGCTGGATTTCGGTGGCCAGCAGTTTTTCTGGTGTCTAGCGACTTTTCAGTTTCGAGGCGGCCTACCAGGCAAATAGAGGTTGGGGTATTTAGGAATTGTGCCCTGTGTCTAACCAGAAGCAGTTGTGCGTCTGGAGGATCCCAGACCCTTCCTGGAACTTCTGCTCTGCCGAGTCTCAAGTCTTGAGCCGTCTAGGAGGCGCGGCGGGAAAAGTTCTAGGGCATACCGGGGTCGGGGTTTGTTCTCAGGCTTGGATTGGGAAGCAGATTGAGCTGGTATTTGCCACCTGCGCCTGGCTGGACGGGTTCCGAACCCCGAGGAGCGCTTAGCTTGGCACCTAGCAACAGAGGTCACGGGATCACTACAAGGGGTCTCTACAGTCAGTCCCCTGAGGCAGAGCAAAACTGAGTCTCTTTCTTACCCCTCTGTGTTCATGGGATTTGAGGGTGAGAAGGGACTTCCCCTTCCTGCTCCCAGGCTCTGGTACCAGGTCCCAACACGTTCACCCAGCCCAGGCGCGGGGCCTGCAGCGAGGCCTCCTGGTTTACAAACCCCTCAGGGTCAATCATTCCTTGCGACCTGCGCTGCTCGTGGGGCCTGGCAGGTTGCGGGTAAGAAGGGTCATGCCTGGGCTTTCGGCATAGCATTGCCTCCCAGCCCACCTGTCCCCCACAACTAGCTGTCAACTCGGACCAAGGCACCAAATAGCCCGATGCAGAGCGCCCAAAGTGAAAGGAATGTGATTGTGCTCTCCAGAGGGAGCGGGACGCGGACGCAGTTTGGGAACGGCGCCGCCTACTGGTCTCAGGTAGCCACGCTGTTCTCCGGGAGAGGGGAGCTAGAAGCGAGTCCGCTATGTCCCCACTCACGGTGGGGCCTTAACCCTGAAGTCCGGGACGGACAAACTTCGCCACCCCAATTCGGCACGGCCCTGGAGCCAGCCCTCGGTTATCATTGGGGATTTGGGGAGCAGGGCCTGGGACTAAACAAGTTTAACCCTACGGTTCCCGCCGCAACTTCCGCACAGTTTCAAAAACCAGGCAGCAGGCAAATTGAGAAACACCAGGGCGGCCGAAACAGCCGGTGCGTGGGGACCGCGGCCGGGAGCAGTTGGGTCGGTGCGCTCGGTCCCCGCGCCACTTCAGGTGCGTGCACTTCTGCTCCTGAGGACCTGTCGGCGCTCCGCCCTGTATCCTGCCCAGCCTTAAATTTGAGGTCTGGCATATTAGGGAACTGAGGCACGCAGCCGTGCCCCCAAGGCCGTTTTGGTCTTAAGAGCTTTTGGCCGCTGGGGCGGACATCTGTAGAAAAATGAAAGCAAGCGAAACAAAACAAAACTACCCTCCCATTGCTTCGAACCCTTTCATTTCGAAAGTGCCTTTAATGAGGTCGGCGTGGCAAAGCACGAGGCGCTCACATTCGTTTTCGCCGACCTCACTAGAAGCGCTAGTGGGTTGCACTAGCGGGGTCATCAGAAGGAAGCTGGGCGAGTCCTCAACCTGGATCTCTGCAGCCGTCCCAGGTGGATCACCGAACTGGAGGGAAATGGGACTCAGTGGGACCTCACCACCCAACTTCCCCCCATACCAACCAAAGATTCCCAACCGTCCCTCGGCCCACTCCGCGGGTCTCCTTTCGTGGTCAGGCTAGAACCAGTCTCCTTTTCGTTTTTTCGAAAATTGCAACTTGGGCCCTGGGCACTAGGCGGGCCCAAATTGTGGCCTAACAGGAGATCGCCTCGAGGGCCAGGTGGCAGCTTCGGCTCTACCTCCTAAGCTGGTCGGCCCCTCAGGGCCACTGGGGGTCTCTGGCCTCGTGTCGGCCTCAGGCCCCATCCCGGAGTCCCTAAGGCCGCCTACCGGGCAGCACTTGTTTCCGGTGCTCAGAGGAGCCCGGCGTACCCAGACCCCACTTTCCCAGTGAAATCTGCTTTTATTTGCTCGGAGCAAACCCCGGGCTCTCAGCGCTCCCGCTTGATGGATGCAAATGTAAATGTGCACTTATTTAATTGGATCAGGCCCCAAGATAAAAGAGATAAACGGCTCCCCGTTTGCTAACTTATTTTCCGAGGCTTGCCGCGCCTGGTGGAGGGGAAGCTAATGAAGCGGCTGCGCGGCGCCGGGCGTGACAAGCTGACCGGTCGGCTCCGCGTGGGCTGCAACTCCTCGTCTCCCTCCTTGGCACTGACCCTGCCCGCCAGGTCCCCGCGGGACCTCCTGTGCGCCAGGCTGGGAGAGGTAGAAGGCACGGGGTTGACGTGGTTCTTACAAATACCCCACCCTCAATTTTCTCCACTTTGGCTTTCCCCCTCTCCTTTCTCACCCAACTCCCCATGCTTGGATCACACTGGCTAGGCCCACTGGATAGAAAATCTTTTCTATTTTCTTCCCCAGGCGTTGTCTTCCATGCCAGGTGGACGTTTCAGAAAGACAGACGCGAGGGCCACGGAAAAGACCAAGTGCCCCGTCCAGCCCCGAGGTTCCCGTGGAACCTCCCTCAAGAAGGAAAGACCCCCTTCTCTGTTCCCTGGATGGCCTGCTTTTGGAGCCAGAGATAGATTTCTTTCAGAATCAGCTAGAAGACATGGATTAATCCCTCCCCTCTCAAAAGGAACATAAATAATGCTCGCAATACACACAGTATTTGGATAATTTCCAGGAGTCATGGAATACCAACAACTACCCTTTAGGGAAAAAGCCACCTGGCTTCAGAGGGTGGGGGGCGGTTAGGAGCTCATTGGCAGAACATCCTCTTTGCCACAAGTTCATTTTCCAAGTTTGGGTCTTTGTACCCTGCCCCTCTACGCCCCCCCACACCAAAGTTTCTCTTCTATCTAGAGGGTGTGGGGAGGAAGGAGGTGGGCTGAGGAGGAGGTGGGGTGGGGAGAGAGCTGATGAGACAGCCTTGGGGAATGGGTGGGAAGGAGCCTGTGGCAAGAGCTGCCCTAGGCAGAGAACTCCACCAAATAGAAATAGTCCTCCGAGGCTAGGCTGGGCAAGGCTGGGAGGGCTGGACCTGGTAAGGCTGGGTAGGGCTGGGTTGTCCAGCCGTGCCCTACCCTGGAAGTGCTGATGGATTGGCTTGTCAGGAGGGCTCTGTGCGCAGAGCCCATCAGAAAGCACTTACCTCGCTAAACTGAAATTACTGTCTTTTCAGGGGCTAATTTGTGTAACTCCCATGGAGGGGCTTGGAGGGGGTTTGATGAGGCATAAAATGATGATTAATGAATTTATTGGCCTCTGCTCATCAAACAAGGGCTGGAGAGCCTGCCTTCCCACCGGGGACCTGGCGGCAGCACTCAACAAAACTGGGGTTCAGCCTGGGATTGGGGGCACTGAACACCTGCTGGTGTTTCCCGGAGTTCTCAACACTGTGCTTTCTGGGTGCTCAGACTTTGGCTGCTTTCTGCTAGTGGTTTCCCTATTCCTGGAGCAGGCTCCAGCTGCAATGCCATCACCCCCTGTGGACAGCTGCTCTGGCTTTGGGTGGGAGGAGGCCAGCTGCAGGCTCAAGAGGTTATAGGCTTCCCCAAGACTTGAGTGTCACCGGAGGCAGCATCCAGCTGCAAACGTGGGCTGTGTTCCTTACAGCTTACTGGGTGGGTGCTTGGGTGTTGATGGCCCAGCCTTGTCTCTGCAACTTACTAGCCCTGTGCCCTTAGAGAGGTCCAATACTCAATCTGAGCCTCAGTTGTCTTCATCTATGATATGGGGCTTTACCATCATGGGTCTGTGAGCATTATAGTGTGTAGGACCTTCATAAATGACCACCTCCTTAAGTTGACATAATTTTCATAGACTGGACATGCCTGGAGGTATCAGTACAGTAGGCCTAGTTCCTTATGTTGACCACCACCATAAGTTGACCTCTACAGAGGTTCGTCTGTAGTTAAGCCCTGCTATTTTAAGACTGCAGTTCACTGGTGACACTAGCCAAGGCTTGGTGGGGAAGGCAGAGGAGATTTGGGTTCTGACTTGAGGGGGAGGAGCTTGCCAGAATGGCCAATCTTCCTTATCACTCCCCTCCCCCGCCTTCCTTCCTTTGGCTAAGCATCACTGTTGGGGGCTTAACAGAGAGACAGTGAGGGAGCCTGGGAAGGCAGTTAGACCCCAGCTCAAAGCTGAGATTTGGGGACCTGAATGAGCCTTATGACTCATTTATGCAGGCAGAATCTCACGTAACTTTAAGCTTAGTCTGCAGGATGGTTCAGAACTTCTTCAGCTCATAACCCACCTTTTGTCTGCGGGCACCCATCATTTGGAATCTGTCCACAAGGACCTTTTGGCTATTTCTGCTGGTTTCAATCAGGAACCTGCAGCCCATGAACTTGGAGTTTCAGCCTGGATTCTTTTCTTTGGTCAAAACATCTTCCCTGTTTACCTTGTACCCCCTCCCTCTGCCCCTTTAATGTCTCCCCCAAATCCGCTCTCTACCTCACCTGGACATCCTGCCTCGCTGACACAGAGGCAGGGAAGACCTGACATTGCCCTCTCCAGTGGAATGCTTATGCTAGTCTGTATTAGTGAAGCTCCTCTCAGACTATTCCCTTCCCTTCCCCCAAATGATCGTAACTGAGCACCTACAATATGCCAGACACCTGGTTCAAGGCGCTGTTCATGCAGCGATGGACAAAACAAAGTCCCCACTCTCCTGGAGCTGACACTCAGGCTAAGACAGAAAATAAACAAATGAATGAGGTTATGACTTAGCACAATGTCCAGGTGATGAGGTTTATAAGACAAATCAAGTAGGGTGAGTAGTTAGTGAGGGCAGTCTGGGATGCCTCATTTAGGCATTTCTGCAAAGACCTTAACGTCAGGGAATAGGCGATGCTGCTATTAGGGGGAAAAGAGTTGCAGGCAGTCGGAATAGCAAATGCAAAGATTTGGAGGTGGCAGCAGTTTTGAGCAATATCAAGGAGGCTCTTGTGGAAAGGGATAAGGCAAAGCCAAGTCCAAACCAGGGTCAAGAATCTTGTAGGTCCTGGTGAGATAATTAGGATTTATGGGGTGGAGGGAGAAGTATGGGATAGTTTTGAGAGGAATGACAGGATCTAGTTTATGTTTTAAGTGCATCCCCAGGTGTGAGGAGCTGAAATTTAGGGAAGGCAAGAAGGGTGGAAACAGGGACGAGTGAGGAGGCTGATGGAGGATCCAAGGGGAGGAAATGCTGCCTTGCATCCCCCTCTTGTTGGTGGTAGCCAGAGAGATGGAAAGAGGTGGTCAGGTTTGGTCTGTATTTTGAAAGCAAAGTCAACAGGCTTTGCTGATGCATTAGACGTAGGTGAAGAGAGAATGCAGCATGGCGCATGCCTCCAGGGATGTGGGCCCAACCATCTGGGCAATGGAGAACGCCATTTGCTGAGATATCACACATTAAGAGACGAACAGGGATTTTTTTTTTTTTTTTTCAGGGAAAGGGGATGTAATATACTCTGCTCTGACCCTCAAGCCTCTTTAATCCAAAGGAACTGCCGTTATCGACATGGGGGACGTCCAGTGGCAAAGCACTCGAACGTCCAGGGCTTGAGGCACATAGCCAGGGAAAACTCTAATGAACACACCCTCTCTCCCGAAACCACAGATCTCAGAGCTTTCTGACTATGTCTTACTGTTGATTTCTGCTTTCTTTACTCAGTAGAGAAACTGAGGTTCAGAAAGTGAAAGTGACGCCTCCAGTCTCACGCAGTGACTTGCTAGGCAGAGCTGAATTAAAAAACCCAGGTCTCCTAACTCCTAGGCTTGTGTTCTCCCCTGCCTCATCCAAGCTCTGTTCTCTGGGATATCTGTATTTTAACAGAAAACTCCTGGAAATAAAATGCCTTCACAGAGAGGAATGAATTTATAATGGTGGAATCTCAGACACAGTGACAGGCTGTCAAGGGAGATATTTTTAGGCTGGGCCAGGAGACATCTCAGCCCTCCTCAAACAGGGCTGGGGGATGGCTGCTGCTTCAGGAGTCCGTGTATGAAGTACAGATGAGGGACAAGCTCGGAATGTGCCATGGCTCCCAGAGACCCAACAACAAGGAGGAACTAGGACTGTTCTCCCTGCCAGGGAGTGTTTGCTTCCCTAAATAATTGCCATCTGAAAGGATTTGCTAATTTCTACTGTTCAAAGTGACTTCTGCACATCCACCATTATCTCACATGAGGCAAGAAAAAATTAATGTTGCATCGTCTGTTATTTTACAAAGTGACTCCTACTACCTATCAAAGAAAGATTTGAGTTGGGAGCAAGGCCACAAAACATGGGTCCTTTCGTGCCTTTTAAAAAATTTTCTTCCTTTTTCTCTTCTCTCTCTCTTATTTACATTTTTTTGACATTTCAGCTTGACGGTTTTTCTCAATCCTTTCCTCGACTTGGATTTTTTTTCTTTTTTTCTGTCAACTATCAGTGGCTTTGTCTCCAAGGGAACTCATAGGCCCTTTGGAACAGTATCTCAACATCTTTCAAGTAGAGTGAGACATCTGTTAGCCCTAGATTCTGAACACCCTCACTGTTCCAGAATGTTCCAGACGTCTTCCCAGTTAACATGGTTTGACATCAGATACCCCACAGTTGTTTCTGTGACTTCTTTGTTTTTTTCTAGCTCTGGACCCCAAGATTTTTTTGTTTGTTTTGTTTGCTTTCTATTTGTACCCGGTATCTAAATCCAAACCCTGTGGTGAGAGGTATCTCTTTTTCCAAATACTCATCTGTGCAAAGACATTCATTGGTAGCTGAGGACCAATTTTCCTGGCTCATATAAAAGAGGAGATAAGTGGCAACTTGGAGAAAAGGGCTTATTTGGAATAAATACCACCTCTTTGCTCTCATGAACAATGTGGCAGAAAAATCGTTAGCTTGGTTTATTTCAGTTGGCGGAGTTATTCTTCTTTCCAGATTTTTTTCCTTTCTTACCTCCCCCCATTTTTCTTTTTAATTTTGCCTTTCAGTCCAGTGAAGGCCTGAGCAGTCCTAGGCCACACGTGTGCAAAACGAATGTCTGAGAAGGTTCTGTAGGGCTGGAGAGTCCTCAAAACTCAGTCCTGCCAGCTCCCCTTGTTGTAGACTTTAACCATTGGGGCTAATATGTTACAACGTGATTTCCTTCAAATTTTGCAATCCTTTGTTTATTTCAAGAGGAATATTTACATTGCCACTGCAACCGAAACAGAAGACCAGTTATAAAAACAGAAAAATTCAATGAGGCTTTTGGTCATGTGGGCATCTGTCAGGATCCCAGGTTTCTCTTAGAGGGTTCCCTCAATCCTATTCTTTCTGCTTTGCAGGCTGCCCTCAAAGTTCTGTGGGCCGTGTGAGTTATCTATCTCTTCACCCCCATCTGAAATCCTCTGCTGCACCTGCAGGGTGTATGTGCAACACGTTGGGAAACAGCAACTGCTGATTTCACAGATCTGCAAACTGAGGTCCTGAGAGGTGAAGCAACTGAAGATCAGGTTGATGCCAGAGCTGGGGATGGCCACCTGCCCTTCCCCACCAGCCCCTTGGGAGCTCCTTCTTCATAAATCTCTTACACTCTGAGCCGTATCTCAAGATAGGCTTCTGGGGCAGCAAGACTCAAGTGGGAGGACCCTTACAAACCCACTGAGCTTTTGTTCCTTGCATACCACTGGTTCTGCAATGCCTGACCCCCTTTCTCCTGTCTGTGGGTCACTCTTTGGAGGTAAAAGGCAAGTCAATAACTGAATATGACACCAGGAAGCAGCCTGATCCTTCTTTCCTTCTCCAGGGAAAGAGAAGGGGGCTGAAGCCTCTAGCTCAGAGCAAAGTCTGGGGTGTGGGGAGTTGGTGGTTCCCGAGTAACACCTCAATGAGGAGGTGAAGGCCGTCTATCTTTCAGAGGTTTCTGCCCCAGTAGCCCCTCCCATTGCTTTCCTCTAGCTCTTCACAAGTGAGGGTTTCCCAGCTCACCATCCTTCCTGAAACAAACCATGGGGTGCCACATAGTAACTGTTTAGTGTTAACAAGTGGGGAGATGGTGGGCTCCCAGCTATGGGTCCCTCAAAGCAAACACCCACCTCTTGTCCCTGTCCCCTCCTTTCTCCCTAGGTGGGAAATCAGGTATGCCCTCCCCTACCTGGCCTGGAAGGTCAGCCATGCCCTTCAGGGATGCTACAGCCACAGCTGGCTTAGCGGCCAGGCCTGGCTGTCTCCCTTACTCTAAGCCACAGCTGCAATTACCCAAATATGTGCCGGTTGAAGATCCCTAATCTGAAAACCCAAGATCCAAATTGCTCCAAAGATGAAAGTTTCTGAGCCACTGACATGACATCACAGGTAGAAAATTCTACACCTCATTTTATGTGACAGGTCACAGCCAAAACTCACAGGTCACAGCCCAAACAGGTCACAAACATGGTTTATTCAGTGTCCCCAAGGGGAAGATAAAATTACTTCAGGCTTTGTGCACACGGTATATATGAAACATAAATGAATTTTGCCTTAAAATGTGGGTCCTATCCTCAAGCTATCTCATTATGCCTAGGTAAATATTCTAAATCCAAAATAAAAAAAATCTAAAATCCCAAACACTTCTGGTCCCAAGCATTTCAGAGATAAGGGATACTCAACTTGTATCTTCAGCTAGAAGGGCCACAGGCAACTTGAATTCAAAATGCCCCAAACTGAAGTCACCCCCTTGCCTCTCCTACCCTTAACCCAACCTCACACCAGCCTCTTCTCCTGCTGTCTGCCACCCAGTCACCCAGTGGATGGACTTTAGAAACTCCTGACAACCTCTCTTGCGGCCTCCCTCACATGCATTCATTCCCCAGTCCCATGGATCTCCCGTGGAACTGAGGGATCTTACTCAGTTCTCCCCCTTCCGCTGCGCTAGTCCGAGGCTTTGCCTCTGTTGCACAGATGATCACATACCCTCAGAGTCTCTTCCTGCACCAGTCATCTGTGTAGAACAGACAAGGAGCCCAAAGCTTGGGATGTCTTGGGTATCCAACAACTGTAGAAGGAAATAAAAACAAATGAAAGGATCTTAAACTCACGTATTTGTTCGCACTTTGCCGTAGAATTTTCCTATGAATTCTGAAAGAGCCTCGATGTCAGACAAATCTGAATTCAAATCCTGATGGTTTTATTTTGAGTATAGTAGTGAGCCAGATTGAATGACGCTGTTTAGAGGAATGTAAATAGAGAAGCCCAGGTCCTGTGGGGAGTGGGAAGGTAGGCTACAGCGCCTGACTGCTGCTGCCCATTCCCATCTGTGCCACTGGCCAGTGATGACCCTGGGCAAGTTCCTTCCCCCCTCTGAACCTCAGTGGCTGTAAAATGGGATAATAACAGTACCTAGCTCAGGGTAAGTGAGATAGTGTGCAAAGCCCACCAAATCTGGTTGTCTCTCAACAAATATAAGCTCTAACCATCATTACTCAAAAAATATCATCTCTTGTTATTGAAAATGACTTTATCTGAGAATTTCTAGAATTCTGTAGTGTGTTTTCCCCAGTTCTTGACTATTTCACATCTTTCTGCTGATTGGCAAAGTTTAAGATATCTAGAGTTAAAAAAAAAAAAAAAAGCTCATTTTAAGAATCACTCCTTGGAACATTATCTCATTACTTCAACTTGCTGCTGACTCATCTGTCCCTTGGTGACTGAGTCTTTCTTTACCAATAACTTTAATTACATCAATCACTCAATTCAAAAACTGCTGAATAATGAAAATTCCTAGAGGTGACACCATGGGCTTCTGTCACACAGGCAGGGACTTGTGGAAGGAGAACAGGTTTTTCTTTTCTTTTTATTGCGTTCAGTACTTCAAACAGGAACAATACGTAGTTTTAATGATTTACTCTCTGTGTCACTCTCTCTCTGTAATTAGCAATCTTCATAGCAGGAGAAAATGACAATTCATAACTTCTTGAATTGAATTGAATTTGTTTCATCTTCTGACATTTCTAAGTTGTAGGTCCCAAGTCTTTGCCTCTAGGGTAAACTGAATGATATTTGAGCATTCTAACACTGATTACTTTGCTCAAAAGCTGCTGATCACACAGGTCAAGGGTTACCATATTACCTAAACAGTTATCTTGTTATCAATGATAATAGCTGCCTTATTAAGCTTTTAGGTATGCCAGTCATTGTCCTAAAGGTTCTACATACATGATCTCAGTAGAGCCTCATCAAACCCTATGGAGTAGGTGCTTTTATTACCCCCATTTTACAGATGAAGAAACAAAGGCGCTGAAAGGTTAATTTGCATGAGTAGGCATGAAAGTAAGGCATGGGTCTAAGAATGTCTGTCTCTCATTTTCTGTGCCTGCAGAGAGTCAGGAGAGATGGGCTGGCTGTTCTTTCTAGCATTAACTGCTTGTCTGGCTGTGCGTGGCTCAGGTCTGCTGTGAGTAGAATAAGGCACCTGCTATTTGCTAAGCTTGAAATGTTGCCCGACTTTGCAGAGAAGCCGTGATCGTCAGTTTAGTGAGAGGAGCAGGAGGATGCCAGTCCCGAAACCCTGCCCCAAAGTGTACTCTCTTCCTTCCTTCCCTCCAGGCCCTTGTCATCTTGCTCTGAGATGGTGACATCAGCCTCCTAATAAGTCTCTCTGTCTCCAGGATCTCTCTTCATCTTTCCGTCTACATGCCCTTTCCTTATTAGCCAGGAGACCATGGAACTCCGGAAAGCTGCAGAGGAGGAGAGTAACAAAATCAAAGCAGCACTTCAAAAAAAAAAAAAGTCTCAGGGGCAGGCTCTGGAGGAGGGCCATCTGGGTTTGCAACTCAGCTCTGCCACCTATCGTCTGTGTGACCTTGGGCATATGGCTCTACCTCTCCAAGCCTCAGTTCTACAACAGTAAAGGGGGAAATATCTGTGTCCTGGATCCAGTGCTAGGATGCCTATGCCATTGTCTGGGGTGGGCCTTAGGAACTCACTCATTCTAGCACAGCCTACAGAGCCATGCCTTCACTGATTGCCCACTGAATGCTCATGTGTAAGACAGGAAACAAGGTTATTCCAAAAAGCACACACTTCAGTGAGCTCTGGCCTGGAGGCTCTGAGCTCTTCAGGTATGTTCCCTTCAACACACAGTTGTGGCTCTCTTGTTCTATTGTCTTGAGCCAGTACCATACTGTTTGTCTTACTATGGCTTTACAATATGCTTTTACTTTTTTTTATTGTTAAATCATAGCTGTGTACATTAGTGCAATCACCTGTACCCATTCTAAGATGCACCATAGATGTGGCCCCACCCATTACCCTCCCTCCACCAAAGCCTCCCCCCTCCCTTCCCCTTCCTTGGCCCTTTCCCCATAGTCTTGTGCTATAGTTGGGTTATAGTCTTCATGTGAAAGCTATAATTTAGCTTCATAGTAGGGCTGAGTACATTTTCTTCCATTCCTTTTTCTGAGTACTTTTTCTTCCATTCCTGAGATACTTTGCTAAGAAGAATACTTTTTTTTTTTTTTTTAGACAGAGTTTCACTCCGTCGCCCTCCATAGAGTGCTATGGCATCACAACTCACAACAACCTTCAGCTTTTGGGCTTAGGAGATTTTCTTGCCTCAGCCTTCCAGTAGCTGGGACTACAGGCACCCACCACAATGCCCCGCTATTTTTTGTTGCAGTTTGGCCAGGGCTGGGTTTGAACCCACCACCCTCAGTATATGGGGCTGGTGCCCTACACACTGAGCCACAGGCACCGCCCTACAATACACTTTTAAATCTGTAAGACAGTCCTTATTGTTTTGCTTTTCTTGTCCAAAACTATTTGACTTAGCTAATTGGAGGGCATTTATTCTTCCACACAGATTTTGAGATCAGCTTACCAAGTGTTTAAATCATTATCTTGGTTACCTTTCTATGACTGACATGGAGTTTTAGCTTCAGGATTATGGGGCTGAGAGCTGCTAGTTGATACTCTGAGGACACAGGTTGAGAAAGTAAAAAGTGCATGGTAATGTTCTGTCAGGATCTATCTTGGGCACTCTGGTAGTCAGTTCTGAGGTGAACCTGAGGGCCTAGGTTGTTACTTTGGGTGGTTTTAGGGAGGCCTCTGAGCCAGGCTGAGCACATGTCCTGCTCCTTGAGGGTGGCACTCACCTGTATACACTGCTCCAGGAGGACTTGGGGCTTCCAATGCACTCACAATGCATAACCCCTCAATTGGGGGTTCCCTTATGTCCCCCCAACCAGTCCTGAGTACTGACCCTTTCCTAAAAAATTCTAAGAACCACTGATCCAGAACATACTGTGACTAAGAGCCTGGGTCCATGGCTCAGGTTTCTTGAGTTCCTGTCCCTCCTAATGCCCCACCTTTAGCAAATGTCACTATCATCCAGAAATCTGAGAGTCAGCCACTTTGCCCCACTTTCTCCAATTGTCACGGCCAGTTACCAAATCTTTTGATTCGACATCCTTGACTTTTTGCTTGACTCTCCTTCCTTCTATTTCCATGGTCACCACTGGGATCCAGGTCACTGCCACCTCTCACCTCCTCAGTGGCCTCCCAGCTTTGTCTTGCTCCCTGCACCTGACTTTGCCCTCTGAGGCCAGCAAACATACGCTGCATATGTAGGGATATAATACCCTGCCTAGAATACTGAACAGGTCTCTCTTGCCCTCACACCAGGCCCAGAGGCTCCTTCAAACTTTAAACTCTAAGCCTCTAAAACCATCTGCCTGTCCATGCCCTGTCTCGCCTCTGAGCTTTTGTACACAAGGTCCCCTCTTTCCTCTCTTCTGCTTCCAGCTTCCTAGAGTCAGTTCTTGAATAGTGAAAAGTCTGTGCTTAAAACTGCCCCATCCCCTTCTGCCCCTCTCAGCGGGAAAAGCATAAAGTAAGGAATAGGCATGAGTTAAAACCTCGTTCACCCTCTACCAGTTGTGTGACCCTGGATTCTTAATTTATCTCTGAGTTTCAGTTTCCCTGTCTATAAAATAGGACATAATCATGGCATTAAGAGCCTATTTTTTAGGAGGACATTTGAAAAGTCAGTATATGCTTCCCTGCCTTATAGAAATATGAAAATTAAAGGAAGCCATTGTGGCAAACATTTTAGGCCCATGGAGAAATAAAGAGAGGCAGGAGGCCCAGTCCTACTAGCCTTAAGGAACTTTCGCTGAGATTACACTCATCCCACCATGGCTGACAGCTTCTCCCGAGCTTTTTTCTTCTTTTTTCCCTACAGGACCTCATTTTGCTTGGGGTAGCATTGTGCCCCGCCCTGGGGGGATGAACCAACTCTGTCTGGGCTAGTTGTGATAATTCCATTCCCCTTTGGCAAGTGCTCTTCTTTCCCAGCCGCAAGGCGGCCATGTGACTGATTCTAGCCTATGAGACATCAGGAGAAATCTACTAAATTTTCTGAATCTTGGCCTCTTCTTTTATGTTACAGGATATAGAATCCAAACTCAGTGATGTTTAATCTTCCTGTTTTTTTTTTTTATAGAAATGGATCCCCCTTTTTAGTTCCAAAAAAACTCATATGAAATCCTAATATGTAGAACAAACAAAATACAATTGCTGTAATTGAAAGGGAAATTGGAGAGTACAGGACCCCTATCCCCGCCTTTGTGGATCGTCCCTGAAACATGTCTACTAAAGAGTACTTAGGAAACCACCAGGTTGGACCATCTCTGTGTTCTGTAGTGGATATATGTTATTTTATATTTTAATTTATTTGGGAGCACCCAGATTCCATTCTAGCATCCCGAATTTCCCCATGAGAACTACCCCTCAGCTCCCTTGGGTCCCTGTGCTTTTGATGAAGTTAATTCAATTTTGGTTCTAGGGTTAGGCATGTGATTCAGGCATGACCAATATCTCATCCCCCCGGACACAGGGATTGTTTCAGGAATGTGCATATGACTCAGTTTGGCCCTAGTAAGATTGAAGTCCAGAGTTTTTATTAAAATTGAAGAGAGACAGAGGGTTTCTTTTCCCACTGAACTTGAATGCCAGGACTATGAAACCTGAAAATGATGGTCACATGGAAAGGAACAGAGCTGAAAGATGGAAGGATGGAAATACATCTTGGAGGTGTTGAGCCGCTGGCTTAGGCTTTGCCTGAAGATAGACAGACCTGCCACTGGACTTTCGGTTGTGTGAGTCAATATTCCTTTTCATTTAAGTAGCTGGAGTGTCACTTCTATTATTTGCAATCCAGAGAGTTCCGTTTAGTACAGATTCCTTTCAGATCCAGAATCCTGGGGTCCTCAGAGAGGTAGATCTTGGGGCTGTACACAAACATTTCAGTTTTCCTTCTCCAGGTCATGTGGGAGGACTGCACCTCCCCTCTGAGTGAGGCGTGGTTCATGACTTTCATTGTGTTCATGCCAACAATGTGTGAGTAGAAGTGACACGTGTCACTTCTGGGAGGGCTCTTTAAAAGCCAGAGCATGATTCACCCCTCTCTCTTTCCTTCCCACCATCATGTTCCAGATGGCGGAGACTCCATCAGCCTGCGGCCCAGACTGAGGACAACGTCGTGGTGCAGAGACCTCTGCTGACACTTGATGGAGATGTACTGTGAGCAAGAAATAAACATTTATTGTTTTAATTCATTGCAGTACTGGGTGGTTTGTTATAGTAACGTCCCTTAGGCTGTCCTTGGCAATACCTCCTCCTCTTCCTCCTTTCTCTCTTTGTGCAGCCTTGATCTGCCCACCAGTCTTCCACTCTATTTCTCAAAGTATCTTCTGTCAACAGACCATGAAGAGGCTTCCATGATTGCTCATCTCCCCCTTCCCAGCCATATCCAGGTGGACATTGGCAGGAGACAACCAGCCTGCCCCACGAAGTCATGGCAATTGCCACCCCCACCAGTGCCATCTATTACAGATGTCAGTCATTCATTGCCCTACTGCTGGTCTCAGCAGAGGCCAGCTTCCTCCTAATCACACACTGAACATGCAGAGCCTTGAGATCCGGAACAAAACCTTCTCCAGAAATTCCCATTCAGAGTCTTACGAAAATTAACAAGATTCTGAAGTTTGTGGCATGGTATTCCTAACCCAATGCTCAACCATGATGAAAATATGGTCCACCCTAGTGTTAGGGGGTCATATGCAGTTTCTAGAGAGATGATCAGTTAAATGAGCCAATGCACTCGATTCTGCGGCTAGGACGGAGGTTTGGAAATGACTCAGTTCTTCAAAGTGGAAAACTGGAAGTAAATTGTTCCTGGAGCCTCCGTGTGATCAGCACCATGAATGCTGTGTCACTCATGGGGTTCTCAACCTTGTCTGCTGGGGGGGCCAGACAGATTGTGTCAGTGGTTAAAACAGGGAAGGTGGGAGTGGCAGGGAGCCTTCACACTCAGCAGTGTCACCACAAAGGAATCAGGTCCCAGGTGACAAGCTCTTTTTTTTTCAAGAAAATTCGAACTGTATACAAATTGTCAATTATATCTTTTTTTTATTCTGAAATACTATAAGCTTCAAACTTAGCTGGCAACCATGGGTAGAATATAGTATATGATGCATGGCTTTAATAGTATATGCTGGCAACCACGGGTAGAATGTTCAATAGTATATGACACACGGTCACCCTTATTATCTCTTGTCATTCTACATCATCTCCACTTTATAGATTAGGAAGCCAAGGCTCAAACGGGTAAAGTGGCTCACCCAAGAGGACACGACCAGGTTCAGAAACTTGCATCTGCACCTTCTGACTCCAAGTCAACTGATTCTCTTCCTCCTGTGTCACAGCTGTCCTCCCAGCTCATAGGTGACAGAGAGGCTAATCTTATACCAAAGATCCGGGCTCCCATTTGCATCCTACTCACATCTAGAGGCTGTGAGTAGGAAGCGGCGACAGCCAGGGAGGACATGTGCCACCCTCTCTTCTAGATGCAGTCGTGTGACTTGTTCTGGCTAGTGGAACATGGCCGGGAGTGATATGGGCGGCATCTAGGCCATGATGCTTTAAAAAAATGAACGTACTTTCTCCAGCTTCTCTTTCTCCTCCCACAGCTTGCTGCAGGGAAACACAGCCACCTTGGGGACCATGTGTTGACCATGAATGGACCACAAGATGGAATGAATCTGTGTTCCTGTGTCACCACTGGAGGAAAGTCACCCCTAGTCAGAAGCCTCTATTTTGGACTCAACATCAGGGCTAAATAAACATCCATCATATTTGAGCCCTTATACATTTTTGGTTTGGTTTGTTACACAACTAGCATTCCCTTAATTAATACAAATATGAGAGGATTTTATTTTATTTTTTTTTTTTTTTGTGGTTTTTTGGCCGGGGCTGGGTTTGAACCCGCCACCTCTGGCATATGGGACCGGCGCCCTACTCCTTGAGCCACAGGCGCCACCCAATATGAGAGGATTTTAGAAAAGCTGTCCTTTTTCCCTACTGTACTGGCAGGAGGAGTTTGTAATGAACAGGGGTTTCCACTTGAATCCAATGGGTTTGGGACAAGATAATGACCCCAATTAGGTTTGGTTTCTGGGGAGAGGGGAGTAGTGGGCCTGAGTGTCCCAGTGTCACTGCTCTTCTCCTCCCCTCACCCATCCCACCTGCTCTCAACCAAGGCTTGTTCACTTTTCAGCTGGAGGTGAACATATCATCATTGAGCTCTCCTGGAGAAAGCAGACAAAACAAGCATTTGGCCTGTCTGGGCCGCACACCCTCCACCAGGATAGGAGTCAACATGTTTGGGAACATCAAAGACAACTGGTATCTTAAGCATAAGTAGATTAACATTTACAAAGGTTTGCCCCTCGGCCTGTTCCCAGGAATCCAGCAGACAGAGCCAGAAGGGACAATTAACATTACCCATCCACATGGGGGTCTTCTGGCATCTCACATTAGAATTTCTTTTGAGCTTTCTGCTAGATTTGGGATGGAAGAGGCAAAGTCTAGTCTCATATGTAAGCAAGAACCTCCACAGACAAGGAAGATGTTAAAACATGCTGGTCATGACAGCATTTGAGTGCTGGAGGTGAGTTTGGCCCCTGTAAGTACTGGGCACCGGCAATCAGAGGGAGAGAGGGGAGAGACAGGCTTTACCCATCTTCTTCTAGTCAGAAAGTCCTAGGCCAGCCAGGCAATACAAAAGGACTCAGGCAGCCTGCTCCAGAGCAGGAGGGGCCAGGCACTGGTTTGTCTCGAAACAAGAGGCCAAGAATATCTCAACGCACTTCAAGTACCAGCAACAGCAGGCAATGGATGGGGACCAAAATCCCTTACAGCTGTTGGAAACCATACCCTATTCAGAGATAATTGGCAATTAGTTAAACAACTCCTGTTTAAAACACGCCTCCTCCTCACCCTCCAAAGACAGCTGTGTTTAAAAAGGGGCGGGGAAAGATAGCCCAGGAAATGCGTAAACCTAATCTTCAAGTCAATAAAACGTAACAGAACTCCAGGAGTAAACGAGTTAAAGGATTTAAAAGTATGTCCAGGCAATGGAACCTCTTTCTAAAGCCCACTGCTTCCGTTTTCCCTTGCAGTATAACCCAGCAGCCAAGAGCACAAAGTTTGGGGTCAGAAAGGCACCAGCCCTGCCACTTATCAGCTGTGTGAACCTCAGCAGGTTGTCTAAATCCTCTAAGCCTCAGTGTTTTCATCTGTAAAATGTGGATGCTAGTAATTGTATGGGGAAGATTAATATAGATGGAGGGTGGGCATAGAAATGTCAGCTTTTAGGCACACAGGCTTGTTATTCAAGCCCACATCCTTTACCCTGGGGTTTACGACTTTATACAATTTATCTCCCACTGACTTTTTCAACTTTCCCACTTCATGTTCCTATTATCTAGTCCAAAAGAGCCAATCTCCTAGCCCTTAGTTTCCTAATCTGTGAAATGAGCTGGATGAACTGAATTCTCTCTAAGGTTCCTATCAATGCTACTGTTGCAGGCCTTGGAAATTTTCCCACTTGTGTGTCTTTGATCACACAGCTGCCTCTGTCTTGAACATCTTTCTTCTTCTAAATGCTACGTGTTGGTCTCCTCAAGCCCTTTAAGGTCAGACTCAAATGCCACCAGACACCCTTCCCTGGGAAAGGATTTATTTCTTCTTATCACCCAGCTCAAATCAGAGTTATAAACTGGTGGTCCTTTTGTTTGTCCTGCATTGTAGTTTTAAAACTCAGAAAATATACAACATTTAAAATAAAAATGAACTTTAAAAAATTCAGAAGACCTGGGGCGATCCTGGTCCCACAAGCCTGGACAATTGTCTGGAGATGGGTAGCTGCTGCCCCCTGCAGGTGGGGCAGCGGTCCTAGATTTCTGCACCTCTGATGCTTTCCTGTCTACATGAGCCCTGAAGGTCACTGAGATCCTTCTTTCCTCCCTCGTCCTCCTTGTTCTGCTTTGTCTAGTCCTCCTACTCCTGTGCATACGTGTGTGCGCGCGCGCGCACACGTGCTATTTCTTGTTCTCTACCTGATGTTGAAATTACTGATGTTTACAGACATCCTCATCTCCCCTACCAGACTTTGAGATCCTTAAGGACTGGTGTCCTACTGACCTGCAAATCCCAGAGGGCCTGGCCCAGAGTCTGGCTGTGAGAAGGGAATACCCAGGACCCTGCATGTGTGTGGACAGACCCCTGGAGTTGTGCAGCCCAGACCCATGAGGTAGCTACTGAATGAATGAAAGAATAAGATGGCATTTGTACAGCACCTATTATGTGCCAGGCACTTTACAGAGTATTTGTTTATTAAATGAAAGAACACTGGAATGAATATTGAATGCATGGGTCCCTGTGACTGGTCCTAAGCTCAGAGTCGATGACTTCTTCTCTCTGGGAGATGTGAACAAGCATTCCCCAGCTCTGAGCCCTAGCAGTTTTGGGGGTTCTGGTTTCAACAAGGTCCACTCACATGGGTGTAATGGAGATGGGAGGGTTGTGAATGTCCTTACCTGATCAGGCCATTGATTGTCCACAGTGCTACCTCAGCCCTTAGTGGGGCCCTGAGACCAGTGGACAGAGGTCCCTCTAGTGTTACTCAGGATGTCTGTAGCCCTTTTTAGAGTCTCATTTCTGGGGTGAGAATAGTTCACTCTTTGTGTTTGCACAAATCTGTCTCGTCTACATGACATTTTAGGGCTTCAAAGGGTTTTCTAAGTTCATTATCTACTTTCAACTTGAAGGGTTCTCCCCTTTCTTCCTCCTCCTTCCCTTCTTCCATTATGAGGTGCGTTAAACAGACATCACCTTATACTACTCATGTTACAGATGAGGAAACTGAGGTCAAAATGGAGGAACAGATTTGCCGTACACCTGACTGAAAGCTAGAGAGTCAGACTTGGACTTAGGCCTCTAATGTTTTTGTTTCATTGTAAAAATTTATTTCAATGAGGAAAACATACCAATCTACCAGCCACCAAGTGTGGATGATTTCAGCAATGGGGAGGGCATGGTGTTGTGTAGATTGAAGGTACTGGAGGGAAGGTGCAGGGAAGAGGCCCGGGGAACACCCTGAGGGGAGGCTTGAGAGCAGGGACAGAGCAGGGGAGAGTGGCCATGGGGTTACAGTTTAAGAGAATCAAAGAGCCAGACTGCAGGAAGGGGTCTTGGGAACAACAAAGAAACAGCAGAAAAAAGCGAGCCAGGCAGACTTGGGTTCAAATCTCCCCACGTCTAGCTTTGTGACCTTGGACTTAACCTTTCTGGCCTCAGTTTGCTCATCTGTAAATAGGGATCGTGATCGCCAACAGCCGGTAAAGTTGTTGTGACGATGACCTGAGACAGTATGCAGTAAGTGCTCAGTAATTGCAGCTGTTATAAGTATCAGCTACTTTGATCTTGTGGCTGCATGTCTGAGGGAACAGGGCTTGTCTCTAGTCAAACAGTAAATGAAGGACAGAGCCTGAGTCTCCCAGCTTCCAACCTGTTGCTCTTCCAAGGAATCACTCAGCGTGGGTGTGCAGGAGGGTCCTGAGTGATGAAGCTCACTCCCCAGCAAACCAATGCCGGGCCTGCTGTCAACACACCTACAGCTCTACTCACCCCCAGCAAAGTTCCCCATCACCTAAAAGTCAGGGTGGGAGCCCAGCAGGAGGTGACGTTGTAGGCTGCCTTCAATCTCTCCTTCTCCCTAAAAGTATGTGCCTTCCTCTTAGGAAGGGAGCTGTGTTCTGAGCCTGCCCTGCCCCACTGAGATGGTCCCAGGACCACAGGAAGCAGCTCGGCCCTCCTGAGCCTCAGACCAGCTACTCCATGTTGATCATGCCAGCCACCAGCTGCTGCCTCCTCCTTTCCTTCCTACCCCATAGTGGTCCCTCTTCCTCAGTCTACTGTGCCCATTCTGTGTCCTCACCAAAGTTCAACTGTACCCCTGCCTCTGAGCCTGAGAAAAGTCAACCATCGCAGAGCCATCAACAAACGCAATAGAAATTGGACAGAGCTAGAGAGAGAGGAGAGAGAGGCAGATCCATAATTTATGGTGCTGCCGAGTGTGAGTGACAGGCAGCAGCAGGAGGCCTCGGCACCTTATCGATCCTTTCAAAAAACCCGAGAAAGGGCCCCGTGCTGAGGGCCAGGGAAGGCATGGGAGGTGCAGGTGGGGGCAAGGCCATTAAGGACGGCTGCTGGGAGTGGGGGGCGGGGGTGTGGGTCCGGCAGGTGGGGCGCACATGCGTGCCTCGGATCGATGACACCATGTCAAAACATAAAATGCATGCTTTGGCTCTTAAGCCAAATGTGCGTGAGATTTTTAAAAGCATTGATTCAGGATGGATCAATGGAAATCGAGGCACATTTTTTTTTCTCTGTGCAAAAAGGGGGTAATAACACTTTGCAGAGAGCACCCGGTGGGGGTGGCAGTGATAAATGTTCCATGAGGAGCGCCTTCTTCTCCGTTGGCTGCCAGAAAGCTCAGGGAAGAAGGTCAGGTGTTTATTTCCTGTCTCCCCTTCCCAAGCAGAGGCACCCGCCATCGCTGAGGGGTCACCCCCTGCAGCAGAGACCACGTTGTCACCCGGGGATGGGTCCAGTCTTTCTCCAATTCTTGAGCAAATCAGACCTTCGGCTCTACTTTCAGGTTATGTTCAGGATACCCCTGTTTTAGCATCTCCGGGATGTGCCCTCTGGCCTGTCTCTCACCTGGACCACTGTGTCAGCCTCTTCCTGGCCTCCCTGCCTGCTTCCGTCCTGGCCTTTATCCATAGCCATGGCAACCGCAGGGACCATACTGTCCTTGCTCCCACTTCACTCAAGTAAAATCAGGTCTTGCAGTCCTGATCTCATCTCTTACAACTCTTCTGCTGGCTCACAGACTCCTCAGGGGTGTCCAACCTAGAATCTCCCCTGACCACCCCATCCACTCCAGCCCACCCACA
This sequence comes from Nycticebus coucang, assembly GCF_027406575.1. NCBI lineage: Eukaryota > Metazoa > Chordata > Mammalia > Primates > Lorisidae > Nycticebus > Nycticebus coucang. The sequence goes on from NC_069781.1 coordinate 153,719,962, forward strand.
CCCCGGCACACTTGTCCCATTTGTTCTTTGTAGTGTTTATGACTGTTCAGAGTGCTGTCGGTATGAAGATGGTTTTTTTATTGTCTGCAGTTTCTCAATGCAATATAAATTACATAAGGGCAGGAAGCTTGTCTACCCAGTTCGTTGTTTTATTCCCAGAATTTAGAATAGGGTTTGGCTCAGAGTAGGTGCTTAGTAAATGTTTGTTGAAGGAAAGGAGAGGGAAAGGGAGAGAAGGAGGGAGGGAAGGAAGGAAGGAAAGAAGGAAGGAAGGAAGGAAGGAAGGGAGGAAGGAAGGAAGGGAGGGAAAGAGGGAGGGAATGAAGGAAGGAAAGAAGGAAGGAAGGAAGGAAGGGAGGGAGGGAGGGAGGGAGGGAAAGAGGGAGGGAGGGAATGAAGGAAGGAAAGAAGGAAGGAAGGAAGGAAGGAAGGAAGGAAGGAAGGAAGGGAGGGAGGGAGGGAAAGAGGGAATGAAGGAAGGAAGGAAGGAAGCGAGGGAGGGAGGGAGGGAAAGAGGGAATGAAGGAAGGAAAGAAGGAAGGAAGGAAGGAAGGAAGGAAGGAAGGAAGGAAGGAAGGAAGGAAGGAAGGGAGAGAGGGAGGGAAAGAGGGAATGAAGGAAGGAAAGAAGGAAGGAAGGAAGGAAGGAAGCGAGGGAGGGAGGGAGGGAAAGAGGGAATGAAGGAAGGAAAGAAGGAAGGAAGGAAGGAAGGAAGGAAGGAAGGAAGGAAGGAAGGAAGGAAGGAAGGAAGGAAGGAAGGAAGGAAGGGAGGGATGGATCACATCCAGGTTAGGAGACCAACAGAATGTTGTGAAGCTGCCATTAGCACTGTTGTACCGTAAAGCAGAAAATGAAAAGAAAACCACCAGTTATACTCTGCAAAGACATTCACAGAGGCTGTTCATCCGTAGCTAGGAGTTCTAACCAGACGCTCTCAGTACAGGATTTAGAGCATCGAGGAATGTGTGTTATCCAGAGCTGCTCTTTGTGGCAGGATTTGGTTCCTCTGTCTGGCTGAGTCAAAGCAAAACTCAAGCAGTATCATCATCCTTGTCCCCACTTCCAGCTCTGTTGGGGCAGGGGTTATAATCAGGGCAGAGCTTTGCTTTCTCTGGAGTTCTGGGGGTGGGGTGGGGGGTGTAGATTCCACTACCCTAAAACCGCGGGGCAGGGAAGGCGGGTTTTGCTGGAGGCCCAGTCCTGGGCGCCCCACTATTCTGCTTGCTGGGCTCTGGGCTTCCACTTGGGGGTGGAGGCTGGAGGCTGTTTTTATGTCTCTGGTGTCCTTCATGGGGCCAGGCTCCATTTTCCATTGTTTTGAGCACTTACCTGACTGGGCAGTCAGATGTGACGATGACATGAATCTTATGCCCCACCAGCAGGCCTGTGACCTGGTTTTCCCCCCACCTTGGGCCACCTCTTGGTAAGAAAAGGGTCCAGAATTAATGTATTTGGCCAGGGCTCAAGAAGACAATTATTTATTTCCCTAAATCATTTTTCAAGACACCAGTCTCATCCCATTTGTTATTTATAAGATAACTTAAGCGCCAACTTGGAAGGGGAAAGGGGAGTGGGGGATGGGGAGATTAAAAAGTGCTTGCTCAAAATTATTCTCTCTCCTTTTACTTTTGTCCCCGAATTGCTTCAATATGTCTCTCTTCTCTTCCCCTTCTCGCTCAGTCTCACTCCTGCTCCTCCCCTCTCCCCTCTTCTCCATGGGCTTTTCTTTCTCCTAATACCTTCCTGTCTCATCTCCCACTCCCTCTGCCTGGGCCGCCAGCCTGGCTCACAGATGAAGCTGACCCCTAATAGTTTCTGACAAGGAGCACACCCTTGTGCAGAGCAAGGTGTCTGCCTTCCCGTCTGCAAAGTCTTTTATTGGTCCTGTCCTGTGGGTTTGCATTAGTGAGAATCAACTGGATCTCCAAGGCTGCCCTGGCCCCTGGGGGAGCCTCTCATTCTGGGGGCCTCAGCGTCCCTGCTGAGGGTGTCTTCTGCCTGTGATCTGGGCTGTGTTGGGGAGTATTCAGTCTAGTGCTGAACAGCATTATTTTGGTGCTTCTCAGAGATAGGGAGGCTGAGGTTTCCAGAGACATGCTGTCTTATACCTGGGTGCTATTTTTGCACAATGTTCCCTGTAGAAAAACAAAGGAATCTAGAGCCAGATTGTACCACTCACCAGCTGTGAGATCTTGGGAAAACTACTGAACTTGTCTGGGCCCTGTTTTCCTCATCTGTATCATGGGGCTAAGTTGTACCTCCTTCCTAAGGTTTGTACAAGAATTGCATGTGTTAATACTCATAAAGCACTTGGAACAGTGGCTGACACAGTAAAAGTACATTTGATGTCAGATATGGTGAACATCCATTATCCCATATCTGTACTCCCAGGGGTATGTATATAGGGTGTGGGAGGTGCCATCTGGTCTGGAGTCCCCCTCAAAAGAAACACAATCCTATTAACTTACTGCAAACAAGGCTTAAACCTTGGGCAAATCACCTTTCCTCCTTAAATCTGGATTTTGCCATCTCTACAATATAGGCACTAACACAGTAGTACCCCTGTCACAGATGTGGGGGGAGGTAAAATGAGCATTTAATGCATGCTGAGAGCAAAGGCTCTAAAGCCAGACTTCGTGATTCAAATCCAAGCCCTACCATTTATTAGCTGTGTCCCCTTGGACAAGTTTCCTAACTTCTCTGTGCCTCAAATGCCTCATTTGCCTATAATGCTGCCCCTCCCACCTCCAATAGGGTTATTGGGAGGATGAGTCAATTTGCACACAGTGTCTATCACAAGGTAATACCTAGGCAAGTGTTAGTTGTTGCTGTCATGCAAGTATCATAGATACGCCCTAAAAATATTTACTCACTTGCCTTCTGTCTCTGAAGGATTTCTTCTCTCCTTACTCTCTTCCCATTGGGTGGCTCAGGACAGAAGTACCAAATAGTAAACCAAAATCTAAGTTACTCTGACAGACACAGTCTAGCGAATCTTACCTCTGAAGGCAGAAAGGGGAGGTGAGCTGTCAGGAGGGAAACCCATGTCAATGACAACTTAGGGAAGGTGATAAAGAGCTGAAACACCTGCATCCAGGTCTCAGATCCTGGTTCTGGCCAGACCAGAAACTCACAGTGTGAACTTGGACAAGAATCTGAACTCTTTTTTGGCCTCAGTTTTCTCATCTGTCAAATGGGGATGACCCCTGGCCCACATTATCGCAAAACTCAAATAAGACAAGCAACGAGAAGATGTTCTGAGCTGGGAAAAGTACCACAAAATGCAAAGCTGCCTGTTGGAGTTGGGTTCTCTTGGTGGCAAAGTCACTCAAGGGATCCCATGTAATAGAGTGGATCTCAGCTCTGTCCTCTTCTTAATGCCTTTCTGCCTCCCCCAGTCGAAGCCACCACCATTTGACCTGCAGAGGACAGCAGCCTCCCTTCCAGCCTCCTGCTTCCCTCCAATCCATTTTCCCTGGAGAAGCCAGACTGATCTTTAAAAAAACACAGAAATGTCACACCTTGTATGTGCCACTGTCCTGCGTGCTGGGGACAGAGTGGTGTGAGCTCTACCAGCCCACTCTGGTTTCTGTTGCTCATGGGACAAAATTGAACACATATGATGGTGGCAGTGGGAGGCAGAGGCATGGTCTGCCTGAGAGGCAGGCCGTAAGAGGTTCATTGTCTGTACAGAATATAAAAACAGTAATAAAACTACTTACAAGTTTATCTTGCTTAATTATCATCCTACACCATTCATTCTAGACAATACTGGTAATAAAATTCTCCCCATTGCTCAACATGTGAGTAGAGTCATACAATTTATCACCCATCTTGGGTCACTTTGGAGACTAATAATTATATTGGGACAACAGGTGTAGATTGAGACAACTAAGACCCAGCAGGGTCAAGGCCTGAAGGATGGGACTTGTCCAGGGAAAGTGACTAGACACTGCTGCCAGAGGGAGGGTCCAGACTCCCACTTTGTAGTGCTTCCCTTGGTCCTTATTAAAGACCTGCAGGCCATGGGGACTCCTTAGGGTCTTGTCACAAATATCGCATCTTCAGAGAGGCCCTCCCTGCTCCTAGGCCTAGAGTAGGAGGTCTCGCCTACATTATTCTTTCCCCTTACATCCCCTATTATAATGGTGATTGTTTTGGTATTGGCGCAGTTGGTATTTAATGACCCTCTCTTCCAACAGGCTTTAAGGCCATGTCTGATTCGCTCATGGTTGTACCCCAATACCTAACACAGTGCCTGGCACTCAAGACGCACTCCCTAAGTATTGATTGAATGAATGGATGGATGGTGGACCTGAGCTCCAAACCTAGGTTGATTAAAAACCCACTATCTTCCTACCACCTCCAACCCCAAGACTGCCAGCATGTTGGAAAAGCAGATTATATCTGGGCAAGAGACCCTTCTTATCAAAGTCAAGGCCAAGATCAGTAGGAAAGGATTGGGTAAAAGCAAAGGATCCAGATGTGAAAATTCCCTTCAATGAGGCAGATGTGACCCAGTGATTCCATGCCAGACATAACCGTTGCATCTGATTGCTCATTTCCATTAAAGGAACTGTAGCAGGTGCAAAAACCGGAGATTATCCCAAGAATTAAGATATGAAAAGATGTTAGATCACTAAACTCCAATTAGGGAAATTAAATTGCTCACACTCCCCACCTGACGCAATATTGGGAGCTCGCATTAGGTCTGGGCTCCGGTTCTAATAAAATTAGAGAATAACACTTTAATTGAATTGTGCTTAAAAGGATCATGCTGACAAATGTGATTGTATCTGGCTGCCATGCACACCTTCTCCAGCAATCATTAAATCCAATGAAATGCCAGTCTCAAGATCTTGACAGTCTTCTGAAACAATCTGTGAACCATGCTGTATCTTGGAGTATCTAATCAATTTAGAGCCGCCTCATTAGGACTTGGCTGCTAACGGATACTTAAAAATCAAAGGAAATTACTGCACTCCGTGGATAACTAGCTAATCATATCGATACAACATGGCTGGATTGTGTTGCAACAATTCATTTCCTCTTTAAGAAGCTACTGTCACCTATAATTTAGGGATTGAGATTCATAGCCTGATGCAGACAACTCCGATGTCAAGGATTTTCCTGAGCACAGGGCCAAAAGGCACATGCCACCCCAGCTAAGAGGGGTAAGCCGAAGCTAGACTGTGACTCCCTTCATTCACCCCCCTCCTGCCCCCCAAGCTCATGCCTAAATATAGAGTCCAAGACCCTATTATACAAAATAAGAATAAGAGAGGGCGGCGCCTGTGGCTCAGTCGGTAAGGCGCCAGCCCCATATACCGAGGGTGGCGGGTTCAAACCTGGCCCTGCCGAACTGCAACAAAAAAAAAAAATAGCCAGGCGTTGTGGCGGGCGCCTGTAGTCCCAGCTACTCTGGAGGCTGAGGCAAGAGAATCGCTTAAGCCCAGGAGTTGGAGGTTGCTGTGAGCTGTGTGACGCCATGGCACTCTACCGAGGGCGGTACAGTGAGACTCTGTCTCTACAAAATAAATAAATAAATAAATAAGAATAAGAGGCTCAGATGTATGTAGCATTTTTCCCAAGATCACACAGCAAATTAGTGACAGAGCCAAGACTTGGCCCCTCTTGAGATCACATCGGATTTTCTAATATAATTTTAATAGAAATTTAGAGCAGTAATTATTCCTTCATTGATAGTTTACATGGGTCTTATTTTAACGTTCTTACTTATAGTGAATATCAACATCATCATTATTGTCCTATTATACCAATAACTTATATTTTATAGAACTTATTAGAAATATAATTCATTTAATTCTGTCAACATCCCTAGATATAAGTTCTTTGATTATTGTAGTAGGCATTAAACACGATTTCACAAAATATTTCTGGCTTTCCTGCTTCAGGACACATGGTAAGAATGCACTCCCTGGCTCCCTGTGGTTGGATTGGCCAGGAGACTCAGCTCATGAGTTGTGAACAAAAGATATGTGTGTTATGTATAGGCCAGAGCATTTAATTGCTGCTTCAAGATCTTCACCATGACTTCTTTCCTTTGGTTTGTCAACCAGCAACATTTGAGTCTGTGGCTGCTCTGAAAACAATGAGCAGAAACTTCTAGCTGACCCACGAGGTACATGTAGCACAAGGGAAAAATAAACTTGTATTGTTGAAAGCCACTGAGATGTGGAGGCTGTTATTGCAGCACAACCCAGCTTGTCCTGACTGATGAAATTCTCATTCCTATTGCTCACAGAGGTGAAGTGGCTGGAGCCAGGTCATATTCAGATGACCCTGTTGGTAAATGTCCCTAGAGTCCAGAAATCCCCTTGGGCTGGCCCATCTCACAATGAGTGGTGGGTGCCAAGAACTGCTTTCCAAAAACTTAGGTCAAGCCTATTCAGATGACTTGCCCCTGTCACTCAGCTCTTGCCTGGGGAGATATACTTTTTATTAATAATATGCACTTTTTATAGGCATCTGAACCAGTGGCTGCTCTGAGAAAGCCCCTTTGACATCCTGAGAGATAAACATTGTTGAGATGGTATGTCATCAGATCATACTTTATTTAAAAGATTGGATCTTTGATGGAGAAATTCCAGGCATAAGGAAGTCCTGGAAAGGAAGCTGCACTCAACAGGGACCTTTCCACACTCACCTCGAAGCCTGATCATGTGGGCAATCATGGATGTTAGTTAAGGATGAGGAAGACTCTGTAGTTGTGTCCCCATGCCATGGGGCTTGTAGAAACTCTGAGGTGTTGGATGCCTTCAGTCTCAGGAACAGTTTGAGGGGTGGGGCTGGAGGGAGCCAACCTGAGACCCCAGGCCCCAAAGAGGGAGTGGAGGAGAAAGTTTGTGGAAATTGTACACAGCTTGAGGAAATGTATACCTTTTTTCTAGCCATATCTGACTTGGTTAAGACAATAATTGCAGACCTTCCCAATGCAGGGAGAGGGCAGGATGGCAGGACCTGCTATTATCATGTTCTCTCAGGCACAACAGCTTGTTTTCAGGAGGGCAATGGACTGCAAAGTGATTGTCTGGTAGCTCCTGGGCAAGGGCTGCTCTTCTCATCCCTTGCTGGCTCTTGGGCCAAGCCTGGTCATTAGTCCTAGTGCTCAGTCTGGGGCTAACCATTGCCAGGATGCTCAAGGGAACAGATAGTGGGGTGCAGATAATTAACCAGGTGCCATTATCAACTTTCATTTATGTCTCAAGTCTTCTCCACCTGCCATAGGCCCAGAGAAAACCAGCACTGCCCCATCTGGGATACTTTGTTACAAGGCACTTGAGACCTAAAGACCCTGGTTTGATCACCCCCCATAGGGCCCTGACTGGATCTTTCCCTATCACACCCTCAGTCTTCCCATTTTAAAATAAAAGAGCTACTAGGTATGGTGGCTCACACCTATAATCCTAGCACTTTGGAAGGCCAAGGTAGGTGGATTGCTTGAACTCAGGAGTCCCAGACCAGCCTAAGCAAGGGCAAGACACCATCTCTACTAAAAATAGAAGGTAGAAAAACTAGCTGGGCATGTAGCAGGTGCCTATAGTCCCAGCTACTTGAAAGGCTAAAGCAAGAGGATTGCTTGAGCCCAAGAGTTTGAAGTTCCTGTGAACTGTGATGATGCCATGGCACTCTACCCAGAGTGACAGAGTGAGACTCTGTCACAAAATAAATAAATAAGTAAAGTTCCCCTAGAACTTTACTTCAAATTTAAATTATCTGTTCAACCCTTTTAAGTTGGGGATTATGTGCATTTCTTGTTGATGCCAAGGTTTCACATAGATTATTATTTTTATGTTACTTCAATATTTGTAGATCTGTTGCAAACAACAGAACACTATGGTGTCTCATTTAAGCAGAAAACATATTAATAGAGGAGTATAGGGAGGTTCACAGACTCTCCCTAAAAATCACAGAACAATGATGGAGGTCCCATCACATCAAATGTGGTCTCAGCTGCATGGGCCATGGCAGGTGTAAATGCCAGAGCTGTCTCTGAAGACACCACCCACATACTTTGCCTCAGACACTGGTGCCTAAATTAGGTGTAGCAGTCACTCTACTCCAGGGGCTAGCCTCCCCTGAAAGAATTCTACATATTCTCTTTCCTTTTTTTCTATCACAAACTTCTAGTCAGAATCTGGTGAGAGTGCATTGGATTGGTGGACCCAGGTCATATGATTGTTCTCTAGCTGCAAGGGAGGCTGGAAAAGTAAATTTCTGGCATTATCAGCATCTTCATTAGGAAACGAATCCTGATTCACATGATGGGGATTCCACAGTCTTAAAAGAAGAGGGTTCAAATACAGGATGACAAAAGATCATAAATTAGAAATATAATTTATATAAGATGACAAATTACAAATATAAAACTAGGATATAGGCACCCCATATTCTTTCACTAATCTGTTTTTCTGCTTAAATTAGCCACCATTGTCTTCTGTTGTTTGCATCACACCTATAAAGCCCGTGTAGCTATTAAATGCAAATATGTTGATGAATAAGATATAAATTTTAGTTTAAAAACCAGCAACATTCAAATTTAAAAATACTTATTTGAGATGAATATGTTTTGCCAAAACTAAATTGCCACTTGAAATAAGGTTATGATGCTGACTGCTACATCAATGATCTTTTGAGTTCTGGAAACATTTTGTAATATGATTGTCAGTTGGTTCTCATCTTGCACTAAGGAATCTTTTTATATTAAATGCACCTCTCTTTTCTTTCCTCTGTAGTCATAGACAATTACACTTGTACTTCTTGATACCAATATGACTGTAAATACAAAAACAGATGTGACGCTAGGAAAGTGTGGTGGTTCTCAGTTATAATGTGGTCAGCCCAGTGGCCCAGAATATTCGGAGATAAATAATTAATATTAAAATTCTTTGTAGTATTCAAAGTACTCTATGATATTAGGAATTATTTCATATGCTTTTTCAATATGGTAGACATTGGTCCTACTTAAAAGTATTTCCAGTTCTCTTTTCCCTCTGTAAACACAGGGGAATTGCATTTCCTTCTCTCCTTAAAGTTAGATGTGGTTTTGTGACCTGCCCAGACCACTGGGTGTGTCACTTCTGGATGGAAATATTTCTGAGTCAATTAATAATTCTCTACTTTGCCACTCACTCTGTCATGAAGGTCAGGGATATTCCAGGTAGGGCCTCCTCTGTTCTATGTCAATGAAGATGACATGGAGCAGAGTTCCTGCCCATGTGTGATGATGGGTAGTATGAGTGAGGGAATAAATCGTTCTTACTGTAGGTTACTGAGAATTTGAAGCTGTTTGTTAGGAAGCATGACTAGCCTCTTCTGACTGATACACTTAATAAGAGAAGGATTACAATTGTTGTTACCTCCTTTTTGCACAGTAAAGAATTCTGGTACAGAGAATTTGAGAACCTTGCTCAAAATCAGACAACTAGAAAAATTTAGATCTAGAACTCAAATCTTAATCCAAGTGATTTCAAATCTCATGCTTCTCTCTGAATTTCCCAAAGCCGAGAAGATGACATTTCAGCAAACAAGACTGATCCGCAACATGCCATGTCTTGGTGGCTGGAGTAAAAGTTGTCAGTGCCACGGATATGACAGACCTTTCTGGCCACCACGTACATTTCCACTCCAGAGTTTCCCACTTTTAACAGTGAAGTATTCTGGATCTTTACATTTAGCAGGTCATAGTTCTCAAATTCCCCCCAATAGCCAGGGGGGTTGACAAGATGATAGATGCATTTAGAGCATTAAGCTTCCGTTCCAAGTAGCACTCTGAGGCCATAAACCTGTTCAAAAGAGTGATGTGTGTCCTGGTGTCTGTGGGTGGCCATGTAATTTTCAGGACGGGGGATCTACTTTCTGCGTTGAGGGTTCTATATACCTTCACGTGAGAAACAAATGTCTCCTGGGGAGGCAGAAAATGTGACTTATTTCGATGTTCCCGGTCATTCCTGCAGGATAACATTGTGGGAAGGAGGCAGTGGCTGCATATTTTAACCAATATTTTCTCCCCATGAAGCAACATTTATTGGGACTCAGAGCTCAACTCTGGTCCCACATTTTGGGAACCAAATGCTTGTTGTGGGTTCTTGAACATTTCCAACTGGGGGATTTTTGCCAAACCCTCTTTGCTAAGAATAGGTGTATTAGTCAGTGTTCTTTAGAAAAACAGAATCAATATCCTGATCTGTATCTGTATGTCTGTCTTCTGTTTTACATATATAATTATATATATAAAATATTTGTATATATACATATAAATATATATTTACATATATATTTTCAGCCTCTTAATCATTCAATGCATTTGTTTACTATCCAAAAAGTCATAGCATATGTATGTACTAACATATATTTGTGTGCACATGTGTATACACACACACACATATCTATAAATACATATACATATACATGATACATGGGAGAGAGAGAGATTTATTCTAAGGAATTGGCTCACACATTACATGATGGTAGAGGCTGGCAAATCTTAACTCTGTAGGGCTAGCTGGGAAGCTGCAGATTCAAGTAAATGTTGATGTTGCAGTTTTGAGTCCAAAGGCTGGAAACTCAGGTGAGATTTCCATGTTGTTCTCTGGAGGTAGAATTCCTTCTTTGTTCTTCAGCCTTCAACAAATCGGATAAAGCCTACCTACATTCTGAAGTATTGAAATAAATCTCAGATTTACACTCATTTAAGGAAGGATAATAAAACCAAGTGGGATAACGAAGCCCCCCTTATTCTTGTTCCAGTTCAGGGTTGTGGGTGGCAGGAGTCTCCCACAAGGTGGGAACCCTGGATGGGACACCGTCTCATGGTGGGGGGCACTGGCACACAACCCTGCTCACTCACACTGGGGCCATGTAGACACATGCGCCCATGAACCGAACATGCCTGTGTTTGGGATGTGGGCTGGACACTAGAGTGCCCAGAGAAACCCCATGCAGATGTGGGGAGAACTGCAAACTCCACACAGACACCGTCCTAGCCAGGACTGATTCCTTATTTCTCATCAATGTATAAGAAAATGGCCTTATTTGAGGACTTACTGTACGATGACTATGTGGAGTTCCTTAGTGAAGAGCTCCCTCGCTACATCGCAGAAAGGATATGGGGGAAGCAGAGTTTGGGTATGTGAACTAACCCGGTCATTCCCTGGTTCCAGGCAGGCCTTTGTAGACTCAGACCTTGACTGAGATGGTCTCCATTTCTCTTCCCACCTCACAAAACCATGGGTGCTCTTCTTCTCTTGACTCTTCTCTCTCTCTCTCTCTTTTCTTCTCTTTCTTTTCTTCTTTCCTTCTTTCTTTCCTTCCCTCCTCTCCCTCCTTCCTTCCATCCTTCTCCCTCTTTTCTCCCCTCCCACCATTCCTCCCTTTTCTCTCTCCCTTTCTTTCACATCTTTCCACACACAAGCATTTTTCAAGCTCTTCAAAATGGTAACTACAATTGGTCCTCAAGAAACTCTGCACTCCCTGTTTCTACCAGAGCCTCTGGTTTTGACCAAACCCTCTTAGAGGGCTCTCCCAGCCCGGCCACTGCTAGCTCCCAAAGGGCCCTTGGGATGGGCTCAATTCCCATGAGTGAGGGTGCAGGTGGGTGCTCTAGTTCCACTTCAGTCTCCCCACCCAACACACACACACACACACACACACACACACTCTCAAGCTTCTATCAGGTCACCCACTAGATTAGCACACCTCATCAAAGTGAACAACCCTCTTCTTTGGAGACAGCTCAGTTGCCCCCATGAAGAGGAAGGGCTATTTCTTCTATTAGCGTGGCTTTGCAGCTGCCCAGTTAGAACTATTGCCACTCCTGCCCCACACGGATATTGCGCTAAGAAGCATTTCTGCTCTTTTTTCTTTTGTTTGGGCTGGTTAAGTCACCCCCTGATGTGGTGGGCAATGGAGTCCACCTTTCAGTGTACCTTGTACGTTTTGTTTTATTCTCCCATCTGTCCTGTGAAACTCATTTTGCACATTGGAGGAATCCAAAGTTCAGAGAAGTGAAACTTTTCCAAGACTACACAGCAAGTAAGCAGGGTGCAAGATTTCAAATCCAAATATGCGAAGACCTCATGTGGTAAGGTGATACCAGCTGCTACAACAGATAAAACTCAGAATCCCAGTGTTTTAACAAACAAAAAGGTGTCCAGTGTATCTGACTGGGAGGCTCTCCCACAGTCCAGGGACTCAGGCACCTTCCATCTATGTCTCTGCCGCTTGATTCCTGATGTCACCTTGAGGTCCTTTCCAGTCTAGCCAGCCAGAAATAGAAAAAGCACAGAGGATCACACGGGGGAGGAGTTCATGGGAGAGTCATGTGCACCCTTCTGTGTCCGCCCCCAAGGCCAGAACCATTCTCTTCCATGCTGAGCAGCCTCAGAATCTTCTCAATAGACTCTAAGTAGCCTCTACTGATCAACTAAAGTTGACAGCTTCAATGATGTTTTTTCCTGTCACTTTGATTTGATTGGCTGAAGCAACACACATTTCTTCACTACTCTGTTTTAGGCGTGGGAGGGCAGGTGTCAGGAAATAATACAAGAGGCTTTGAAATAGGTAGAAAAAACTGCTGAGTGTCCTCTTTAGCTCACCTTTCTGGATTGGGTTCATATTTCCTGATGTTTGAGCTATTTTACAGCTTAGAAAATTGTAGAAAATGAAAAATAATACAAACAATTCTTGTCTGTAGAAATGCAAACACATTTTATTTGGTCAAAATGCAAGTGATTAATGCCTTATAGATAGATTATTTTTGCATCTATTTATAAATTCATTTCAGTTTTCTTGATTGCTTATATGTGTGTGTTCTTTGAACTCTCCTTTGAAGAGATTATAACATGTTATTGGTTACCTCGTTAAGTAATGAGTTAAATAAAATTTTGGCATGTGTTCATTTTATATTTGTATATGAGTCATGATTTTACCTTTTATGTACATCATAAAAATATATATATATATATTTTTTTTTTGTAGAGACAGAGTCTCACTTTATGGCCCTCGGTAGAGTTCCGTGGCCTCACACAGCTCACAGCAACCTCATTAAGCGATTCTCTTGCCTCAGCCTCCCGAGTAGCTGGGACTACAGGTGCCCGCCACAACGCCTGGTTATTTTTTGGTTGCAGTTCAGCCGGGGCCGGGTTTGAACCCGCCACCCTCGGTATATGGGGCCGGCGCTTACCGACTGAGCCACAGGCGCCACCCCATCATAAAAATATTTTAACAACTAAAAACCCTCAGAGGGAGGAGAAAAACCTATTATACCTTATACTCCTCTGCTATTTCAGGAGTCCTGCATGAATTCTGAGAGAGAGGCAGAGAAGGATTGCTCATCTTCTTTTGCAGCAAAGAAAACTGAGACCCAAAGAGGGGATGATCAGATACTAGAGATGACGCAGTTACAAGTGGCAGAGCTGAGAATTCAAACCCAGGTGTGTTTGATGCTAAAACCTATGTTCTTAATCCTCGTGCTTTGTTTCCCATTCAGCTATTCTTTGAGACAAATGGGATATTAACAGGGCTGATATTAACCCTCTTCCCATTGGGGAAACATTGAGACTGAGGCTCATAGAAGTTAAATGACTTAGAGATAAATCTAGGTGCAGAACCTCACTCCCGAACCCTATTTCCTGAGACAACCTTATATAATCCAAGTGAGTATAATTTTCTAGCTAGGATGTTCCTTGAACATCTGTTCTGGCTTTTGTGTTGTTTTGTTATTTTTAAAAAAGGCGAGGAAGATTGCTGGGCTGTTTTTGTTCCTAAAATGCTCTCTGACCCTTTATTCATAGAAGCATAAGTGAGGAGGGAGCCTGGGCCAAACCGGCCAGCGTCTGCCTTGTTGAGTTCACAGCTGCTTCTCTGGGTCATGGCAAGGTCATGTTCTGTAGAGGTTTGCTACTCACAGGTCCCTGCCCAGGACTCACTAAGGCAAAGCAGAGACAAACAGTGAAAGACTTTCAGGCTTTGGGCTCATGCAAGCCTGGGTTTGAATACTGCCTCTGCCACTTATTCAATGTATGGCTTGGAGCATGTCCTATATCTTTGTGGGTCTCAGTTTCTTTATCTATAGGAAGGAGATAATAACCCTAACTTCACAGGACACCATAGTCCAGCCTGCCTATTCCTCAACCAAGCCCCATGCCTGTGGGCTGCTTCTTCCCAGAGCAGGTGCATTTTTCATTTTATACTCATCCCATGGGCTGCAGCCTCCTGGGCGGTCACTTATGGCAAGCATGGAGGATGTGGAGGTCTCAGAACCATCTCACCATCTATACCACTTTCCTTTTCCTGACAATAAACTTTCCTTACTTCTGCAAGATGGCTGCAACTTGTCACAGGTGGCAAGTCACATGATATTGGGATCTGCTCAGAGGTTATCAGCTTCAGACAGAGGGATAGAGAATAGCAGAGCCAGGCCTAAAACCAGGCACTGTGGCTCTTAGGCTGTGGTTCCTGAGCCTGAGTGGGGCCCCTGCTGGCAAGGCTGGCCAGGTTGTGACCCAACTGACTTATTCATTTCTACATCCCAGAGAAAATATGCCCCTAGAAAAGTCCAAGACCTGCACACGCACATTGTGCCAGAAGGCTGCGTCACCCCTGGACCCTTGTTTTTGACTCCTGCTAGCCCAGGTCCTGCGGGAATCCTCTGTAAACTTTACCTCTCATCAATGGTCTCCATTCAGGAAAATTGGCTCCTTTGACACCGTTTTAGACAAACCATAATGTGTGTGGAGCTGAAAGAGGTTCTATTTACAAGTCTGCAGGAAATAGCCTTGGGCAGAGGATGGTAATTGTAGGGTGAAGGTTCTTAGGGGCTTGGAGGGGAGTGAGGACCGCCCTGGGGCAGCAGCAGCCCAGCCACAAGAGGCCCAGGAAACCCCTTTCCCAGGGCAGGTGCAGGTGCAGTGAACTGGGGGACAGGAGGGGCATCATGGAGTCAAGGTCATCAGGAGAGGGTGTGTGATGGGCAGGGGAGGGTCCATCTGCCCCTCTGCCTCTGCCCTAGAATCTGAAGACACAGGAGGAGACTGGGGGCCAAGCAGGAAGTGTTTCCTTTCCTCTCCTCCAGGATGCTGTGCCCTGAGCACCCTCACACTTCACACCTTCTGTCTAGACGCTCTGCCCAGGTGTTTGAATGGCTCAGATTTGCATTTCCTTAAAACCCTTTCCTGATTGCTGTTTGTAACCCCCTACACAGACACAGACACACACACACACACTCTCTTCCCCAAACCTTGTCTTCGAGCTATTTATCAATGTAGCATGAACATATTGATTACTTTATTGGCATTCTGTCTGTCTCTTCCTTCTGCAACGTAGGCTCCTCGAGGACATGGGGATTCTGTTTGCTCAGCGCTGTGTTCCTAGAACCGAGAACAACATAGAAGTAAATGGCGCTCACCAAAAAGGCGTTTAAGGAACGAACAAACTGGAGAATAAATAAGTGAATGAATGACTTAATCTCAATATCAAGGTCCCCATGGGTACCCTCCTCTGATGTGCACCCTCTCTCAGGCTGGGGGTGGGCTCCCTTATGCCATAGACTCTGACCTCCAAGCTGTCTAGATTACAGATCCTGTTCATTTGGAGCCCCCAGTGGCAAAAGCCATGGGGAGTCACCCAGACAGCTGTTTATAAGTGGTCAGAGCCAAAGATCTGAGGCCCAAGACGTCTGGCGATGTATCGGAGATCAACCAGGATCAGGGTGTGATGAGCCAAGTTTCCCTGGGCTTTATCTGGCGGGGATTCTCCCTTAGCAGTTAAGAAAACAGAGCAGAGAATGCCCAGCTAGCTGGGGTCCCGTGTCAGACCCTGGAGGAGGTGGTCTTGAGATGTTGGATTTAGTTGTGCGGAAGAGGGAGCATAGGGCCCCCCTGCAGCAAGGGAGGGGACCTCGTCATGCAGATTCTTCCCAAGCCATCTCCTTAGCAGAACATCACTCTACCTAGGCCAGCCTTCCTCTACTTACAGCCGCATGATGTCAGCAGGTGACTCAACACACTTTGGTGGCCATGACTCAAATTAGCCAAAACAAATGGGCTCCTAGGTGGATTTGAACCCCATCAGCCTGTCGCAAGGAAAGGCCAAGGAACAGACCCTCTCACTCATGAAGGGAGGCCAGGCAGGCCCTGGAGAGGGCAGAGGCCAGTTACCTCAGTCTGGCCTCAGTATTTTTAGCATCTTTCCTCCTTCCCTCCCTCCCACAAGCCGCTAGCCCACTCCTTGCCCAAATAACAGTCACCAAAATAGCCCTGGCAGTGGACTGAGGGCTACTGGGAGGGTCTCCTCCCTCCTGCTGGTCAGTTGGGCTGAACAGAGGCCCTGGGGCTGGGTGAGACTCACGCAGAGGCTGTTAATTGTACCTTTTGCCCAAATTAAAAAAAAAGGTTCTCCTTGAGGTTGATTACAGCATTGGTGCTGAGGAGCCAGGTGCCTGCTGCCTGCGGCCTCTGTGCTCTGGATCTGGGGCAGCCGCAGAACGGGCAGAGGGACCACAGGGCACCTCCAGATGAAGAGCCTGCAGGTCAGAGAGGACCCCTCTGGGTAAAACAGTGCCCTCTTCTAGCCGCTACTTGACAAGTTATCGTCTGTTTGCATATTTATTTCTCACCGGTGGCCCATTCTTTCCTCACCTTGTCCTCAGCACCTGGACGGTTGGTTTGGAGCTCAGTAAATTCAGCATCAGAGAATAATCCCATGAAGAAGAAAGCCATTGTGCACAGCAGATCTAGAAGGAGAAGCAGGACTAGGCTCCGAGCAGTGCCAGACTCCCCAAAGCAGCCACCAACACCAGGAAGAACAATTCCTCCTGTGTGCCCAGCTGTCTGCTGACCTCAGAGACCACCGTCTATCCTCACGACAGCCTGGGGCGGCAGAGAAGGTCCCCGGTTAATACCAATGAACTAAGCACTTTCTAACTGCTTCATTTACCATTTACGTCACTAACTGGCAATTCTGGTAGTTACCCTAAGACGTGAGCCCCGCTATTATCTCCATCCTACGTGTGATGAAACAGCAACTTAGAAATTAAGTGACTTGGCCCAAATCCCCTGACTTCTCAAGATCAGAGCTGGGGTTTGAACCTTGGCAGGCTGGCCTCAGAGGCTCCGTGTAATTTCTGCACGTACAGCCTATTACCTGCAAGACTCCTGAAGTTCAGATAGGCCGTGATGGTCCCTTAGCCAGGCTGGACCCTCCTTGTTCCACTGTCTTTGTGACAGTTGTAACGTGCAGTCTCCCTGTATGTCACCGGTTTGCTTTCTAAGATTGTACGAGGATCATCCCATCCTACCCTCATCTTTCAGAGGTAGCAACAGAGGCCCAGAGAGGGTAAATGATTGGCATCAGGTCACTTGGGACACAATCTCCTGACTTCCTCAGCTTTCCCAGTGCCCCCCTTCTTGGCCTCCCTTTCCCCCCCTCTCTGCCTTTCCCCAGCCATGACACAGGCCCGGGAGGCAACATGGGCAGTCTGTAGCCAGAAGCCCTTCCCAATGCTGGGTGGCCATTAAATGCCTTCTTGATTTTTTATGAGCTTTGTCACCCTACCACGTGCCAAGTTGCCTTTATAGCCCTGCTATTAAGGCGAATCATCAAGATTAACAAATATGTGTATAAAGGGTTGGATGCTGGAGAGTTCCGTTCAAAATTCTAGGTTGCAGACACATGTCTTTGTGGCTGTATGAATGTCACGTGGCCTCTGCAGCCCACCCTGGGCTGGTGGGCTTCTCCAGAAGTCAAGGGACCTGGATACTAGAATCTCTTCCATTGACCAGGAGCCTCGGCTTCCTGGTCTTGACAATGGAAATAAGAATCTGTGTCTCTGGGTTCTTTTGCAGTGGTCTGACTAGGGTCACAAGTGACGGGACACAGGGTTTTAGGGTTGTGTCTTGCAGGGGGAGTGCCTTAGCAGAAGACACTGTTTTTGTGTGGAGGTCTCAGACGCTTCTCCTTGGGGAGTCCCCTGAGTCTCCCCAGGGTTCCCACTTACCCCACTGCTACCCAGCATTGGCAGAATAGCTGTCCTTTGATGAGTTTTACACACTGAGGGTCTGCCCAAGACTGTGTTTGAAGAAAGAGTGCTGCTAAATAAAAAACTTCTGGGGACAAAAAAAGCTTTATTATTATTATTTTTTAAATAGAGCAACAGAGCGGCCTCGTATTAGAACATGAATCAGCAACTTCTGTTAAGGGGTCAGTTGATAAATATTTAAAGCTTTATATGTCAGACAATCTCCAGTAACTATTCAGTTCTGCTGTCATAGCATGAAAGTGACCATAGATAATACATGAGGCAATATCTGAGAGGCTGTGTTTCAATAAAACTTTATTTAATGGACATTTACATTTCGTAGAATTTTCTCATGCCATGAAATATTACTCTCATTTTAATTTTTTTCTCCAACCATTTCAAAAGGTAAAAACCATTCTTAGCCTACAGGGTGTTAAAAAACAAACAAAGAAACAATCAAAAACAGGCAGCAGGCAGGACTGTGCACGGCCCCTGGTTTGCTGACCTTTGTTGAAATTGTCTAGAAAAACCTAGATTGAAGTCCTGATTGATGGTTAACTCACGGCGTGACCTTGAGCAAGGTAGCTACTTTAGCTTCTCTAGGGCTTAGTTTCCCGTCTAGAAAAAAGAGGACCTGGGTCAGATGATCGCCAAAGTTCCATTCACTTTAACACCTAATGGTGGAGACTGCCGATTTTTGCTGAGTGAGTGGAAGGAGGCACCTTTGTCAGGAAGGAGGGAGAAAGCCCTCACCTGGGAAGAAGGCGAAGTGTCTTCTTGGCTATGTCTGGCTATTACCGTCCCCTATAAGAGGTTGAGTGGGTCTTTGAGAGCCCCATGACCCACGGACAAAGGGTTTTTGGCTGAAACATCAGAAGAGGTCTCCCCATCCCTCCCTCCCGCACTCCCAGCGGAGGCCCCCCACCCCCAGGCTGCCTTGCTTAACAAAGACAAAGACAGCAGTTGACACTGTAATGTTGAAAATTGCGTGTTTCAGAACATCCCAGTAAACAAGCCTGTCTTTGTTTTAATCCCAGCCTAGCTTACTGTAGTTAATTATAGGAATTTGTGGCTATTTATGTGAACCGAGGACAGGCGAAAACATTCATTTGTCGGCCGTGTAAGTGCTGGGTGGGAATGGGCTCCAAGTGCGGGGAGGACGTAGGTAGCATTTGTCCTGGGATCTGTGCAAGGTAGTACCCGGCCCAGGTATGTAATTATCCCCGCTGCTCCCAATCAGAGAGAAGGCCTCCATAGAAAGTGACACCTAATGACTGTTTTCAGCCCAGAATGGGTAACGGGAAAGACCCCGTGTTTAAGGCAGTTGCCTGAACTGTGGGTCTTGCACCTGCCAGGTGAGCTGGGTTATTTCTGTACCTGTCGGCTGCCTGCTATACAGTTCCTGTCCCCAATGGGTCTGGGGAGAAGGGAGCAGGGCCAGAGGTTCCCAGGGGTGGCTGGGGAGAGGGAAGGGGGCCCGTGGCTGGTGGCCATGGGTACTTCCTTTGCTGTGTTGTCTCCAGCCCCAGAGGAGCCAGGGTTAGTGAGGAATGTTAACAAAGAGGAGACAGCCCTGGCTAAACAGAGGCCCCAGGACAATTCCTGGCCCAAACAAAGCCACTCGAGCCCCCACCAGCTCGGGAAAACAAGCCAGGCCTTTGTGCACACTCAATAATTATCACTCGCAATTACCGAGTCAGGGCGGCTGGGCTGCGCTGGGGCAGGGGCAGGGGCGTGGAGGGACTTGTTGCTGAAAGCTCGGGGTCCTGCAGGGGTTCCGGGAGGCACCGACCATCCCGGCTGCTGGGCCAGTGCTCTGGGACCTTGCCTACCTGCAGGCAGGCCACTGGCCAACTGGAGCCCCAAAAGACCTGGGTGTCCTGCTCTCAAAACCCCCACCCACAACATCTGGACTTCTACTCTGGGCCTGGCTTTTGGGAACCCCAGGAGGCATAGCCCATGACTCAGTCTGAGTATCTCTAGCCCCACACACCAGTACGTCCACACTGATGGTGGTGTCGGACCTGCCTTGTGTGCTGAGTGCCCATCCCCCTCCACTCCTGCCAACTGTAGCTGAGCCCTCCCATGCCCCTTTTTCTGTGTCTTGACCCCCAACCCTCTGTTCCTTTTCTCTGACCTCCTTCAAATCCCCCCAAAGTTGCATCTAAGAAACCAGAGAAGCCTCCCAGCCCTGCCCAGCCTGTGTTAACATTCAGCATCCATCCCTGCCCCAGCCTTTGCCCTCCTGTTCCTCCTGAGATAAAGTCCATTCTTCCCCTCTCCCCAGCCCAGCCTTCCAAGCCCAGGTCCACAGCCCACCTCAGGAAGCCTCCCAGGGCTGCCCTACCTGATGCTTAACTCTCCTAGCCTTTCATGAGTTAGTGATTCCCTGCCTTACAAGTGAGACTGTGCCTGTGAATGTAGTGGTACGTGAGTGTGGCTCTGCCAACTCAATGACAAGCTTAATAATAACAATAGCACAGTGATCATTTCTCTGAACATTTATTTACTGAGTGCTTACTATGCACCAGGTGCAGTGCTAAGTGTTTTCCAGGCATTTTTTCATTTAAATCATATCATAATCTTCTGGGGTAGGTACTATTATTATCACTATTTTACATGTGAGGAAACTAATACACAGAGAAGTTAAGGAACTTGTCTGAGGTCACAGAGCAGCGAGTAGAATTGCTGGTGCCAGGGAGCGGTTGGAGCTGGCACGTAATAACTTTTGAGAGCTGATCGATTATTTCCGTCTTTTCCTTACTCTGTTTTCAATCACACTGGGGCCTTAAAACTGGCCACACTGATAATATTTACACGGTAAGAATCAGCAAATGCTACAAAGAAGGGCTTCTTTCCCTCTCCCAGAAGCCAGTTGTTAAACGTTGACCAGAACACCAAGGAGCTGAACTCACTCAACGCTGCCCAATTCCAAAGCCCATGCTCCTTGCGTCTTCCCAGCTGCCTGCATTGCCCCTCTCCAAGACAGTGGGGAGAATGGATTTCTGGGCTAACAGGTGAGAGTAAGAGGGAGTTTGGCTGGAGGACTTTGATTTCAGTGGAGACAAAACATCGCCCTCTCCATTGGCCCAAGTTTCCTTTGGTGAACAGCGGTGTCCTTTCTCCCTTTGTGAGCCCAGAGTCCTGGGCAGCCACGTTTCCATCAGGACAGCATGTGTCCGACCCTGGCAGAGGCCTCTCACCTCTGCCCAGCTGCCAGGCAGAGCCAAGAACTGCAGACAGAGATCAATTAGAGACTAACTTCATCTCTGTTTCAAAAAAGACAGGACAAGAAAAGCTGCGGATAATGTTAGAAAGAGTCAAAGTTAGCCCTTTTCCAAGAGCCCGGCAGGGTCAGGCCCGGAACGCCTGTCTCGCGAAGTTATTTTGGTTTTCCTGACAGAGTGGCTTGGAGCAATTTGTTGGGCACCCATCGTCCAGAGAGGCCAAGAGACTCCTGCCATTGGGAACTGCCTTTTTACACCCGGGTAATGATGGTTTCTGGGCAGGAGAGATCAATAGCAGATAAAAATACGTTTCCGTTACAGCTGGACGCCTGCTCTGCTCTCTGGCTGAGTCAGAAGCACCCTGTAAGGAGCTGGAGTGAAAAACCGCTCGACACAACAGGTCAAACAAAGCACTGTGTGGGAGAGGCTGTCTCCCTCACTTTCTTGGGGCCCCAGATCCCTCAGACACCACCTAGAGGACTTCAGTGTAGGCGTGGTCCATCTGGCCCCCACATTCTCACCTCACCTCCGTCCCTTGGAGAAGGCCCCTGGGAGAAGGCCCCTCTTACCTGTCCACAAAGCAAGAGGAAACAAGGGAATTGACCAGAGGGAGCCAGACAGTGTTCCCTAGCACCTGGTGCTGGACATTGTGGACTCAGGGCTAGGTGAAGAGACAGTGAAGGGAACATAAAAATGCCTTAGAGAGACCACCCCTCACAGCCCAGCCCAGCACAGACAAATAAATGACAAAAAAACAAATAAAATAAATGCATGTAGTAACTTCTTATTTAGGTACCGGGCACTTCAGATGCATCATCTCACTGAATCCTTTTAGCAACTCCATTAAGTAATTATTATAATGATCCCATTTTACATATGAAGAAACTGAGGCACAGAGGTCCCTGGTAATATGCCCCAACCAGAGCCACAAGACAATAAGCCATGGAGCTGTGCCAGCCTCTCTGCCTCCTGGAACTTCAGTCGTAACCTTGGTGCCCCAGACCAGGGGTTGGCAAACCTGTACATAAAAGGCCAGATGGTAAGTATTTTAAGCTCTGCAGGCCAGATGGCCTTCCTGTAACTGCTCAGCTCTGCTGTTATTATTCTGCCTTGCATGAAGGCAGCCATGGCAGACACATTTATGAATAGGCATGGCTCTGTTCCAATAAAACTTTATTCACAAAAGCAGGTGATGGGCTGGATTTGGCCCACTGGTCAGCCGTAGTTAACCAACTACTACTCTAGTGCCCTGAGATATGTTTTATTATGAAACAAACTGTCTTGAAGGAATTCAAATTCTGGAGCTTAGAAGACTCTTTGATCACTGTGACTTACTCCAGAGCAGTTCTATCTCATAGAAATACTAACACAAGCCATGTGCATCATTTAATATTTTCTAGTGATTCCATTAGAAAGCAAAAGAGAAAGATGTTAAATTAATTTCAATAGCATATTTTATTTAATCCAACTTGTCAAAATTATTATGATGTCAACAGGTAAACAATATAATAAATTATTGAGATTTTTAACATTCATTTTCACAAGTTTTCAAAACGTTGTGTATTTTTTCCACTTACAGTGCCACTCAATTCAGATTGGCCTTATTTTAAATACTCAGTAGACACACACAACTAGTGGTTACTTTATTGGACAGTGTATTTCTAAAGTAAAAATGAGGTATGTTACTGGGATAAGATGAAATTCCTGGTATAAGATGAGAACATAAATCAAGAGAAATGAGAGGGAAATTCCTGGGTGAGTCAGTGTATTAAGAAATACAATCAAGCCAGGTGCCGTGACTCACGCCTGTAATCCTAGCTCTCTGGGAGGCTCAGGTGGGTAGATCCTTTGAGCTCACAAGTTTGAGACCAGCCTGAGCAAGAGCAAGCTCCCTTCTCTACTAAAACGGCGAATATAGAAAAAACAAGATGGGTGTTGTGATGGGCTTTTATAGTCCCAGCTATACAGGAGGCTGAGGCAAGAGGATCATTTGTGCCCAAGAGACTGAGATTTCTGTGAGTTATGATGCCACAGCATTCTACCCAGGGCAACAGAGTAAGAGTCTTTCAAAATGAAATGAAATGAAATAAACACAATCAACAATAAACCCAATCAGGATATATATGTAAATAGAAAGAGATTTATCATAAGGAATTGGCTCCTATGGTTAGGGAGGCTGAGAAATCTATAGGTGGGGACCCAGGAAAGCTGATGTAATAGTTTTTGAGTCCCAAGGCCAAAGAATGAGGATATTTCAGTTCAAGTTCAAAGGTCAGAAAAAAACTAATGTCCCAGCTCTACGGTCTTCAGGCCAGAGAGTTCCTTTTTACTTACAGGAAGGTCAGGCTTTATGTTCTGCCCAGGCTTTCATCTGATTGGATGAGGCCCACCTACATGAGGGAGGGCCATCTACTTGGCTCAGTGTACAGATTCAAAGGTTGAACTCAACCAAGAACACCTTCATAGAAGGCTTGGAACAATGTTTGGCTAAGTGTCTGGGCACCCTATGGCCCAGTCTAGTTGACACTTAAAATTAACCATCATAGTCAGGGAAGGCTCCCGGGGAGAGGAGTTATATCTGAATTGAAACATAGAAACTGAGAAATTCACTGCACAAACAGATGGGGATTGGGGTTTCATGCAGAAGGAATAGTATGTAAGAAAGGCCCAGAAATGCTGAGTGTGAGTTTATTCAGACGCTGTAAGCAATGCAGGTGGCTGGTTTCTGGACTGCAGGGTTGAGGCAGATAGGACATGAGCCAGGCCAGCATCCAAGTGTGGGTGCTATAGGCTCCATAAGTCCTAGGAAGAAGCTCGGACTTGCTTCTGAAGGTAGAGTGAAGTCATGATAGATGGTAGCCCTTTGAAAATCTCCAGCGGATATTCCAGAGCCTCTCCAAATACTGGCAAAATCTGCGTAAGAACTGCAGCAAGACAAATCTTCTAACCCTTGTTGCTTAAAGGTGTGGTTCCCAGACCAGCAGCACCAGTGTCACTTTGAGCTTCTTGGAAAAGTACAAATGTGGGCTCAGCCCCAGAGCTTCTGAATCAGAACCTGCTTTTTTACGAGATTCTCAGTGCAGAATCTCGTAGAGTTTGTGAACCAGTGACCTTTGTGTGTGGCTTTGGTTTGAGTAGGGGCAGGGCGCTCTGAACTTGACTGCCTTCTATTAATAAATCCTGCCTGGTGCCAGCAGCACGGTTGCTGCCTCACCATCTCCTGCTTCCTCGGCCCTTCTGCCCAGAGCACTCAGAGAATTCTTCCTGTTGCCGCCACAAACGAGACAGATGAAACAGATGCCTCTGCCCCATTTTCTGTTCCTTTGGTATTTTAAATATTCCCAGTTTGGCTCTTCTAGAGCTGTTTTGAATCTGTGCTTTTTTCTCCCAGGGCAAAAATGATAATGTCTCCTGCTGCAGGGCTGGTGGTTGTGCCAGGAAGTGCTGGACAGGTGGAATCTGGGAGGCCACTGGTGGGATTTCCGAAGCACCCTCTGTGGGTCCTGCCTGCTGGGGACAGGGGTGGGTGCAGGTGAGGCAGGAGACATAATACAGAGAAGAACAGGATTCTCATCATGGAGAAAAGCTTTTGATTGGTTTCAGTCCTTGGCAAGTCCTGAGGCTCCGGACCTGCATTTGTCATCCTGTCTGTTTCATTCCTATCTGAGGTGGGCCATTAAGCTCTTCAGATTGCTTCTGGGCAGAGGAGAGAGTCCTTTAAGTTGCAGAATTCAAGGGGCATCATCACATTATTCCTTGGAGTCAGAAACAAGAGGATAGTTCTGCACAGTCTAAGCAACTTCACTGCATAGCAATAGCATTTGGGAAAGATTCCTAAAATGTATGGTTTGAGTCGTTTTGGGTCCCCATATTCTAGCCCCATAGTCTAGTCTGCTCATGCAGGAGACCCAGAAAGATAGTTAAAGGATGAGTGAAGAATGATTACACCAGTGGGCTTTCTGATTTCTGAGGTATTTTTGGGAATTCAGGGAATTGAGCTAGACGTGCCCCCAAAGAGTCCCATTGAATGTGAAAATTGTCATTAATTGACTGGCTTTTATTGCATTACATCCAAAGTTATAATTTTCCAATTTAACATTTATTTTTCCTTGGGATGATATTCCGTGTAAACAGAAAGAAATTATTCCTGTGATACCCTGCAGATAGGTCTCAGACTCAGATCTGCACACAAAGAGCCAGTCATGTAATAGTAATAGTAATAATAACACACGTTTATCAAGCATGTAAAATACGGCACTGCCATAAGTACTTGGTGTGTTGGCCCACAGAATCCTCACGACAGCTCCAAGTTGGTCTTTTATCATACCCATTTTACAGATGAGAAAAATGAGGTGCCTCAAGGTTAAGGGATTTATCCAAAACCATGCAGCCTGACACAGGCAGCTCCAGGATTCAAAAGCAGTTTGACTCAGACACTTGGTTTCTTATTCTCCTGAGATCTCATGGCCCAGTGGTTGGTACAATCTTATTTGATCCTCACAGCTGCCTTTGAAGAAATTATTATGAGCTGCATTTTATAAATACAGTGACTGAAATTACACAAATTTGGGAAGAGCAGGATTAAACCATTAACCCACATCTTCCAGCTTCAGATCCTCAGTTCTCTGTTCTTTTCATTTCCTCAGGGGTGGGAACCTCGGGGCCAGGCAGGAAACAAAAACAAGTGAAGTGGGCCATGAAGGGTATTTGGGGGAGCTGGGGAGCACACCCCACTGGGGAAGCAGTCCCACCTGCCCCAGGAGCCATATAGGACCTATCACTGCCTTATCTTCTGATTTTCTAAGAGACACTAGGAGTAAGATTGCCTGAAATTTCCCCATTTGGAAATGTTGCAACTAACTGACAGCTTTTTAATGAAAATATTCCATGTTTCCAACCAAACATTTTGTGGATTGTAGGCAGCCAAGTAACCTAGGACCCTTTCTGCACCGGACATGGCTTCTGACATAGAGAAAACTGCCTTTTCCCTGTTCTCCAAATACATCTGAACCCTCAAAACGCAGGGTGGAATAGAAATTTCTGTACTCAAGTATATCCTCTGTAAAAGTTCTTTCTGCAAGGGCAAGGTTAACTCTTTGTGATCATGGCCCATCTCTCTTCCTGCCATTCTAACCCAGGACACCTTGGTTGTTACAACATTAAAACAAAGGCCAGCTGCAGTGGCTCATGCCTATAAGCCCAGCACTCTGGGAAGCTGAGATAGGATGATGTCGATGGGAAAATCACTTGAAGCCAGGAGTCTGAAACCAGCCTGGGCAACATAGTGAGACCCTATCTCTACAAAAATTAGAAAAATTAGCCAGGTGTGGTGGTGCACACCTGTAGTTCTAGTTACTCAGGAGGCTGAGATAGGAGGATCACTTGAGCCCAGAAATTTGAGGTTGCAGTGAGCTCATTCCCCCCTGGGAGACAGCAAGATCCTGTCTCAAAAAATATGTATATTGAAATGTATTTGACCAGTTGGCAAATAGCTTTCTTAAGTCCCCTGAGTACCTCCTCGTGAGCCTCCAGGGCCTCCCTGGGATGCCCAGATTCCCCACTATCAAGCAAATAGAGAAGGATGCGTGACCCAGCATGGCCACCCAGAAATGCACCAGAAAGCCTGTTAGGGCCTGTTCGCAGCACTACTAAAGTATTTGGCAGATCACCCCAATCCTATTACTCGGGACCATTTTCCCTAAGCTGCCTGCTCCTTAAGACATTTAATATTAGCCTTTGTCTGTTCTCCCCTGACTCACTTCTGCCAACCACCAGCCTCTTACCTCCTCCTTTCCCCAGACTGGACCAGAGCGAGGGCCTGCCTGCATCTGCCTGGCTGGGCCTGTTTCACCACCGCTCACCGCTTACCTGTGCGGGACGTAGGCGGAGAGAGAACATTCACCACAGACTCTGTGCATTTGATGAGCTCTTTCTCTGGGCAGAAAGCCGGGGATCCCCAAGGCAAAGTGCTCATTTTCAGGGAAGTGGCAGGTGTGTGGGGACATGGGAACTGGTCCCTCCAAATCCACAGAGCCTGGGGGCTGGGGTGGGGGATAGCTCATCAGGAGAAATCAGTCCTCCATGCCATCAGGGAGGCACACAGACAGCGTCAACCCTATCTTACGAGTCTGTTCATTTCTATCACTCTGTGTGTGTCTGAAACGTTTTGTTCTCATTTGGACAAATTGGAAAAAATGACGTCGATGGGAAAATCTCTCCCGGCACCTTCCTCTCCTTAGAGAGAGACTCTGACGCTCACACCCGAGGGAACGGGGTTCAGGAAAATCAGTGTTGAAGCCACTTGTGGCCTGGCATGACAGAGACCAAGGAGGACGGGAACGCGAAGACAATTGTGGCAGGTGGCTGCAATTTATCTTCTAGCTGGAGCACTCCCCCAGAATCCTACAATCAGCTGTCATTTGCCTATTCATTATGCCTGTAATTTATCTTGCGTTTCCTCCTGCTGGAATACGGAATTCACACGGACAAAGATGGGAGGCTGTTTTGTTTACGGTTGCATCTCAAGTGTCTGGAGCAGCCCTGGCACACAGCAGGCGCTCAACAAATATTTAGAGCTATGGGAGTTCATCTTATCACCTCCTTCTTGTGCAAAGGTGGAGACTGAGGCCCAGAGAAGGGAAGACCTCTCTGTGTAGTCTCGCTGTCTAGACCTGCTCCTGATAGAATATCGGTGGGCACTTTCCTCACAGCCCCCGCAGCTTTTTCAATGTACCCTGTGTACTCAGACATTTGCTGTAACACTCACCATCCCACCGATACCTGCGGATCTTCTATTTATTCTAGTTTTGTCCTCCAGGAGGACAAAGGTGGGGCTGGTGGTGCTCTGGGTCTTGACGTGTTCTCTTTGTGAAAATCCTTGGAATGCTGCTTTTCTGATAGGCTCCCTTTTCTGTCTGTGTATAATACCTTCATAAAACACCCCCCTATGTAAAACTCACGCACACACACACATGCACACATGCACATGTACCCACACAGAGCCGAGGGCATCATAGGTGCTTTGAGAGGTGTGGTGATAATGCTGGTAATATTAATAATCCTTATTCAGCTTTGCTAAGTACGAGGCACACTTTTAAGCTTGCTATATGAATGAACTCACTTAATCTGAACACCTAAGAAGTAAGGATTTTTTTAATTAAAAAAACTTTATTTCATAGTTAAGAAACAATCACTGTAGCTTACAGAAGTTTTCCAAGTTTACCGACGAGGACGGGCCCAGGCCAGCTGCCGCCAAAGCTCGCTTGTTCCTTCATGCTGCAATGATGCTGAAATGCTTTTTATCTCAGGAATAAAGAAAGTGAAACCATGGATATTTCAGATTCCTTATCAGCAATCACGGGAGGCTTCCTGGAAGAGGAGAGGCTTCAGCTAAGTCTTGAGATAAGTGATGTGCTGAAGAAAGGAAAGGAGGAACCCAGTTCCCTGTGCTCAGAGTTGATATCTTTATCCCCTGCCCTGTGGATGGATGCAGCGCTGGGCACCTTCCCATTGTTTATTTTAATTTTTTGCATGCAGCATTGTGGAATGGGGAATGCTCATCCTCATTTCACAGATGGGGAAACTGAGGAGGCCCAAAGCACTGACATGCCTTGACCAGGATTACCTGAGAGGTGAGCAGCAGGGCTGGAATTCAAACCTCTGCCTCCTGATATCCAGACAAGCCCCTGATCCACACACATCCTTCTTCATGGCGTTTTCCACCCTTCTGACCAAGGCTGGTAGAATCTGTGCAACCGCAGGGAGGAACCAACATTTGGGGGCCTGGATTCATTTCCCACTACTGTGAGCCTATTGGAGCAGGGGTTCACCCCCCTCCTCCTTCAAAGAGCTGGTAGCCCCCCAACTCTCTCCTGGTCTGTCCCAGTGGCTCTCAGAACTTCTGTGGTGCTCACTGCCCCTGCCCTCCCAGCACTCTCGGAAATTCAGACCAGCTTTTTCAGGAATTTCCTTCCTTATCGGGGAACAAGCCCCCCTTTTTGCCCACAGGAACCAGTGTCTCCCAGGCCAGGGAAGGAGCTCCTTCCCCCACAAATCCCTCACCCCCCCGAGCTTGTCAAGACTCACCCTCCACCCGGCCTCAGTTTGCCCACCTCGGGGAATAAAACCTTCTGGCTGTGTTTCTTTAAACTGATCATCAATTTCTCCTTTATGAAAATTAACGCTGGGTAGGAAATGTCTTGAAAAATACATCAAGTGAGGCAAATGGCTTTTTGAGATCAATCCCAGGCACATGCAGGTTTGGGGCAGACTTCATTTGAGTCTTGCTCTATACCTGGGCCAGAGAGCCAAGGGTAGCAGGGGCCAGGCGTCCAGCAGAGACCGCTCCTTCTCTGAGTAATCATCTCCCTTGTGGCTGCCCAGGAAAGCCATGTTTGGGGGTCTCCCCACCCCAGCCCCCTCATACATACCCTTCTCCTTCCCCACTACTCTCTGCAAGGTAGTTCCACTTAATTTTGTTTAGAAATTTGAAAATCAAGTGAAAGTGCAGGATGATTATAGACTTTATTTAAAGATTTGATTTAGGTTTCTCTCTGTTCTTATATCAAAGATAGAAGTGATGATATCATGTTCAGGTAATGAGATTTTATATTAAAAAGAATAAATTAAGCTCATAAAACTGTAGATGGAAGGGCCAGGCGGGGCTGACACGCTCACAGAGGGAAACTATACATTTATGTAACAAGTATCCACCATGATTAGGAGTCCAGGTTTGGGCTGGATTTTTAAGTCAAGGACAACCTTTTTCTTGTTGTGTTTTGGAAATTGTCCCTAGACTAGCAGGGATGAGATTTCAGGGGCCCAGGGGTGAGAAACAACTGTGCAATCCCTGCTTTGATCACTAATTTGCTGTGTGGCTGTGAGCAAGAGGCTTAACCTCTCTGATCCGATCTTTCCTCTTCTCTAAAATGAAGATCACATTAGCAATATCCACCCAGAGCTTTTATAGCAATTGTGTGAGCTGGTGCGTGCAGACTACAGAGTCAGCACTCAAGGAATGTTAACCACGATAACTTTTTGAGTAGAAGTTTTCTTATGTGACAAATGGGGATATTACTCTCCATGATGACATCTCACCATGAGTAAGTGAAGTAAAAACAAAAGTCTTAGTACCAAAAACCCTAAAATTATTACACTTCTAAATGTATTGTAATTATTGCTCGTTCCAGCCAGGCCCTGGGAAGCATCTCCCATGTTTGTTAGGAGAGGCTGAATGCCTTGCAGACATGCCCGTGGATGGAGGCTGGTAGAAATAGAAATTTCAACCTTCCTCCTGCCCTCTCCCCAATCCACCACCCCCATCCCTTCCTTGTGAGCAATAAAACAAAATACAAAGAACAGGAATCAAATAAAGACTCTGAAACCAAGCCGTCTGTGGTCATTTTAAAACAGATCCTTTTTTGAAAAGCCGGGTGACATTTTCCTTTAACGCCTGATTTTTTTTTAATGCCGGCTGCATTTTTTAAGCACCCGGCCGGCTTGTAACTAGCCGAGGCAGTACAGTAGCTGCGCCGACTGTACCATTTGATCATTAATTTATCACAGTTCCAGCAGTTTGTCTGACAGGTGATAGCACTTTCATCTAATGAGCCCACAGCCAGGGTGGGGGCTCTGGGGCCGGGTCTGGCCAGCCCGCGGGGTAGGGGCTGGGCACGTGCTCTCCACTGGACTGTTTTCATTCTGGGAACCACTGAAGGCCTGGAAAATGGCTGTCCAATGGGCTGGGTCCTGCCACAGTAGATGAGGCTTGACAGGCCCTCCAGTGGGCCGAGGACAAGAGAACACTGGGTGGGACTCCAGGTTAGACCAGGGAAGTGTCAACTGCACCAGTCAGCACGGACTTGTTAGGCTGCTGGAGCAAATGAATTCCCTCCACTCCCCACCCCAGAGGCTTCCAGCAACATAGTTGAGTTTTCAATCCTAGGGCAGGTTCCCTGGAGGACAGGACAGCGGGTGTGGCTTGGGACCTGCTCATGGAAGCTCCCTTTCCCAGAGGAAAAACAGGGACTGTCTCGAAGCTTCTGTTCAAAGTGACACATCACTTTTTCTCACCTAGACATCCATGCACAAGTTCAAGTGGGAAAAGAAATGATTCCATCGTGTGCCCCAAACACCCAACATTAGCCAACAGTCCTGCTGACTATTGTCATAAATCCTGCTCCTTGGAACGTCTCTGTCTCCTGTGCACTCTGCATTGTTGGCTCAACCCACCTTCTTCCGTGCCCCGCCTCCTTGATCCTCGCCATGTCATCATACCACTCTGATCTCTGATCACCTGTCTTCTCTCCCAGCCCCTGCCCTGGACCTGGCCTGAGCCTGTGGATTAGGGGGCATTATGCTTTGGAGTTATTTTCTTAAAAATTTCTAAGAGGTCCCCTTCTAGTGCCTGGGATCATGTGGGGCCAGCAGCGCCCATGGGAACCTGAGTCCAAACTACAGGGCCATGGTCCCCATCTCTCTTCTCTGAGGTGCTCTCCAACCCACTCCCTCTGCAGAGCACACACATGGGGGTAGACCAGATGTCCCAACAAGTCCAGGCCATGTATCTGTGGGATCTTTCTTGGGCTGAGGGATTGGCCATAGTTCTAAAAGGGCTCTCCACAAGCAGACCTATCCTCCTAGCCAGTGTGGTATTTCTCTTCTAAGATCTATGAATTTGGACCCTCTGAGTGGTGCAGACTCATTGATCTGGAGTTACTCAAATTGTTTATAAAAACAGGGGCCCAGAAAAATATTTGCCTAGGATCCCATGTGCTCTAGGGTGACCCTGTTTTCTCCTTCCACGTCTGCCCTATTTAGATCTCTACCCAGTAGCACAGAAAACTTAAAATCTGCTTATGGATTCCCATCACACTGGGAAGAAACTTCTAGCATCTTACATCCATACCCCACTAGTACCCACCCTGGCACCTTATAGAATCACTTGGAGAGCTTTAGAAACATACTGTGGTGTGGGCCCCACCCTAGATTGAGTGTATTAGAATTTCTAGGGGTGGGGTCAGGGTCTGGTGTTTTAAAGAGCTCTCTGGGAGATTCTAATACATAGCTCAGGGTGAGAACCTCTGACTTTCGTGATCTGGCTTCAGCCTACCTCTCATCTCTCATTTCCTATCCTTCTCTGCCTTATTTCTTATGTTTTTCCATCCCTCTTTCATTTTCCCCAAAGCGCCAAGTTCTCTCCCTCCCGACCCCAGGACATTTGCACTTTCTGTTCCGTCTGCCTAGAATATTGCCTTCCTTCCGATGTTAGCAAGGATTCTGTTTATTTGCCATTTGGTGCTCGGCTCAACTATTACTTTTACAGAGATGTTTTCTTGACCTTCTAATGTAGGCTTGTGTCTCCCCACCGCAGTTTTGAAGACAGAGTTAATAGCTAGCTCGTCATTTCTTATTTACTTTGTGTTGTTTATTATATAGTGTGTGTTTTCCTCTGCTAGAATATATTTAACGAGGGTAGGTACTTTGTTAGCTTTGCCCCTTCTGTCTCTCCAACATTCTCAATGCCTGTTACCTTGCTCGATACATAGTCATTAAGTGAATCAAGGTAAAAACCAATATTTTATACAGCATTTTTTCCTGAGGTTTGTTGACTATTTTCAGAGTTTAATTTTGGGAACATGTTTGCTTCTTTTGAGTAACTGGTAAGGGTGAATTTTCTTTGAACAGGTAATTGTCCAGATTGTGACACTCCGGAATAATAAATTTAGCCCTGAGCTTCCTGGGATCCAAGGTAAAAAGGGTCAGATTAACCACAGAAATTATGTGGGTCCATGTGGCTGGTGTATTTGCTTCTTCCTCCTTCCTCCTGGTCTTTGATTTTCCATGTCTATTTTCACAGCATCTGATTACAAGCTGTCTCAAATCCTTTTTGGAAGCAGGCAGATTATAAATAGCTAAGAACACAAACAACTGATTCATGCGCATAATGCCTATTTTACAGACATGCAATACAAGTCCTGGGCAGGTGGGGTGGCTTGTCTGAGGTCACACAGGCTGGGCAAGAACCTTTGAATTCCAGGCCAGTTTATCCTCTCTGAATTACGGCAGAAGGAACGTGCTCTAGTGTGTTTTGTTTTTGCTCCTGAAAATCCTAACACCACATTGGGGATCTCATATTATTAGTACTTCTTTCTGGAAACTGAAACCTAAGAGATTAAATAGTGGCCCAGGGTCACCCAGCAACTTAGGGACTGGAACAAGCCACAGTTCTTATAGCATTTGACAAAGCCCCACAGGAGGAACAGGCCATGGCCTCCCAGTATTGATCAGAAAGCATTTCCTATCTTGGTGATGGTCTTGATCCCCTTCTGCGAGACAACTCACTATACTCAAGGATGAAATACCAGGTGTGACATTTGCATAGCTAGAAGAGGAACATGGAGCCATTCTCTAATTATCTGTTCAGCTGCCATCATTACGTTCTACAAAAATGGTCACTGGATAGACAAATGCCAAGGAGAGGGCTAGGAGTGACATCGATCAATCTCTCGGTTCATTCAGTATTCTTACCTGACAGATCCACGTCCTATGGTAGGAGCTTTTTATCAAAAGACGCAATTATAAACTGGAAGTTTTTCCCCAGCTCCTCCAATACCGAAGAGTGAGAGGAAACAATGCAATTATTAAGCTGAGGAATTAGAAGCCAGAGACATGGTTTTGTCAATAATATAAAAATAACTCCTGCCAATTATTGAATACCCGCTATGTTCCAGGCACTGTGCTTGACACGCTGGATGTGTTCTCTTATTTCTGTCTTTAGGAGGTGTTATTGTTTCTATCTTATACAACAGAAGCTGAGGCTCCCAGAGCTTCAGATGACTTTCTGGAAGCTCTGTGGCAACAGGAATGACCTACATGGTTCATCCTGAGTGTCAGGGAGTATTCTGGTGTTTTCTACATGCAAACTCACTTACTCCTCATAAGGATCCTATGGGATAGGGTCTGCCACCAGCTCCTTTTACAGGTGGAGAATCTGAGGTGTAAAAGGTGCAGTGACTTGTCCAGAGTCACATAGTGGTGGTGCCTGGTTTTGAACCCAGAACCGGGGAACCCAGGGTCTGTGCTCTGAAACTCTGGTTCTTGCCCTGGCTTTGCAAACAATCCCCTCAGGGTTCAACTCTGGCCTTCCCAGCTCCAAGGCCTCTGTACTGGGTCCTCTGAGAGAGGGTATCCTTTCTCTCCTGGGGAATTTTAAAATAATGGTTATATCTGGCTGGAGACCAATTTCTAGCCCATATAAATGATTCCTGAAATGAGTGTAAGTCGTGGCTCTCCCTCCATTCCCCGGACTGGCAGTAATCAAAGGGCCCATGTTGCTGTCCCAAGACAAATGCCCCAGGGAGTATTGCTGTCAGAGGGTGGTGGCCAATCCCTGATCATCTGGCTGTGGCTGCTCAGGGGCACAGGCCTGGGAAGGGGTTCTAGCTGCCCTTCTGTTTAGCCAGGATCTTGTGACAAACCTGGGACCTGCCAGGGCCAAACCCAAGGTCATTATTGTGAACAGCCGTATAGACTTCTTTGTTGTCGAGGCAGACTTTCACTCCACTGCCCTGGGTAGAGTGCCAGAGCATCATAGCTCATAGCAATCTCAAATCCTTAGACTTCAAGCAATGCTCTTGCCTCAGCCTCCCAAGTACTTGGGATTACAGGTGCCTGCCACAACACCCAGCTAGTTTTATTTTCAG
Organism: Nycticebus coucang; assembly: GCF_027406575.1. Lineage (NCBI taxonomy): Eukaryota > Metazoa > Chordata > Mammalia > Primates > Lorisidae > Nycticebus > Nycticebus coucang. Next base: position 153,754,929 of record NC_069781.1, read on the forward strand.
TAGACGCAGGATCTCACTCTTGCTCAGGTTGGTCTTGAACTCCTGGGTTCAGGCGATCCACCTGCCGTGGCCTCCCAGAGTGCTAGGATTACAGGTGTGAGCCACCACCACACTGGGCCTGTATAGACTTCTTGATGCTCAAAATACAGAGAAGCAATAGCAATGGTCCTGCTCTTCTGAGAACTCTACTCTCCACCTAGTGCCTATGCTGAAACCCAGGTGGTTCTGTAGAAGACAGATGGCCATCTTGGCCCTTCTCACCTGGAGCTGCGCTCCCCCTTGATGCTGGGGTCAGATGGTGCAGAAGGCAGGGGCGATTCCACACCTCTCTGCACCCCTCTCCAGAAACATCCTCATTTCCTAGGTCCAATTGACTCCCTCACAGGTGGGAAAATGGACATCCTCCTTTAAAATGCCTCCAAAATCCAGGCTGATTCATCTCAAATTACACCCAGAGCAACAGAGGCTGTGGGCGAAGACCTACTTTAATGAGCAATGAGGAATAATTCATAATCATTTATAATTAGCACAGAGCATGGCAAGTTGGATGCAAAGCCTCCGGAAGGCTGGGTATGTTCTGAAGCTGGACCTGACCCCTACAGTCTTGCGAACAGGCTTTCCCCTGAATATTCACATTCAAAGGCAACTTCAGCTCAGTCCTTCCTCCCCAGTACCCATGCATTCCTCTTTCTGTTCTTTTTCCTACAGAGATTCTTGACCCTGTAATCCCAAATTGGCATTAGTTCAAATGTATGTGGTTTTACTGTCCCCAGTCTAAATAACAGCAATGGTCACCAGCAACTTATGGCAAATGGTGCTCTTGGCCTCACCAGTGGTTTTCAACCATAGGCTGACTCTGCACCGCTACTCCCAGGGGACATATGCAATGTCTGGAGACATTTCTGGTTGGCATAAATGTTGGGGAGGGTGGCGGATGTGGAGGGGGAGAAGCGCAGCTGACCTCTAATGGGGAGAGGCCGGGGATGCTGTTGAAACTACAGTGCGGAGGGAGCCCTCCTCAAACAAAGAACTATCTGGTTCAAAAGCCACCATGTGAAGCATACAGAAGCCCGGGCTGCACTGATCTTGACAAAGCCATTTTATTTGTACCCAGGTCTTCAGTGCTCATGAAGAGGTCTATAAATTCACTATCCTATATTTGAATTCCATAAGAAACTTCATCATTGTCTTTATCTGCAGAGATCACCAATCAATGCTGTCTAAAGCAGCCAACATCACTTTTACCGCTGCTCCTGTAAGCACTGACCTTGACCATTGTTTGCTAATTGGACTTTTTAGCTCCAGACACCAGCTACTCCTGGGGGCTTTAGACCTCTAAGTAAAATCTCCTGAGGCGTCTGACCTGTTTGACTAGTCCATGGAGAGAGGCAGGTTGTTTTGTTTTGTTTTTTTTAAACTTTATTTCTTTAGAGTAGTTTCAGGTTTATAGCAAAATCCACATGATGGTATCTATAAACTCCCTGTCTGCCCTACAGACTCCCCCATTATAAATACCCCACCCCAGGGTGGACACTTGTTGCAACTGATGAACACGTTATTATTACTCGAAGAGGTTTGGTTCCCTCTTGGTGTTGTAGCTTTTTTGGCTTTGGACAGATGCATAATGACTATAATACACTGTTATAGTACCATAGAGAGTAGTTTTTCTGCCCTAAATATGTGGTGACAAAAGTTTTGAGATACACAAAACTCAAGAAACATAAAATCCCTGCTGATGGAAACAAACGGAGCCCTCCCAGCAACAACGATAAGCCGAGCAAGTTGAAACTTGCACGGGGAATCAGAAAGGACGCTCGACTGTGTTTCTTGGCAATAAAAGCATGGGCCATCACATGGTATGTCTCAAAACTTTTGTAGTGACCCACCTTCTGTGCTCCACCCTTCCCTCCCTCTTAGCTAAGCCCTGGTCACCACTGATCTTTTCAATGTCTGCATAATTTTGCCTTTTCCAGAATGTCATTCAGTTGGAATCAGATGGCAGGGAGGAGAGGAAAATTTTTAACCTGTTGCACGTGCTTGAGGGTGTCAATGTGCCTGTGTTTTTATGCTGATTAATTCAGGTGAAGATGTTGCTAAGTATTCCTCAAAATATTAAAAACAGAAGAACTAGGGGTGGCACCTGTGGCTCAACGGAGTAGGGCGCTGGCCCCATATGCTGGAGGTGGTGGGTTCAAACCCAGCCCAGGCAAAGAAAAACAAAAACAAAACAAACAAACAAACAAAAAACCAGAAGAGCTTTATGATCCAGCAATCTCATCTCTGGACAGACATATAGCCAAAAGAATTGAAAGCGGGGACTCAGAGAAATATTTGTACACCCATGTTGATAGCAGCAGTATTCCCAGTAGCCAAAAGGGGGAAGCGGCCTTAGGTTCCCCTGAGGATGATACAGGTGATATACACGCATGCCTGCAATGGAGCCTTACAAAGTAAGGACATCTGAGACGTGCTCGGACATGGATGAAACTTAGGGACCATCCATGGTTAAGTAAACACATCAGAAAATGACCAATGCTGCGTAATCCCACCTTTACAGGTCTCTAGAGCACTCAAAGTCCTGGAGACAGAGAGAATAGACGGGGCTGCTCAGGGGCTTGGGAGAGGAGGAAATGGAGAGTTGTTTAAAGGATTTGAAAACATTCTGGTGATTGATTGCATGAAATTATGAAGACATTTAATGCTGCCAAATTGCACACTTCGTTAGAAATAGCTAAAATAGTAAATTTTATGTTATGTGTATTTTATTATAATTAAAAAAAAAATAGATGCTGGCAAGTAGGAGCCAGACATGGGCAAGCAAGGACTCGGTAGGTTGGTGGGGAGCCTGGGGCACAGGAAAGGGACAGGATTCCTCCCATAAGTGGGGCTGAGGGTTGGCCTTTGGCTCAGAGCGTCCTGAGCTGCCTGGTAGGGTGCAGTCTGATTTCAGGGTAGTATCTATTATCCTTGCCTTCCCCGTAGAAGAGTAGAAGATAAGCTCCACCAGGTAAGGACACTGCGGAGTCTTCCTCATTATTCAACCCCCAGGGCCAGGAACAGGGTCTTGACCACAGCAGGTGTTCCATCAACATTTGTGCAACAAATGAATGAATCAGCGGGTCCCCAGCCCAGGTTACTTCCAAAAAGTCATCCAAGTGTGTCCTTCTCCCATCCTGCAACTTCCCAGCCCCCTGTCAAGCAAGGGAGGATGAAGTTCAGATGCCTTCCTGTACCACTGAAGTCTTTTAGCATTCTGAGCCTTGGGTACCAGACCCTTTGTACAGCTCATCCCCTAGACTTTGCTGTTTCCCAAACATGCCCTGGGCTCTCTCACCCACATGACTTTTTTCCCCCACAAAGTTTTCATTATCTACAAAATGCTAAAAGTCTTTGTCTCTTTCTGGACACATTAGATGGAGGTAGGGATGGAGTGGTATTTGTGGTTTCTCAGCCATTTGTGGTTTCTGTGCCAGAGTCTAAGCCGTCCTGGGACGCAGAGCACTATGTGGGGGATTGGACGGGGCTGGTCAGGGGGGTGCTGGTGGAAACCAGGATTGCAACAGCCTTTCCAAGACCAGCCCACCTTGCCCTCTGCCAGCACCCTGGTGCACGGGCCCTGAGATGGGCAGAGTGGGTGAGAGGACGAAACAGTCGATGGCACCCATGTTCAATAGAACCCTTGGGGCAGGGCCAAGTTTTGTCTGCAGTCGGAACCCCCTGGCATGAGGCTGGGTAATAAAGTGCTCACTGCAAGCCAGTACACTGCCAATCAAGGCAGCAGGACCCAGAAGTCCACACTGCAGGCTTTGGATGGAGTCAGACCCAATTTCAAATCTGGGCTACTCTACCCTCCTTAACCTTGTGTAGGTTTCTAGATCTGTCTGTAGGTCAGTTTTTTCCTTCTGAAAGGTGGGGATGACAGCTGTACTCATCAGATTTGAACTGATGAGGAGTCAAGGAAATGCAAAGAAAGGTGTATTTTTTAGCACAGTGCTGGACATACGAACCCTGATAAGATGTTGGATATCCTTCCTAGCATCCATTTTCATTATTGATGTAATAACAACAAATATTCGCCTTGCATTTTAGGGCTAACAAAGATCACCCACGCCGGTTACCAAACTAAGGAGCCAGATGGGGCAGTGTTATTCTTCCCATCTGCATGCAAAGAGCCGGGTGTGAGGTGGAGTTTACTGAGCACCAGCACGTGCATCACCTTGTTAAATCCTCCCCGCCACACTGGCTGGTGATATAAGGATGCTCATTTTGCAGATTTGAAAACTGAGGCTCAGAGGGTCTTGGGACTTGCTTCTAACAAATAAGTGGCAGAGGTGGGATAGAAGCTCTGAGTCAAGTTGATGTTTGTGCCAGAGATGGAGAGGTAAGCCTGAGGAAGAGGAAGAACTGTCTGTTCAGGGGAGGGGAAGTGCCTCCCATACCCCCTCCCTCCGCCCAGCACATGGGCCTGGCAGCTGAGGCAGGGAGGCTACTATGGGCTGCAGGTGGGGGTGGCCTAGGTTATCATCCTCCAGGGACCTAGGGGACACTTGATCCCAATTACAGAAAGTGGCTGGGTCAGCCGTCACCTTGCATGATCTGAGCACCTCAGATGACAGTTGATTAAAACTCAGACAGCACTAGCCCAGGCGGCATCCTCAGAGCTGATCCTGGACAGGCATGTTCACCTCCCCTCAGCGCCAGCACTGCAGATAGAGGGATTGCTTGAGTGGACCAAGGCTTTGTGATCATGGGCAGAGCCTGCAGGTCATGGGCATGTCCACAGGACTGGTGGAGGTCCAGCAGCCTGGTGACACCATCTCGCAGGCCCTGGATGACATCATCTCCCTGTCCAGCAGCAGGGAGCCTGGGGAACAGGGGCTGCTGTCCCCAGGTTGGCCAGCCTGTCTCCTTCCTCAGGGTTCTGGTCCCAGACAGCCTGGACCAAGCCTCAGCCTTCTCAGGCTCTCCCATTGCAGCTGAGCCGAGTGAGGAAAGCCTCCATCACGTGAAGACGGGCTGCTGAGTCCTTCACTCCTTGATGAGTGTGGCTTACTCTGTCCTGCCCTGTGTCATCCTGCTCTGGATGAGCTGTGCAGCTGGGCAGCCCTGAAGGGTTTCCATGGCCTGGGAAGGTGCAGGGACAGAGAAGGGCCAGAGGACCCGAGTCCTCTGAGTTGTCCCTGGATCTCTTACCCCTGACTCTCATGGCAGCCAGTTATAGCTCTCTCCTGCGGCCCTGCACGTGCCAGAACATCTCCCTACTGGGAGAACCAGCAGGGCCCTGGAAGAATCACCCCCATTTGATAGAGGAGAAAACTGAGGCTCAGGAAGAGAAAGGGACTGGTGGCAGAGAGGCTCCTGGATCGCAAGCTGTCCCAGACAGGCCCAGAGATAGTCCCTGTGGCCCCGGGTGGGTCTCTGACTTCCGCACACAGCAGAGTGCCCCTCACTCCCAGCCCCTGCACCTGTAGCTACCTTTGGCTCCCAGGTTAGGCTAAAGTTTGTGTTTCCTCTGACCTCAAGTCCCGGGATGTGCTAAATTCAAGAAGGGGCACTAAATCAAGGTCGCTTGTCTAGGGATTAAAAAAGGGTGGGTGGAGTTATTTGGGGAGTGAGTGTGCAGTGGGAGGGCAACACCAGGGGCCCTCAATGGCTGGTTTGGTGCCTTCGTGTAAAGTAGTAAAGGTCCACCTTCCTCAGGGCTGACGCAGCTCCCATCCCAGGCATCCCACTGGGAGGACCACAGAGGCTGAAAAATGCTCTGCTGGATGGCAGGGAACAATTTACAGGGACTTATTATCCTAATCTAAGAGATCTTCCTGAAGGAGGAGGAAAAATCCATAAATATTTTGCTAAATCCATGATGCTTGGTCCTCTTTCATCTTTTCAAGATAATAACGATATTGGGACAAGTTGATAGACCGGCTAGCTTTGGAGTCAAGGTCACAGAGCACACACACTGTCTCCTGTAGTCCCTTCTATGCTGTGGTGCAGTGAACAACCTGTACAACTGTGCATGGTGGATCTGAGGAGCATGGTGCTGGAGTTGAGGAAGCTGAGTCGTGTAACGCACTCTCTCCTTAGATCCCTGCTGTGTCCACACCTCTATGTCAGAGAGGGAATTGGAGAGGCTGGAGGGGCAAAGTGAAATTACCTGGACCCTCCTCATGGCAGAGGCAGGGACACTAGGGCCCAAAGAGCCACAATGTGCTCACAGCCACCCAGGGCTCGTCCCTTGCAGCACCACCCACCATCTGCAGGCCCAGCTGTGGCACTTCCTTTCCCAGGGAAGTCTGAATGAAGGCATAACAGGAGCAGGCTCTTCCCTTCCCAAACTGCTGTCAGGTTCTAATTATGGCCTATTGTGAGGCTGTGACCTTGACTCCAAAGCTGGCTGGTCTATCAACTTGTCCCAATATCATTATCATTTTGAAAATGTTAAAGAGGACCAAGCATCATGGTTTTATCAAAACATTTCTGGATTTTTCCTCCTCTTCCAGGAAGACCTCCTAGATTAAGGTAAGTCCCCGTAACTCTTCCCTGCTGTCCAGAAGAACGTTTTCCCTTTGTTCTAACACAGCACTTACCAATGGAAATGCAATGTGAGCCCCGTATGCAATTTTAAATTCTCTAGTAGCCACATTTTCAAAAAGTAAAATGAAACAGGGCAAATTAATTTAATAATAAACTTTATTTAACTCAGTGTGACCAGATTATCATTTCAACCTGTTTCAGCATCATAAAAATGTTATCGTGATATTTTACATTCTTTAGTTTGAATTAAGTCTTCCAAATCCAATGTGCATTTTACAATTTTGCATTTTAATTTGGAGCAACTGCATTTGAAGTGCTTAATAGCCATACGTGGCTAGCAGCTACCCTGCCCAGTTCTAAACTATCTCCTTCCCTTTCTTGTTGGGTGACTTCATGAAAATTACCTGCTTCTGTGGACCACTGCATTAGACTAGATTAGGGATAGTAGATTTTGGTACACCCACTGGCCCCCCCCCTCCAATTCTGAACTTGCCGCAGACATTAATAGTGGATAGCCAATCACTGATGGCTGTCTTTCCCACAGTGTCTGGACCAGGCCTATGTATCTTCCTACCCCAACAGACATGAGCAAATGATTGCAGTTGTCAAACCCAACAAACCCGCTTTGCCACGTTGAATCTTGTCCTCAGTGGTCTTGTGGCTTTCTGACATTCAAACCCTTGGAGTCTGGGTTTCTTCCACCCCATCTCTTTGGTATCTATCAGCCTGCCTCTGCTCAGGTTTTGTTTAATCAGACCACAGAGCAGTGATTTTCAACCAGTGTGCTGTGAGAGGATCTTAGGTGTGCCGTGAAAAGAGTTAAAGATAATTAATTACATTATTTTTGAAGGAAGTTCAAAGTGCAGTACGTATATTCTTTTATTTTTTTTTTTACTTTTTTAAATTTAATTTTTATTAAATCATAACTATACATTTATGGGGTACAATGTGATGATTTGATAGGCAATGTGGAATGTTTAAATCAAACTAATTATATAACCATCACCTCACTTACTTATTTTTGTGGTAAGACATTTATAATATACTCTCAGTTGTTCTGAAATTTACCCTTGCATTGTGCATATTAGGTGAGATCCCGCCAAATAACCTCCCTCTACTTGTCGTCCCCCTCCTCTGCTGGGTCCCCTCCCCTCTCCCCTCCTCCCCTCTTTCTTTCTGGACTTTGTGTTTTATCATTCCTATAAAAATGTAATTGTATCTATATTTGTTTCATAATGGTATTGAGTACATCAGATGCTCTTTTTTCCAATCTTGAGATACTTTACTAAGAAGAATATGTTCCAGCTGCATCCAGGTAAACATTTAAGATGTGAAGTCTCCCTCTTTTTCATGGCTGCATAGTATTCTATGGTATATACCATAATTTGTTTATCCATTCATGGGTTGATGGGCATTTAGGCTGCTTCCATGACTCGGCTATTGTGAATTGGGCTGCAATAAACATTTGGGTGCAAACATCTTTGTTCTAAAATTACTTTTGTTCATCTGGGTAGGTACTCTTTTTCTTTTTTTTGATCAACATAATTTAAGTGTGCTGAGGCAGTTTAACTATAGGTTCAAGTGCATGGTGAGATAAAAGAGGTTGAAAACACTGCTCCAGAGGCCACTTCCAACTTATTCTCACCAATTTTAGATTTTTTCTTTTCAGCAGCTCACTCTTGTCCTCCCAGAGTGTTAGAGTCAAAGACCTGTCAGACTCAGAGGTGGGCAGGAGGCAGGAGTGAGAAGTTCATTCTGAGCTGCCGCCCTTCTCTTGTTACACTGAGTCTGTGGTGGGGCCCTCAGGCCATTGGGGTGGGCATAGAACACGGATCTCTAATCAGAGAGGAATCTCAAGGAGGACAGAGACCAAGGCCTGCAGAAAAATCAACTACCAACTTCCCCACCTCAGTTACCCAGCATCACCGGAAAGCAAAGCTTTTCCATATATTTGAATATTTCAGTAATTGAAGTTGCCCTTCCCGTATACAAGTTTTTCTTATTTAAATTTTTCCATGCAAAAAAAATTGTCCTAAATAGATTATCCATGGTCCTGTTTTTTAAAGAGAATTCTAAGCATTATTTAATCTTCTGTGGATGACTTCAGACATGAATATTCCTTATTGTCCTGGGCTTAGTTACATTGAGAATGTGTTCAAGACACACTGAAGTTTGGAGGACGGCCTGTCCCTGCACTGAATGTCCCCAGGGGTTCTTTTCTTCACCCCCAGTATCCTGTCTACTTTCTGAGTGTTTCTCTCCCGTTTTCCTGTCAGGATGTGGGCTGTCACTTCTGTTTCCTGATGCACACGCTGCTGAAACCCTGCCTCTCCCCCTACCCTAATTTGTTGCTTCTTTAGATTTAGAAACCACATCACTGCGATGGCTAGAAGTGTTTGTCAAGTAAGAGTAATTAAGCCCAAAATAAGATCTCAGGGTTTCTTCCGGAAGTATAAACGTATGGCTAAAGCAACAGCGTTTTAGAACTTTATTTTTGATTGTTGAATTGCCAAGTAATCCAACTTGGACTGACTGACTGTACTTTGACTAACTTACTTGAGATACCACCCAGCTTGACATTGACAAGTTTCTTAAAATTTCAGCGTGCATTGTGAAATTCTTTTATGCCTCTGGTTTAGAGTAGAGCACAATATATATCCTTGTGATAAACATGTACAGGGCTGGTTCTAGCAAATCCAGAAGCAGCAGAGGAAAGAGAAATGCACTGGGCTGTGCAGTCAGGGAGGGCTTCCTGGAGGAAGATCAGACTCTTCTGGGAAACATAAAAACAAGTAGAGGGAGGCAGGGGTTGCAGGCAGAGGCCACAGCAGAAGCAGGGCACTCAGATGAGCATATTCTATTAGCAAAGAAGTGATGATAAGGGATTATGGGATTCTTTTCTCTCCCCACTTAAGGAAGCTAGGTGTTTCTCTTGCCCGGTGCTTTCCGATGCTCCTGGATCTAAAATGCTCCCTAGGAGGGGTTTAGAGAGTCTTGATCAGTTCCTGGAATGAACTTCATTTTTCCCATCTGGAAAATGGAACTCTACTGACTTACCAACTACGGGTGAAAAATGCTCTGACAACTTTCAAGTGCTCTAAAGATGAAAAGCACAGGTGGATTTTAATTGAGAGTTAGAGCTTAGCTAGATAAAATTTTAATTTCATATCTGACTATATCAGACACATATATGCACACAGATGTAATATGTATATGGAGTGTCCATAAAGTTCATGTGCAATTCAAAATATTAAACTATTTTAAAGCTCATGTGCAATTTAAAATATTAAACTATGTTAAAGCTCGTGTGCCATTAAAATAGTTTAATATTTTAAATTGCACACGAACTTTAAGGACTCTGTGTTATGGCTTAGAATTAAGTTTCTTCGGACCACTTGTCCCCCAGACCTGGTCCCCTGTTCCATTCCCGGGAGACCCTTTCTGCTGTCACATTGTCTGGAATTCTTCCAGACTGCTTCTGTGTCCCTCCACACATGTGTACATACCCGTGGAAGGACATGGTGTCACTCTGCTTTGATAGAAGTGGACTTCAGACTACTGTACTCACTATTCTTTTCTCCCAACTCTGTGGCTCCGTGATGGCCTCCCATCAGAACACACAGAGTTAAGTTATTCTTTCGGATGGCTGCGTGGATTCCATGGGATGGCCGTGCTGTGGTTTAGTTGAACATCCCCACCTGATGGCTACTTAGGTCATTTTCAATTTGTTAACTTTTGCGGGTCAGGTGGTTGTGGCCATCTCTGCACATATCTCTGTAGACGAGATGCTGAGTTCTTCTGGGGCAGCTAGGAAAAGAAACAGAAAAATCAACTACTGGATTGCAGTGAGGGATCCACTTGGGTCACTGGATCTATGTGTGTTTTAAACTCCAGTAGCCACTTCCAAATGGTGCTCTGAAATCTCCCTTCACTCCTGTCACTGTGGCTAACAGTAGCCACTTGGCTCCATCCTCACCAGCTCCTGGCATTGCTATTGCACCCAGACCTGGGCAACAGGGTCTCTGCTCTGAGCCTGCACCTCAAAAGGCCTGTCTCCATCTGCCCTGAGTCGTGCCCCACCCCACAGGGTAAGGAGCCTTTCCTAAGGACTAAGGCGTCCATGGGATCAAGGGCAGGTCTCCACTTTGAGCCTGTGCGTCCATTTCTAGATGATACTCTGGGGACCTGGAACTTCTGAATTCCTGCTCAAATGGCCGTCTGGGGCCTGCATGAGTTTCTTCTATGTAACTATCCCTACAGAGATGAATTATGCCCCTGAGTGCACCCCTAACCCTGAGGGGTGGCCAAGGGGCAGCTGTTGTGGGAAAGAAGTGTGTAGAAAGAGCTGGAGGGTGGGCTGTAGAGTCCAGGCACAACTGGGAGGGCCTCCACTAGTCACAGTGACAGGAGGGATGTCAAAAAGTGGGGACTTTTGTCCTCAGTGGCATGTAAGTTCCTGTGGCTGTGACACCATTAACTTTTGCAATCTGGGTCCAGCATTTTCTAGCACATTTAATCCTTCCCACTCTGCATGTGTGTGTGTTGGGGACAGGGGCTCAGATTTTCCTTTTTATATAGAGGTTAAGGAATGTGTCGACTGGACGCCTGGCGTGTGGCCCACACATGATCTGTGCCCAGACCCGCCTTACTCCACAGTCCTGCTCAGTCCTCACCCCAAAGTTGGGGTCATTCTCATTTTATCCCCTTCTCCCGAATGTTCAACCAATTTGCTTCTATTCTTTGTTTAGAAAGGGTTTCTCTTCCTCTCCATCCCTGGGAAGGGAGGGAGCTGGGTGTCTAGGGCGGGGGCTGCCTCCTGGGACTCATTTCCAGCCAACATGGAGCACTTCAAACAGGCCCCTGCCCAGCAAGCCGCTGCTCATGGAAATTAAACACACCAAGCAGGTGTCTCTCCTCGACTGCCCCTCTCAGGAGAGAGGGGAAGGAGTAGCACCAGAGCTGAAATAAACGGTGGCAAATAAACCTCGGCACCCGTTAGCGACAGCTCCCAGAATTTAAAGGGACACATAATCACTCCTAATACACATCCAGGGCAGAGAGCCAGATGTCGCTGATGGCAAAGAGCATTGTTGGCAGAGAGCGGAGCAGGCACCCCGCCCCCAGCTCCCACTGACAGAGCCAGGGAGGGCCTGCTTCCCAAACCATCTCTGTACATCTTCCTCCTCTTCCTTGTTCTTACTGTCACCAAAGATACCTCCATTTGTCCAGACTCCAATCTGTGCCCCAGGCTCTGTTGAAGGAGCCTCCACGGACCAGCTCGTTCAAGCTCCCCAACAACATTGTGCAGTGGGAGCTCTCATGCCCATTTTGCAGATGAGGAAAATGAGGCTCAGAGAGGAGACCACGGGCCCCATATCGCACACTGATTTGGAGCAGACGAGGAAAGAAATTCAAGCCTCTCTGACTTCAAAGATGGGTGCATGCTGGCGGGGGCTGCTCACGGCATCGGGCTCATTGCCTTGGGAGGCCGGGCACATGGGCACAGGGTCTGGCCACCCTGAGCAGCTGCCTTGGCTGTAGCATGACTTGCTTTGGGAAGATGGGGATGGGGGTCTATTTGCATCTAAACATCTGGGTCCCATCTCTCCTGCAGCCCAGTGGTGCCAGAACAGACAGGGTAGAATGCCCTGGAGAATCGCACTCACCTGGGCTTATTGGGGGGACTTGGGGGTTAGCTCTGACCTGTGACTCAAGGAACCGTGGGAAAGGGTTTCTGCTAAGGGGCCACCAGTGCAGGGTCACTCTACTGGGTTAAGCATTGCCCCTCTTGGTTCCTCTTTGAGAAAGCAATGAGTCTGGAGACACATTTAGTTTCTGCCACCTTGGAGTGAATTAATTTGCATTGACAGAAGCCTGAGGGCAGCATGGAAGCTACTGGGCCCCTGGTAACAATGAGGATGTTTGCCAAGAGGAAGGGAAGCCGCCTTCCCCAGTTGCTGGAAAGGAGGTTCCCAAGCCCTCCCGGGGACCAGGACCGGGCTGGCTGGGGCAATTAGAGCACCTCAGGATGAGGCCTAATTTTATGCAAATATTAGGAACCAGTGGCTCAGGTGGTACTCACAACTGGTCTGAGAGGATAGATCGGCAGTTGGGAGAAGTCAGATTCAGGAAGAGGAGTGGCTCACCTAAAGACACGCGGCAGGTGTGGAGTTACACTGGGAGCCCCTCGCATACACCTCGCCTTTCCCAGGCCTGCAGCCACCCCTGTCACAGCCAGGATTGTCTTAGGGTCGTCACCAGGTGCCACCTCTCAGGCAGCCAAGTGGGAAGGGCAGCAGGCCCTGCTTCTTAGGGACAGTCAGGGCAATGATTATCCCCATTGTCACAATGGGAAAAAGAGGCTTGGCAGGGGCAGGAGATCCCACTGTGGCAGGGGCAGGGGTAAGATTTGAACCCAGGCTCCTTGGTCTCTAAATGTTGAGCACCAGAAGTTCTTCTCTAGTCAAGAGGCCGCAGGCCACCGAGTCACACCCTCCCTCCCCCATTCACCCACTTCAGGCACTTTTGAAGGTGGCTATAAGTGGCTGCTGTTGGCGCGTGGGCCTGTCTGGGTGGGTAAGTAAGTGGCTTTGGTGACGAACGGGATGTCGGCTCTTCCCCCGAGCTATGTTTAGAAAGGTGTCAGCCCCAAACTGGTCCGTCTCGGCAGTCACCCAGGAGGTAATCACGAGTGTGTCTAAAACCCCATCTCTGACCTTTCTGCACGCAGACATGGGGACCGCCAGCGTTACAGGGCAATGTGGGATGTGGCGTGGCCTGCTAGCTTGTCAGGGAACGTGCCGTCTTCCAGGCTGAGCGGAGGGCAGAGACTCCGGATAATGGGGCTGTCATCTCTCCTTCCTCCTCCAAATTCTAGGAGGGCCTATGAGATAACGCTTGTGGAAAAGGCTTGGCAATTCTGTGTGTGCTTACGCTCATACCTGTATGCTAACACACCCATGCATGTACACATATGCACTCACGCACGAGCACACACACACAAACACACTCACACAGTCTTCAGGCATCAGTTTCCTTGTAGAGCAGGGATGGGAGGCATTGAAACTGCATTCTGTACAGCTCTCACTATCTCAAATTCTTAATTAAAATCTCCAATTTTTATATGGTCTTATGTATTTAATAACTTTTAATAGAAGCATATATACATATATAATAATACAATATTATAGAAAATAAAAACAATAGAAAGATGTATGGAGGAATGCTCCCCAATTTGAACCTACTGGAGGTCATTGACGTATTACCATGAGCTGCCAGATTAACTTCTTCTTGTTTCTTTTTTTTTGATGTATGCTTTAGAATAAAATTTCTCCATGTCTTTGTTAAATTGAAATATCTTCCGCAAGGAATATCCTCACAAACAATCACAAGTTGAATTGTTAATAAAATAATAAAACTGTCATCGCTGGAAACTATTTTTCATTGTGAATCAGGACATGCTTCATAATAGGCACAGGAGACAAATACTGAAATGGATCACATACTGAGGCTGGCCAAGACCTTGAATGAGGCATTTGAAATGCCTGGTTTCAAATTCTGACATTCATCCAGGGGTGATATTCGAAATATTGCCAACTGGTACAGCAGTGAAAATGTCAAACTACAATGGACAATGGCCTCCATGCTGGAGCTGGTCCCAGGGTCCCTATCCTGTGCCAGGCATGAACCATTGAGATGCTGGGTTGTAGGGCTAGGGGGTCGTGGGGGAAGGGATGAGGGTTTAGGATGGAGAGGCTTCCATTCATTCAAATAACTTCTGGTTTAGTGATCTTTATCCTTACTGACAATCTCTGCCTTTTAATTAGAATGTTTACTCCATCAATGTTTAATGAAAGTATTGCTAGGGTTGGATTGAGGTCTACACTTTATCATTTGTTTTCTCTTCATCCCTTCAGGTTATTCCTCCATTCTTTGTGATTTCTTTTGGGATTATTTGAATATATTTTTAGAATTTGATTTCATCTCTTGTCTTTTTAACTAAATATTTTTTAATTATAATTTTTTGGTGGCTGTTCTAAGCATTTTGGCATACACCTCTGCTATAGTGTGAGTTTCTGTCCTATGCACATTTATATTTTGAAATCCCAACACTGAAAGTGATGGTATTAGAAGGTGGGGGCTTTGGGAAGTGATTAGACTTTGATGGCATAATCCTCATGATTGGGATTAGTCCCTAATAAGAGATCTCAGAGAGCTATCTAGACACTTCTACTGTGAGGACACTGAGAGAAGGTGCTGTCTTTGAATAGGAAACAGGCAGCCCTCACCAGGCACAGAATCTGGCAGTGCCTGGATCATGGATTTCCCAGCCCCCAGGACCGTGAGCAATAAATGTTTGCTATTTACAAGCCGTGAATTTGTGGCATTTTGTTATAACATCCTGAAAGAACTAAGATAGTCCCTATATGTCTATAATACACTGAAAGTTAATATTGTACCATTTGATGTGAAATGTTAAAACTTTGTAACCACATGGTTCCTCCAACACCACTGTATTCATCTATCCCTTGTGCTATAATTGTTGTAGGTATTAACATTTACATATGTTGTAAATCCCATGCTACAATAATATAATTTTGTGCTTCAAACAGGTCTATGAATGTTAAAGAAATAAAGAGAAAAAAATTCTTATATATTTACCCAGATATTTACTAAATGTGATAGTTTCATTTCTCTTCAGCCTGAAGTGTTTCCTTCAGCATTTTTTGCAGTACAGAACTGATAGGAATACATTCTCTTCATTTTCTTTTATCTAAAAATGTCTCCACTTCACTTTAACTATGAAAAGACATTCTCATTGGGTATAAAATTCTGGGTACTTGTTTTTTCTTTCATTATTTTGAAGATGTAATTTATTATCTTCTGGCTTTTAAAGTCTCTGGTAAGAAGTCAGTGAAATTTCAAATTATCTCCCTGTATGCAATGTTATTTTCTTTCTAGATTCTTGTATAATTTTCTCTTTACTCTTTTTATTTTTAATAGTTCAGCTACGATGTACCTAGGTGTGGTTTTATTTATATTTATATTGCTTGGGATTCATTCAGCTTCTTAAATCTATAAATTTCTGTCTTTTATCAAATTTTGGAAAACTTCAGCCATTGTTTCTTCAAATTTTTTTTTCTGCTTTATTAACTCTCTCCTCTACTTCTGGGACTGCAATTTCATGCACATGTATTAGACTTTTTGATACTGAGCCACAAGTACCTGAGGGTCTATATTATCATTTTCAAACTGTGTTCTCTTTGTTATTCAGAGAGAAACTTTTGTGGTTAAGCCTATTTAATTTTTATTTCAGGCAATTATAATTTTTAGTTCTAGAATTTCTACTATGTAAAAAATAGTTTTATTTTTGTGCTAAATTTCATTCATTGTGAATATATTTTTCTTTTGGTCCATGAGCATAGCCACAATAGCTGTTTTAAAAATTGTGTCTATTAATTCTAACATTTGAGACATATCAGCCTTGGTCTCCCTCAATTTTTGATCAAGAAATGGATCACATTTGTATTGTTCTCTTTTATGTTGAATAATTGAGGATTATATTGGGGACATTATGAATGGTATGTTGTGAAGATTCTGGACTCTGCTATATTCCTGTGATGAGTATTGGTTTTTGTTTGTCTTAGCAAGCAATTACTTTGGTTAGACTTAAGTTATAAACTATCATTTGGGAAGCAAGTCAAATCTCAATTCAGTTCTTTTATTGTTGACTGGATTCTGTCCCATGCATGCATGGTTCAGGGATCAAGCCAACATTTAGGCAGAGTTAGTATGTAGAGTTTGGGGACTGTCTCCTAAGCTCACTCATTTCCAAGATTCCCCTTTTGTTTTCCAGTGACTGTGGTGGTCTCAAACATGGTTCTCTGATTCTTCTGGCCAAGGAGACTTTGGGTTTTCTATTAATTTTTTTTTTTTTAGAGACAGAGTCTCACTTTGTCACCCTTGGTAGAGTGCCATGGCATCACAGCTCACAGCTTCCTCCAGCTCTTGGGCTTAGGCGATTCTCTTGCCTCAGCCTCCCGAGTAGCTGGGACTATAGGCGCCCACCACAACACCCAGCTATTTTTTTGTTGCAATTTGGCCTGGGCTGGGTTTGAACCTGCCACCCTCGGTATATGGGGCCAGTGCCCTACTCACTGAGCCATAGGCACCACCCTTGAGATAAATAATATTTTAATGGAATATTTTTAAAAAATCAAAATGAACGCTAAACAACAACAAAAAAATATCTATGATGAAAAGGATGTCAACAATTTAAAGATAAGTCTGATCTTGCAAGACTTGGCCTCACTTTTCTCACCCTGATCTGACACCATAGAATCCTCCTTTATTTAAAACGTTGATTCTGAGGCCAGGCATGGTGGCTCAGGCCTGTAATCCTAGCATTCTGAGAGGCCAAGGGGGGTAGATTGCTTAAACTCAGGAGTTCAAGACCAGCCTGAGAAAGAGTGAGACCCCATCTCTACTAAAAATAAAAAAAACTAGTCAGCTGTGTTGGCGAATGTCTGTAATCCCAGCTATTTGGGGGGCTAAGGCAGGAGGAGCTCTTGAGCCCAAGAATTTGACAAGAGTTTGAGGTTGCTATGAGTTATGATGCCACAGCAGCCTATCCAGTGCACAGAGTCAGACTCTGTCTCAAAAAAATAAATCAATAAAATGAAATGAAATGATGGTGTGTTCAACATGGGGACTATTTTGTATTCATTTCAAATTTAAAAACAATAGTGCATTTGAACATTATTTGAGCAGTGTGTATTTGGGGGTCCCCTTGAATACCTGCTTCATGTGTGTCCTCCCAGTCTTGGCCCAGGACAGTCCTGTCTTGGAACACCTGTTAGTAGCATGCACTTTCACACCTGGGAGTGTCCTGGAGGGTGTGTTGAATGACACGTCACTTCACAGCACTGACAAAGACCCAGGCACCTGGGGGTATGCAGTAAATATTGCCACCCACAGGTGAGAGTGGGCATCTCTTTCTTCTCAGACACCCCAAGTCTAGGTCCCTTCGTAACCCTCTCCCACCCCAGTTCCACCGCTCATGCCCTGGGATGTGGGGGTGTCAGGGAGAGGTGGCCTCCGGCATGGTGCTGCTATTTCAGGGCAGACGATGGCTTCCTTCTCTAGCCCAAATGAAACCTTTCCTTTCCCAAATTCCTCAGCCCTCTCATTAGCGGTTGTGTTTGTGGATAATAGCTATAATGAGCAGGCAATAAAAAAATCCAGAATGTGCTGCCCGGCCTCTCCTTAACCCTTCCAGAGGGAGTGCCTGCCAGCTCCGGCTGAGGTCTTAATGATTCTGCTGCGGACCTAGGGGCCAGGAGTGGGCATTTGTATTACAGCTGGATTATTTAATCCCCATTAGTTAAAAATGCTGGGCCACAGGCCAGGAGCCCAGGAAAATAAGTGGTGACAGGTGAGAGAAAAATGGCCTCCCTGAGGCCTCTGCAGCCACTTCAAAGGCCGTGGCCCTGCCAGGTAATTGAGGCCTAATGGACACCATGTCCGGGAAATGGCTTGGCCAGAGATGCCCCCTATACACAGGAAAGCAGATGGGCAGGAGTGGTGAGAGGCTGCGCTGGCCAGGCCAGGCCCAGAACGGCCTCTGTAATTAGGCCAGACGGGAGCAAATACCTTTTCTGTCAGGCGCTGTGGGCAGTTGCCTGGGACTCCCATTTTGGGAGGCCCGAGGAGCACCTCGGACCAGGAAGAGCTGGTCTTGTCACACACTGGCCTCTGCCAGGACTGGTACTTAAAGGGGGGAGGCAATTGTGTTCGCACATGTGTGTTTATGTGTGTGTGTTTGTGTGCATGAGTGTGTGTGTGTGTGTGTGTGTGTGTGTGGTGGTGGTGGGGGCTTCCTTTGTGTAGTTTACTCCAGGCAAGGTACAAGAGCGTCCTGTATCCATTTAAGCCCTTAAAACTGTCTTCCCCTTCAGCTAAACTCTCCTGTTGAGTTTCTAGAATTCCAGTTCAGGCTAGAGGCTGGACTGGCTATTTAGATAGCAGCTCCAGTCAGCGGGGTGCAGGGAAGGAGCCCCTCTACCCCATAAGGGCAGAGTACCCACGGGGAATGTCCAGCCCCCACCTGTCCCTCTTGGCAGAATCCATTTGTCAGCTGTCTCAGGGCTCAGACTCCCACAGAGAGGGCCCCAAGGATCAGGATGCCCCCGTCCAGAGAAGGTAAAGCCAAAGGCGGCCTTCCCCGTGCTGGAGTCCCTTGGGAGCCCTCCCTCTTCATTCTGTTCCTGCAGAACCACAGATACTGCAGCTATTCCTCGTTACATTATTTTTCATCGAATCAGCTCACTTTCTAACTGAAATTTCCCTTAAAAGGAAACATTTGATTGCTACCGGAAAGGGAAAAATCAAAATCATTTGTCATAAAGAACAGACAATGATAAAAATGAGCACAATGAAAATAGCAGGAGAGCTGAAATTCCAGGTAGCTCCTGTGGCCAGTTCAAGGTTCCAAATTCAAGGCTGGGCATTTCTCGTACTGAAAATAAACAAGTTAGTGAAGTGTCAAAACAGTTCTAGCACCAGTGACTTTCTGATGTCCTCCAGAGGTGACGGCACATAACTGCCCGCAGCATGGTATATGGAGGTAACGTCATGTCCGGGTGCCACCTCAAAGCCCACAGGTGGCACTAGAGAGTGGGGATGAGGCTGGGCTTTGAATCAGGCTGCTCACGCCACAGGAAAGGTCCCCTGGTCTCTCAAGCTTCGTTTCCCTCTCCTCAAAGTGGAGATAAAACAGAACCTATGGGGGAGAATTGAAGTGAATGGATGGAAAGTTCTGCGCAAAACCCTGGCACACAGCACATGGCAAGCTCTCAACTGGTGTCCATGTGACTTGGGCTTTGATTGCATTTGAACAGCTGGAGGTCCTCAGGCTTGACAGAGAGCCCAGGGCCATGCTGAGAGAGGCAAGGTGGGGGTCACGAGACCTTCCCTTGCCTTGAGCCAGGGAGAGAGATGATGGCTGCTGAAAGCAAATACAGTGAAACCTCTGTAAGTTGATCAACTTATGGACTGGAACAAACTAGTCAACATCCAGAGGTGCTCAACATAAGGACCCAGGCCTGCTGTACTGATACATACATGTGGTCCATGTCCAGTCTGTGAACATTAGGCCAACTTCAGGAGATGGTCAGTGCAGGGAGGTGGTCAGCTATGGAGGCTCTACTATACTGATGCTATGTGAGCTTTTTCTCTGATACATTCGCTGACTGCCAGCGAATGGGGAAGGCCCCTTTCACAGGGGAAAGAGGTCCAGGGACTGGTGGGGGGATGCTCCTCATGGCCCCTAAAATATAGATGGGATGAGGCAACTTCCTGTTCAGACCCAAGGCACAGACACTTACATACACCAGGCACTTTTCTGAGCATTCACACAAATGGGAACTCAAACCTCACAACACTTAAGTGATCTGATAGATAAGTACCATGAGTGAAGTCCTGTATAGGATGAGCTGAGTCACCTGCTTAAGTTCACACAACTCCTTCTTCAAGTGGTGTAGCTGGGATTCGAACCCAGCCAGGCCCTGAGCTCTTACCCTCTGGGCCATAGCTGAACATGTGGCCCTGTTGTATGCGATGCAGGGCTGAGGGGGTATATGTGTGCGTGTCGGGGCCCCTGTGAGTCAGTTCGGGGCATCTGCAGCCTGGCCCCCCTCCAGGCAGCTCTGACCAGAGGGAGTTTATTTTACAAAACCAACCCCTTCTCATTCCAGTTTGTTAACATGAAAGCTGTCTCTAATTCCATCTACAAATACCACATTCTCAGAGCAGCCATTGGCAGGGCAGACCAGAATCGCCCCATTTCACATTCCTTCGAGTCACCAAGTGGGGCAGCCAGAGAGTGGCCATAATTCAGGATTCAGCACTCAGGTTTCATGAGACAACATCAGAAATGCCACTGTAACCACCCCGACTCTTCCATGGCACAGGGAGAGGGCCGAGGGTGCAACCCAAGCTGCACGCTGCTGCCCGGTTCCTGCCCAGGACGGGGCCCAGGTTGGCGTCCCTCCTTCAGCCCAGACAAGCGTGTGCTCTGTCGGAGCTTGGGCTCAGGGCTGATAGCCCACGCGGGCACTGCCTTGCTGCCCGCCACAAAGACAGGGAGGTTGGTTTATAAATATGCACCCAGCCAACCTCTCACCTTCCCACTGGGATTGGGCATTTCTGTGGCCACAGGACAGGAACCCATCTGGCTGAATGCTGCCTTTGATGGCAGCCAGAACTGCCTTCGTGCTAGGGGAGGAGCAGGCAGGGACGGCTGCAGGCTCCACGCCCATGTGCTTGGGGCCCCACTGGGCAACGAGGCCCTGAAGGCCCCTGAAGGACCAGGGTGGAGGCAGCCGGGCCCAGGCATTCAGCTAAGCCTGTTGTTCTCTTCACTGCCCCAGTCCTGCCTCCGTCAGTGCCCCATGGTCTCTTTCCAGGACAATTACAGCCCTGTCTCCCCCCGTCCACCTCTAAGTGCCCCAGGGCTGTTGTCCTAAAGCCCAGCCCTGTTCTTGAAGCTCCTGAAGCCCATCCCTAACCCTAACCCTACCACTGAATCTTCTCTGGCTCCCCTTTGTCCATCAAAACAGGTCAAAATACTCCAGGTCATAGATGTCAAGACCTCCGCCGTCCAGCTCCAGCATTTACCTTGTAGGTAACTTCCATGCTAAGGAGGCACTGCTAGGTCCCTGGGCCAGGCAGCTGCATCCATCCCTGGCTGCTGTGAGTGTCGGCTGCTAAGGCTGACCATGGCCACCTTCTTCAGAGATTGCCCTCTGCCAAAATGCCAGGAGTCAGCCCCTTCCTGAATCACTTGCACAAAAATCCCTGGCTTGGTGCTGCTTTAGGATGTTCAGCCTAAGACAGAAGGAAATAAAAGCAAATCTAAGGGAACAGAACTGTGTAAAAGTTTGCTAATTATATATTTTTAGATTGACTATCAATTTCCTAAACATTTATTGAGAACAAGGTCATTCCCTGGGATCTACATGCTAAAATCCTTTCTCATGTATTTACGTGCATCACATCCTATCTATGATCCACACTTCCACACACAGTCACACACCATGCACGTTTCTGCATACACAGGATCATAAGACACATGCACGTACCTGTAAAGCTCACTACATAATCCCGTACCAGGTGTTCACAAACTCCAATACTCCACACACGTTTGTTCATAGCCTGTGTACGTTTCCACACAGACATCTTACATAACAGGTGGACATGCCCCATATACACTTATATGTTCACGGTATAGACATTTACATATCTATAACTGCCATGTCTGTATGTGCACAGGCGTTCAGTTTATCCAGAGTGTATATATGCTCTGATTCCTGGGTAAGGAGGTGGCTTCTTTCCTTAAAAGAAACACACTTGATGAATGTTTTGCCCCTGAATTTCTTCCTTGTCAAATGGGAGGGAAAAGTTGTTGTGTTTGTGTATCAGGCCCATTAGCCTAGATAAACTGTTGGCCTCCTGTAATGATTAATGACAGAATAGTGCAGTTGTTGCAAAAATAAGTCATGCGGTGAGGAGAGAACTGAAGATTATATCTAACACCGGGGGATGGCTTATTAATCTCACTTCTGGAGGAATTCCTGAGTAAATCAGTCTCCTTTATTAATGATATTTCACTCTGCTCTGTGAGACATCTTTTATCCAGCCAGAAGGGCAATTATCTATTTAGGCCAGGAAACAATATTAGTTACTGCCTCGGCTCCAGGGCAAGGGGAGACGCCAAGAGAAGACGGGAGAGAGAGACACACAGAGGGCTTCTGTCCCCAGACGGATGGATGCCAGGGCTCCTTCAATCTCCAAGCAGGCTCCTTTCCCCCAGCCAAAGGGGGTTGAGTAGGGGGTGTGTGGATGTGTGACATGAAGTAAAGGGGCTTGAGGACAGTTGCCCTCATCTCTTGTTTAAAATAGCCAGTGCTGGTTCATTCACTTAACAAGCACCTGTGATCACCCGCTACGTGGAAGGCCTTTGCCAGAGTGCTGAGGGTCTCCTGAGTTGAACAAAGCAGGGTTCTCCTCCTGTCTGGGAATCACTTATGTGCTGGAACTCCACTTTCATCTCATCCTTCTCGGATTGCAGTTTGGAGAGAACAGGGATCAGATAGCAGGCCAGCCTAGAAAAAGGACGTATTTTCTAGATTTAAACTAGCATTTTTCTTTGTCTACCACATGGCAGCTGTTGTTAAGAGACAGTAAGAAGACTGGGGAAGCTTCTTTCACCAGCTTACCAGGAATTACTGGCCCTCTCAAAGAATATTTGTAAATTTGCCCAGTTTTTGTCTTCATCATTCATTCATCCAGCAGACATGGAGGATGCTCTCACCGTGCCAGCACCCGTACCAGGCTCTGTGGCATCAGCTGTCAGTAAGATAGGGTTCTTGTCTGCGAGGAATTAAGAGCTAATGGGAGAATTTTGGTCATTAAAGCAAAATCACTCTATAAGATAGTAAGGACAAATGAGTTCTAGTTGCCCAGCTCAGGGACAGGAGCGAAATGCGTGTGTGCTTACATGTATACACATGTGTGCAAAAAATGCATTCTGCAAAGCAAGCAGTTGGGTTGGCCAGAAGTCTTACGTGACGTCTGTTCCTGGCTCAGCAACTCGGGGGCTGTGCACGTGTCCCCTTATTTCCCCGAGCTTCAGTTTTCTTACCCATAAAATGAAACTAATGCTAGAAATTTCTTGCAAGATTTTTATGCCAATGCTTTATTATTCTAGTGGGTTTTTTTTAGAGGATCAAATATGCAGAGATGGCCCTTAATAAAAAGAAGTTTCTATAAATGCACATGGTGCTAAGCAGACATCCAGTGTATCAAAAATATCAATTGTTGCTTGAGAACTTCCTTGCAATCCAGACGCTGGTCTAGGATCTTTAGTATCATACATCATTTCTCTGCAGGAGTCAGATCCTGGGAATTTGGGGACGGATTGGGAAATCGATTCTGGATTGAGCATCCCTTTGGGAACAAGCCTGGTGGGAGAGCCCCAGGGATCATCTAGGCCCTCAGTACCTCAAGACAGTGGCCCTGCAGTCCCCAGGGAGCCTGGAACAATCGCAGAATCACATCCACCGCATTTCTAAAACTCCTGCACCTGGTGTGTGAGATGCCCTGTTCTGATGCATTGTTCTTTGCAGCCCAGAACTTCCTGTCTTGTCCCCCTCACCCTTGTCCAGCCATGGGCACCTCCTACCTGTGACTCCCATCCTGCCCTGGGCAGCTCTTCCCACAGGTCCTGCTTGTTCCCAAGTCTGCCCTACGGGACCAGCATAGATGGAGAAGCCCTCAGGACAACGGCAGGGAAATTCAGAGGTAATCAGGAGAGGGTCCCAGCAGTACAGCGACTTCTCTCACAGCCTGGAGGGAGCCATACTGGGCCTGGGGTCTGTGCGAGGGCGTGGCAAGTGAGTCCCATAGGGGGAGTTTACTCCTTTCTGGGTGCCAGGCACTCTGCTCAAGCCTCACTTTGTATCAATACATATAACCTCCTCACCCCCACCCTAAGGGGCTTTGTTCTCACTTTACAAAGGGGGAGAAAAAACACAAAGAGATTAAATGCTTTCTTTTTTTTGAGACAGAGTCTCACTTTGCTATGACCCTGGTGTCATAGCAACCTCAAACTCCTGGGCTCAATCGATTCTCTTGCCTCAGCCTCCTGAGTAGCTGGGACTATAGGCACCTGCCACAACGCCTGGCTATTATTTTCAGAGACAGGGTCTTGCTCTTGCTCAGGCTGGTCTCGAACCCATGAGCTCAGGCAATCCACCCTCCTTGGCTTCCCAGAGTGCTAGGATTACAGGTGTGAGCCACCGCCACTCTGATTGTAGCTGGCCAAGAGATTAAATTCTTGCCCACAAGGACTCAGTTACAAGCCTGCATGCAAATCCAATTCCCGCTATTACAAGCACTAACCATTGGGTGCACTGCCACACTGGCCCCATCTCCTACCCAGTTCTTCCTCCGATGCCCAGGACTATACTGCAGGGAGCACCCCCCCCAACCCTCTCACTTCCCCAGCCTCGGCCGTTTTGGGGCAGGAGCTTCTGCACAGAAGTTCCCTCCTCTGACAGGGGCTGGTGTAGGGATCCTGGGCTTGAGTCCCTCACTCAGGGTGCTGGTGGCACCTGGCATGTCCCGGTGGGCAGCGGCGGGTGTGGAAGCCCAGCCCCTCTCTGTCAGCACTTTTCCTGCCCCCCTCAACCCTCCCAACCCCAGTAATTAAATAAGTCTCTGGAAGAGGAGCCTGTACAGTATGTCATAAAATCTCTCTGAACTACCTATATTTACCCCTGAAAGTGAATTCTTTATAAGACTCGGGATATCAAAGCAGCCAGGATCAAAGTCGTTTTAATAAGCCAGCCGAGTGCGCCTGCCCGGCCTGGCCTCCTCCTGCTGCCCTCCTTGGAAGGCACTTAGGACGCCCCTTGGGCCGCAATGTCACTCTGATTGCTCACTGCACACGCCTTTAGGGGAACAAAAATGCCCGCCCCTCTTGTTCCCCGGACCCTGCCCACCCTACCCTGCGCAGGCTGTGTGAGCTCTGGTTCCCCTGAAAGAGCATCTGTTACAAGTCACAAGTCAAGATGAGCTGGGAGGGTCGCAGCCAGGCATTGCAAACTGGCTCACAGATGCAGGGTCCACACTGAGCTGAAAAGCAGCGAACGAGGTGGGGCTTAACAATCGGAACAAAGTCAGAAAAACGGTTCCCTTGGGGTAGATTCCTAAAAATGGGCTTGAGGGAGGCTTGTGGTGTGATGGTCACTTCGTTTCTTGATTTGGATGTTAGTTACATGAGTGTGTTCAGTTTAAGGAAATTCATCAGGCTGGGTAATTAAGATGTGTGCGTTTTTCTGCATGTGTGCTGTTTCAATAAAAAGAGTTTAAAAGTCTGAGCATTTTGCACGTGATTCTGCTTGTTCACATTCCCAGGAGATTGGGTCACCAGGACAGCATTTCCACATGGCCACCATCAGTGGCGGCTGAGCTGTTGCCGCCAAGGTGGGCACCAGCTATCACAGTTGCTACCCTGGCCATGTCACACATCTACGCTGCCTGCCTGCCTGTAAGATTTCAGTTTGAGATCCCCAATCTGGTTCAACCCTCTCGTTATACTAATGACAAAACTGAGGCCCAAAGGAAGAGAGAAGCAGTGAGTTCCAGTGTTTAGTTGTTGGTTTAGATGCATTCTTTTACATCCAGGGTTGGCAAACCATGGCCCAATTTCTGCCTGCAGCCTGTTTTGTCAATAAAGCTTTATTGGAATCAGTTTCACCCATTCATTTGTGTGAGGTCTATAGCTGCTTCTGTGCTATGATGGCACAGTTGAGTGGCAGAGATTGAGACGGCAGAGGGCCCACAAAAGCCAAAATACTTACACTTTGGACTTTTACCTGTCTTATATCGTAACCTTTCCTATGTCATGGTCCAGCAGCAAGTAAAATAAAATCCAGTTCACCAGGTCATCACGCCATCAAAGACTCTCTTCAACGACTCCTCTGCCCACTGCTGCGGGACCTGGGATGGGCACATAAAACTGGCCTCCAGGCAGGAGCTAGCATACGGCAGAGTGGCCCCGGGGGCTGGCTGTTCTGCCTTTAAGGAGCAATGTGGCCTTGGGAATGGGAAAGGAACCCATATTATTGTTGAAAAATCCTGAGAGGTCACATGACTGAAAGTGCTTAGAGTTTCTAAAGGGTTAGGGTGGTGACCACGATGATTCCAATGAGAATAGCAACATTCTTTTTTTTTTTTTAGAATATGTAAGTATAAGTTTCTTTTATATTAGCGAGAAGGGGCATGGCAGGGAGAAGAGATGAGAGAGAAGAGAACTGAAATCAGGGAGTGATCGGGGAAGATGGGGCTGGAGGAGAGCAAAGGAGAGAGAGAGAAAGGCATAGCCGGCGTCCCCAAAAGAAAGGAAGACTCCAGAGAAAGAAAGACGCTGAACAGCACTATTCTCTGATAGTTATTGAGCACCTACTGCATGCTCTGAACTGGGCTTAGCATTTTAAATGCATTATCCTGTTTAATACAACACACCTTAGAGGTGGTGCCATTGCTTTGCCCATTTAACAGATCAGGAGACTTTAAGAGGCTTGCTCAGCCTATTGGTATTTATTGGACACCTTCTGTGTGCCATGTTCTACCATTCTCTATTTTTGGCTTTAGAGATAAAGCAGTGAATAAAACAAAGATGCACGAAGTTTCTGATAAGTTAACGGGCCCAAGGTGACACAACCAGAGAGCATAGTGCTGAGATTGGAAATGAATCAGTAGGCTGGACTCGCTTGCCGAAGGGCAACCGTGATCAGGAGGGGGTGGGAGGAGTGAAGGCTAGAGTCCTGGGATCTTGGCCTAGGCCACCTCTCCAGGCTTCTCCCAACTCACACCCAGCGATCTGTATCTAAAAGGCGGCACCAGATACTGCCCTCAAGGGGCCCCTGGAAAGCTCCCAGGAGCTGAACGGCTCTGTTAAGCCATCTCTTTGCTTAAGGACCCAGAAATAAGTCAAGTGGCCCTCTCTTGAGGCCGCGTTCCACCCCATGCCATAGCCCTGAGGCCGTCTCCACCGTGGTCCTGTGGAAGAACATCCCCTGCTTGCTTTCTAGTGATCCAAAAGCACCTATAGAAAAACTCTTTGAACTTGAACTGTCTGGAGCGCCCCCAGATGATCAGATGATGGAGAATCCTGCCACCAGGGCCTTGAAAAGGACTTCTCCACTGCAAAGGATAGGAAGGATAGAACTTGGGCCCAGGGACTGGGGATGAGCTGGCCCACATCCTAATGCCTTGTGCAAAGGCCACTACTTCGGGGGAATCTGTCCCCAAAGCCACTGCTTCTGCACCTGGGTACTGCACCCAGCTTGAGGCCGCCAGATCACACTAGGGCAGGGGTCCTCAAACTGCGGCCCGCGGGCCACATGAGGCAGTATGATTGTATTTGTTCCTATTTTGTTTTTTTACTTCAAAATAAGATATGTGCAATATGCATAGGAATTTATTCATAGTTGTTTTTTTTAAACTATAGTCCGGCCCTCCAACAGTCTGAGGGACAGTGAATTGGCCCCCTGTTCAAAAAGTTTGAGGCTGCCTGCTCTAGGGCATCACCAGATGGGGTTTCTGAGTCTCCTTCCCTCCTCAGACTGGGAGTTCCCCAGGGTGTAGGGCAGGGCTGGAGGCATCACTGGGTCCTCTGTGCCAGCACAGAGCTTGGGGCAAATTTGCTGGGTAAACGAAGCTCCTTTCCTGGGTCTGGACAGGAGGTACTCACTGTCAGGGACCCTCTTACAAGTGCATAAGCATGTGGGAGAGACCTTCCTTAAACTTTGTAACGGACAAGCCTCTACTGCCTCTAGTCCCAGCCCTGTTCTCCTGTATCCATCCTTCCTTCCTTCCTTCTTTCCTTTTTTTTTTTTTTTTCTCTCTTTCTCTTTCTCTCTCAGAGTCTCACCCTGCGTCCTTGGTAGAGTGCCATGGTGTCATAGCTCACAGCAACCTCAAACACTTGGGCTCAAGAGGTCCTCCTGCCTCAGTCTCCTGAGCAGCTGGAACTACAGGCGCCTGCCACTGCTCTCAGGAAGTTTTTGTAGTTTTAGTTGAGATAGAACCTCACTCTTGCTTGGGCTGGTCTCCAACTCCTGAGCTCAGGCTATCAACCCCACTTGGCCTCCCAGAGTTCTAGGATTACAGATGTGAACCACCACACCACGCCCCCCGTTCCCACCTCAAAAGTGAGGAAATTGAGGCTCCAACACAGGATGTTAAGCGCTCAGGAACATGACACAAGATACTGACAGAATTGGGAATCAAAGCCAGGATTGCTGGATTGCCAGAACCCAAGGCAGTGTGTGAGTTCCCACCTGGGTGCTCAGGACTAAGACTGGCTTGGTCGTCTTAAAAGGGACTTATACAGGTCTCTTCCAAACCATGTCCCCTGGAGACTGTGGCCCAGACTGGGCCTGGCCTTGTCCTTCTGTCCCGGGTGCGCTGCTTTTTCCCTGCAGACCCAGGCTGGGCCCCAGCACAGCCTCTTGTGGGTCTCTCCTTCCCAGATTCCAGCTGCAGGGCCTGCTGCTCAGACTCCAAGCAGGGGCCACAACTGTTTGGGGTTAGACACAAAGCACCAAGTCATCAACTGCCCCTGCTTCCTTCCCCTGTTCCCAGACAGGCTCTGGGAGGAGGCGCAGGCAAGGAAGCACCAACTCTGGATGGCATATTCTTTTCCAGATCTCAATGTTAGCTAGAGATCATTATGCCCATTTAACAGATGAGGAAATCAAGGCTCCCACAGATATGGAGAGCTTGCTGCCAAGGGGCACGCACCAGTGTGAAGATGTTCCATCCTGCTCTGGAATCCAGCCTGCTTGATCCATCCCTTTCCTCGGAAAGAGAGGAAGAGTGTAAAATACTTTCTAATGACTCTGGGATAAATAAGCGTGGATCTCATTTGAACCCCATCTAGATCAAAGTATGAATTTCTTCCTGGTTAGGATTTAAAAAATGACTTTGGGGTTTTCAAAAGAAAATACTCTGCTGACATAGACATCAGTAGCTCACTTAAAACTTGGGGAATTGCACCATTAACATGTTTTTTCTCTTTTTACCAATCCTTCCCCGATCCTTACTTCCCTGGATCCCAAGGAGCAAAGCCCAGCCCTCTCTAGGCTCTCTACTCTTTGGGGGCAAATTCTCTTCTCGGGGGGCCCCTGGGTTCCTTGCCACAGCAGTAGCACAATCGCTGTTGAAATGGCGAGGCAAAAAGCAGCGTCTGTTCAGAAAAGGGAGCATTATGATTCCCCTTTCGTAGGGGAGCCGAAGGGACCCCTGCTGCAGGTTTGCAAGGGATGGATGAAGGTCGGGGAACAATTTCATAACCTAGACCATAATGAGATTGCAAGCTGGAGAGAAAGACTCACAACATAAATAGGCCAACACATTTGTTCATTTCTCTTGTTGAAATTTCTTTCCAATACCCATCCCCCAACCCCTCAAAAAGGGAAACATTGTAAGAAATGATAAATTGGGGGTTTGTGTGTGTGTCTTGTTTTAAACCAATATGATCTCAATTCTTTTGTGGGCTTAGAAAGTCCATGCGGGAATTCCCCCCTTGCTGTAAATACCCAGCGTCCGGGCCTTATGGCATGTGATCTGTAATAAACTTCAAAAGAACACCTTTGACATTTTAGATAACTTGCAAATGATGATGCAGAGAGATCTTTTGCCACTACAAAGAAAGAACAAAAGAACCGACATGAAAGAGAAATCAATAAACATATGGCAATTAATAAAACATTTTCTATGAATACCCTACAAAGAGTTTTACAACGGTATAAAAACCCAACAGTTGTTTCAATGTGGATTTAAGAAGTCTCAGCTGGCGTATTAAGACATCCGTACCGAGCAGCACACGGGAAGGCACAGAAAAACCGGGGCCAAGGCGGGGCTTGTAAATCCATCAGAGGCAAAGGTACAGATCAGACGGGGAGATGGCCTGGAAAGGGGCTGGAGGGATGGAGCCGCGCATCCCGTTTTCAGGGACTAAAAATGCCAGGTGGAGGGCAGCATGTTTTTTCAACTGGGGGAACTGCTGGTGAACTAGCCCATTTGGAAGTTGGACTGGGGTCCCCCCGAAAACGTCACTGGCTAAGCCAAGTCCCAGTCATGTTCTCAGAGATGCGCTCTGTGGCACACTCAGAGACCTCGGCTCCTCCCTATCCAATCTCTGCCATCTTCCAATTGTGTCCAGCCTGGGGCCAGGGTGAGATGCAGTAAGGGAAAGTATTAATCAGAAGAAAGGTAGGGACACTGACCAAGGGGAGTGGATCCAGGACACACACCCAAGACCATGAGCCCTGCTGAATTGTCCTCTGAATTCGCAGCTGCAGCTTCTCCGATGCTTCTTCCTTAACCTCAGGTCTTGAGTTTGACTTCTGCTTCTGCCACTTCCAGCTTACTGAGTGGCTCTCTTAGAGCTCTTTGGCCTCTGTTTCCCTCTCTGTACCAATGGGGACAGTGCTGTGTGCCCGTTCTCTCTCCTAGACTTGCTGGATGGTCATAGACATTAGTGTGAACCTCAGAGCTCTGTGCCCTTGGCAATGGCTTGGGAGAAAAAGTGGCCCCTGCAACCTGGACATTCTGGCACCATGCAATTTAGCTCCGCCAACCCCCGACCTTTTCCTCTTCCTTGGTGGTCTTCATGGCTTCGTCAAGTAATTAGAAAATACTAGATTCTTCTGATGCTTTGTGCATTTAGAAGTCTCTGCTTGACAATCCTTGCAAACCAAACTGGGTGAATCACTCTTTCAAGGCAAGAGCTAGTGGCCTCTCCAGATTTTCTCTCTGAAAATTTTGACCCATAGGCTGGTGGATGGGACTTCTTTGGAAATCTAGGAGGAGAGTGAGAGCTGGACAGCCCACGGTTGTTTGGATACACTGAAAGGAAGGCAGGCAGAAGGACAGGAGGAGGTCAGAAGAAGGGCATTCTTCTCTCTGTCCAGTCTGTTCTTATGCAGGGAACTGTGTGTTCCATCACACACATATGTATATATCTGTGTGTGAATGTTGAAAAGAGGCAGCCTGGTTGAGCAAAAAGGCAGAAAATATTTGACTGCTGGATTCAAATCCTTTGTGACCTTGGCTGAGTTGTTTAAGTCTCTTGGCCTTAGCCTTCCCATCTGTAAAACAGGTGTGAGATCACAAATAATCCAGGCTGTTCACATATTAATAAGCTAAAGAGTTCAATACAGACCTCACTATACTGCCACCCTGAGTATACATCATCTCCGTGATGAGGGAGCTGCAGGACACCCTTCTTTTGAGTGGGAAGGTGGTCTGGTCCCTATCTGGCCTCCCACATTCCTTTGACTTCCTGGCCTCAGTGCAGTAAGTTTTGCTAGTTTATGGCAGTGTAGAATCTCCAAGTTCAAGGGTATAGCACTCTGCTCCACAACGGTAGCCTCCACCCGTCTCTTCCAAGCAGTACCCCTCAATACCACCATGATGAATGATGGCCATCTCGCTCTGATTTTCATGCTTCAGAGTGCTCACTACCTCCCAAGGCAGCCTTCCCTGTCCTGGACAGCTTTAAATGGTAGAAAGGGGGATGGGCACGCTGGCTCACACCTGTAATCCTAGTACTCTGAGAGGCTGAGGTGAGAGGATCCTCTTGAGCTCAAGAGTTTGAGACCAGCCTGAGCAAGAGTGAGACCCTGTCTCTATTAAAAATGGAAAAATTAGCCCCATTGTGGTATGTACCTATAGCCCAAGTTACTTGAGAGGCTGAGGCAAGAGGATCACTGAGCTCAGAAATTTGAGGCTGCTGTGAGCCAGGCTAAAGCCCTGGCACTCTAGCCTGGACAACAGAGTAAGACTCTGCTTCAGAAAATCCAAAGAGAATGGTAGAAAGGTCTTCTTAATATTGGGCTGAATCTTTCTGCTTTGGCCCAGTGGTTCTCAGTCCTAGCTGTGCCTTAGAATCAGCTGAGATGCATCAGAAACTCTGAAGCAGATCCTCTGGGGAGGGGGCCTATAAAGGGTATTTTTATAGCATCTCAAATCATCCTAATGTTCAGCCAGACTGAGAGCCACTGCTGGGACCACTAGCCCCCTTGATGGGGTGTCCAGGAGCCCTCTTAGAAGTCTTCACTGGGGCAGGCAGAAATCCCCTCTGGGCAGGGTCCCCTCCAGACTTTGACTCTGGATTGGAATTGTCACTGCTCCGGATTGCAGCTGGGCGAGCCCCACATAAGGGGTCCAGTGTACCCCCTGACCCTCAGCCTTCATGTCACCTGACACACTTGCTAGAAACACACATCCTCGGCCCTCTCCAAGCCCTGTAACATCAGGATCTGTGGTGGTAGGACCCCAGGAAGTGGCATTTTTATCTGGCTCCCTATGCAGTGGAATTCTTTTCACATTAAAATCCAAGAAACAGTTCTGTGGGGTTAAGAGCAAGGGCTCTGAGGTCAAAGGGATGCTGGTTTGAATTTCACCTTCACTGTTTTTTACCACCTCAGCAAACCAATTAGGAAAATGCATGCTTACTTCCTTCATCTGTAAAATGGGGTTCATTGTATTGACCTTGCACAGAGGTTAACCCAGAGATTAAGGGATCTGATGAGTGTAAAATACACAGCCTAGGGTGTGGTTCATATTACGTGCTTAACATAAGGGAACAAATAATACTAATGGTGATAATGACTGTTGTCATCATCGTAGTTGCTGTAAACCTTTTCCCTTTCCTGGTTTTACTTCAGGACACCCTAGATTTCTTCTGAAAAGGCCAAAGTGATACATGCCGCTCAAATTTGAGGATAAGAACAAGAAACCATGAGTTTCCACTTCTTTTGGATCCAGACAAAGTAACCAAGTGTTTTTTTCTGGATTAGGGACTCACTGATGGACCTTGTCCCCAAGTAGCTTTCCCTATGACCCCATAGGGAAGACAGTGCTGGTCAGAGGAAGTCCAGACTAAACCTCCAGACACCCAGGATGGCCTGTCTCCCCAGAGGGACTTAACCCCACCCCCATGACTTCCAGCAGGAGGCCTGGCCTCAAGTCAGTCAAAGAAATAGGAGGCATTGGGACACATAGGGACAGTCTCCAGCATCCTTCAAACTCACACCAAAGTTCATCCTTGTCACAGCTTTTCCATTTTCAGAGTCCATTCGAAGTTCTCCTAATCAACCTTCTTCTAACTCACTTGCCAGATTAGCCAATATTCTCTGTTCTTTCTGCAAATAGCCAGGTTGCTGCCCACCATAGGTCAAGGGCTCTGCTGGTCCAACACCATTGAGTGCACCCAGGCACCTGTGTTCCAGGGTAGAGGTGGGCAAAGTCATCCCAAGCTGCTTATGTGCCAGTTGTGCGTGTTGCAGTACTTACATAAATACATTAAATATTCATAAATTGATGACATGGGAGTGCAAAATCAAGACTTCGAAAAGTCTCAGCAAAGGCAATTTTCTAAAGAGAATGTGCTGTCAGATTAGGAGGAACAAAATAACTACAAAAGGCTGTGAAAAGTGTAACTATCTAGACAAACTCTGCATTCACATTGCTTGGCATGTGCACTTAAGTTCTCACACCACATGGAAGAAAATTAGAAACTGTATTTAGAATGCTATGGGTTTCATTCATGTAAGAAAGATTACCTGGGAAGCCCACTTGGAGGGATAATGTGCAAAGAAACCTTCTATGTGAAAAGATCAGTGAATGCTCATTTATCTATCATATTTTGGTTAAAATGAAATGCCCACAACAATAAGTACATATTGTTTCTAAAGCTTGCACACTGTCATTTTTGCCTACTTGAATTCCTACCCAGCGAATCATTTAAGATGCTCTGCTGCTTTTCTTCAGATCAATCTTAGAGAGCTAATCCATTGTATGCAAGCAGGGAGCCCAGGCAATGTGAAATCGCTATCCACAGTCTAAGAGCTGGTGCATGTTCAGCTGGGACTTGCTCCTCTGCCCATGTGGCATATAGAATTCTAAGGTGGTCTCCAAGCTGCCTGCTCACTAGTGTACCTGTCATGTCCAGCCCCCCTTCCCTGAAGTGTGAAAAGAACCTGAGGTTTCACTCCTAGTCGGTTCACTTCCACTGAACCCAAAGGAGATGATCCTTGGTGGGCCTGACCCAATCAGGTGAAGATAGACACCAGGCAGACATTTCACTTGCTGGCTTCAAAGAACATCATTTCTACAGCTTCAAGGAACTATATTCTTCCAACAACCTGAAGGAGCTTCAGAAAGGAGGCCCAACCCTGGCCAACACCTTTGCAGAGGTCTTTTGAGACCCAAGCAAAAGATCCAGCTAATCCATGATCAAGAAAACTGTGTAATAATCAACTTTTGTTGTTTTAAGATGCTAAATTTGTATGATTTGTTGTACAGCATTAAAAAATCTAATATAGCCTCCAAAGACCCCCCTCAAAATACAACTACATTTTGCCCCTAGCTTGCTTATCAGATGGGACTCTCTAGACTTGGAAGATAGGGATGGGCTGTGCCTGCAAGGGTAGACCCATCCAAGGTGACTTC
Organism: Nycticebus coucang; assembly: GCF_027406575.1. Taxonomy (NCBI): domain Eukaryota; kingdom Metazoa; phylum Chordata; class Mammalia; order Primates; family Lorisidae; genus Nycticebus; species Nycticebus coucang. The sequence continues at coordinate 153,789,552 of NC_069781.1, forward strand.
TTAATTCTAAAGTGATGTCTTGCTTTTATTCCAGGCAAATTAATTTCCCATATGAAATTCAATTTAAGTAGATTATTAGGAAGAAAAGTGCCTGCCTCCTTCCCACTCCAAGGGACGGGCACTTGCATTAGCTTCTGTTTCTGAATTAAACATCAATAAAGCAGGTTGTCATTAGTGTTACTTTGGAAGGAGCTTTTGTAAATTTCATACTCTGTTAAGATCCTCCTCTGCCTAATAAGTTTACTTTTTCCAAGGTGTTCATATTCTTTGCACCCCTTTCTCTCAAATACAGAAACTCAGCCTCTAATTGCCAGTCCTAGCTCAGCCCCTGGGCCCCGCTTTTAAAAATAAAAGTGCCTGAAAAGGAACCATTTGAAACCATTTATGAGCTGCTTTGGGTGTCTTTTTCCCCCTTTGGGAGATGGGAGGTCTCTGCTGTTTCTTTCAGACTGAACAGCTAAGGGCAGAGACGAGTTCTTATTTATTTTGCTACTCCCAGTTCCTAGCATAAGGCCTGGCAAGAGCTAGATGCACAGAAAATGTTTGCAGAAGGAAGGGAGGAAGGAAAAAGTAAAAATAAAAATGAAGAAGGGAGGGAAGGGGAGAGGGAAGGCAAATGACCGCTCCTCTGGTCTTACAGTGTGTGGTGACACAGACAGCACTCTGGCCTCTATACCAGGTGTCCTGACCACATCCCTGGCCCACCCAAAGGTCCCTGCAGACTTTCCTGGCCGATCTTCTGGCATAGTGACTCTTTCTGCTCAAGGGTGATTTCCTAGGGCTGGGAATGTACTCAGATCACATTCAGGGGAGGCTGCAGGTGCCGAGGAGTTAAAGCCAGCAGAGCAACTCTCCACGAATGAACCATGAGATTGGCGGCTAAATGTACCTGCCTCCATGTGGAGTGATTCTGAGCTATATGCTACAGTTTCCACAAAGTCCCTGGCAAGAGCAAGTCCCCATTCCCACTGCAATAACCCTCTCTGTATTGCCCCCATCATCGAACATCTGCCTTCCCTATCCCCCTTCCCTATTTACTTACCAAGCTTCCTGGAGTCATCTTCCAAATAAACTCCTTACACCCATCTTGTCTCAGTCCCCTCTTAGGGAAAGCCAAGGTGAACCACTCTTTATTACCCTACTCATGCCTATGGCAGACCTCACTAATTGATCACATGGCTTGTTCTTTTTGTGCTCAGACAAGGTTTCAGAAGGCTTCCCTGCACAGTGACCTGGGCAGCCATGATTAATCATTCCATGGACCACTGAACCCTAATTCCAAACATTCTGTCCCTGGACCTCTTCTTGTGGGGTCAGTGGCAATCACTGGCTAGACTTACCAGTGCAAAGACCCTCAATCCACTAAGGGAAAAATAAGTTATCACACAGTTATCATATAGTAAATGGCCTGTTATCATATAGCTTTTAGTGTGGAAAGAACACAAAGTTAGGAGGATGATTCACAGGTACTGAGTATTTACTCCACACTAGCTCCTTTATAGGTACTTCATGGGAGTAATATATTTGATCTTTAGGACAATCTATACGATACACATTTTCACCATTTCATAAATTAAAAAACAGAGGCACAGGAGTCGGAGCAAGATGGTGGCCGAGTAACAGCTTCCCTGCAACTGGGCACCATGAGTCTGGGGAGATAAGACTCCAGGCATCTCTGGCTGGTGGGATCTGCCTATAATCATCCCTTTGAGGATACAGGAAGTCAGCGAGAGACTTCTGGACCCCAAGAGGAGGACAAAAACAGTGGAAAACTGGCAAGTGGTCATGTGTGTTTGATCAGTCTAATCCTGCCGGCAGCTGTAAGTACAGCAGCAGTGAGACTGAAAATAGGAAAGGCCTTACCTGTGAACTGTTTTGGTGTTTTTGGACTTGGCACTCAGTTGAACTGCCTTGGGGAGAGCTTGAGCAGGAGTGTGGAGAACTTTGGGCCTTGTCTAGGGCCCCAGACTGAGCCGCTGAGCCGGACAAAGTTAATAGTGTTCGGCTATGGGCCACAGGGAGCCATTGTGAGAGAACTGCCTTGGCAAGCTCTGCCCTCAGGGTCACAGAGCAAGGATCAGGTGGGAGCTAGTAACCTAGTGACTAAGCAGCCTAAAGGCAGGAACTGAGCTGCCTTACAGCCTTAACCCTCAGGGGCAGAGTGAGACTGGTTTTGGCACACTGGGTAAGTGGATAGCCACTTCAGCAGTGATTCCAGCGACAAGCACGTTCCTGGGAAAGCTTCTGCCAAGTTTAGAAGTTTAAAGTGCCTTTTAAGATGGCTAAAGAGAGATTTAGGGTCTCCACCCTGCGGGGTTTGAAAACTCAGTGGAGGCCGCCGGCCGTATCAGCATTGTGATTAACATCTCATACCCCAGAAGACCACCTGTTGCCAGACAATATTCAACTATATATATATATACTGCTTTGCTTTTGGTTGTTTGTTTTTTGTTTATTTTGTTGTTGTTGTTTTGTTTTTAAATTTTGACCTTTTCCATACAGATTTTTACTTTTCTTTCTTTCTTTTCTTTCTCCATTTTTCTAGTTTAAATACAATTTCCCATTTCTGCCTTTTTCAATAATTACAACTTCATTTTTGCTAGTGTTTCTACCCCTATTATTTGGGTTTTCACCCAATTTTATCCCATAAAGTTTTCTGTTTGCTTGTTTTGCTTTGATTTATAGCATTTTTGTCTTTCTTCTTTACTTGGTGGAGGTGGGGTACTGAGTCCGATCAGGTTAGCAAAGAGCTGCTGACCTCAAGGGAACCACCCAATCAGGCATCCCCAGAGTTTGTTTTTTTTTTAAGGTAGTGTCAAAGTACCATACTGTACACCTATATTGCTCGCTCTCCCTCTTTCTGTGCCTCTCTTCTTTTTGTAAATATTCCCTTTTACCCCCTCTCCTTTCTCTATTTTCTTTTCTTTCTTTCTTTCTTTTTCTTTCTTTTATCCCTTCTTGCTCTTCAACCTTCTCATCCTTCTGGTCATATACCAAAAGGACTCATGGAAACCTTAGTCCACAGGCATGGGAACTTAAAGAGCAAGAGGAAGTGAAAGGAAAATTAGGACAAGGAAACAGATATCACTGAAAAGAAATCAGTTATGAGGAAGAATCAGCAGAAAACTGGCAACATGAAGAACCAGTCCAGAGCAACCACTTAAGGGACCATGAGGTAGCTACTGCAGAGGATTCCACCTATAAAGAAATGTTAGGAATGACAGAAAGGGAATTTAGAATACACATAATGAAAACAATGAATGAAATGATGGAAACAATGAAGGAAACTGCTAATAAAGTGGAAAATAACCAAAAGGAAATCCAAAAACAGAATCAAATAAGAGATGAATGATGTGAAGAATATAGAAAGGATATAGCAGAGCTGAAGGAACTGAAGCAGTCAATTAGGGAACTTAAAGATGCAGTGGAAAGTATCAGCAACAGGTTAGACCATGCAGTGGAAAGAATTTCAGAGGTAGAGGACAAAGTTCTTGAGATAACTCAGATGGTTAAAGAGGCAGAAAAGAAGAGAGAGAAAGCAGAATGTTCACTGTCAGAATTATGGGACTTCATGAAGCGTTCCAACATACGAGTTATAGGAATTCCAGAAGGGGAAGAAGACTGCAACAGAGGAATGGAAGCCATACTAGAGAATATTATAAATGAAAATTTCCCAAATCTCATCAAAGATTCTGACCCACTGCTTTCAGAGGGATATTAGACCCCAGGTCACCTCTACTCTAACCGAGCTTCTCCAAGACACATTGTGATGAACCTGTCCAAAGTCAAGACAAAAGAAAAGATTCTGTAAGCTGCTAGGAGTAAGCGCCAGTTGACCTACAGGGGCAAATCCATCAGAGTGACTGCGGACTTCTCTAATGAAACTTTCCAAGCAAGAAGACAATGGTCATCTACCTTTAATCTACTTAAACAGAACAATCTGCACCCCAGAATTCTATACCCTGCTAAGCTAAGCTTTAAAATTGACAAGAGAAATCAAATCATTTACGAATATACAAACATTGAGGAAATTCGCCACAACAAGACCAGCACTACAGGAAATACTTCAACCTGTTCTACACACTGACCATCACAATAGATCAGCAGCAAAGTAAGAACTCAGAAATTAAAGGACAGAACCTAACTTCCACACTGATACAAAAGATTAAAGTAAGCAATGGACTCTCACAAAATAAGATTAATAGAATACTACCACACTTATCAATTATCTCAATAAATGTTAATGGCTTGAATTCCCCACTAAAGAGACATAGATTGGCTGACTCGATTAAAAAACACAAGCCATCCATCTGCTGTCTGCAAGAAACACACCTGGCTTCAAAAGACAAATTAAAACTCTGAGTCAAGGGTTGGAAGACAATTTTTCAGGCAAATGGAATTCAGAAGAAAAGAGGAGTTGCAATCTTATTTTCAGATACATGTGGATTTAAACCAACTAAAGTCAAAAAAGACAAAGATGGTCACTTTATATTGGTCAAGGGAAAAACACAACAAGAAGATGTTTCAATTCTAAATATTTATGTACCCAATTTAAATGCTCCCAGATTCTTGAAACAGACCTTACTCAGTCTGAGCAATATGATATCCGATAATACCACAATAACAGCAGACTTTAACACTCCTCTGACAGAGCTGGACAGATCCTCTAAACAGAAATTAAACAAAGCTATAAGAGATTTAAATGAGACCCTAGAACAACTGTGCTTGATAGATGCATCTAGAACACTCCATCCCAAAGATAAAGAATATACATTCTTCTCATCACCCCATGGAACATTCTCCAAAATTCATCATATCCTGGGATACAAAACAAATATCAACAGAATCAAAAGAATTGAAATTTTGCCTTGTATCTTCTCCATAGTATTGAGAATTGAAATTTTGCCTTGTATCTTCTCCATAGACCATAAGGCACTAAAGGTGGAACTCAACTCTAACAAAAACGCTCGACCCCACCCAAAGGCATGGAAATTAAACAACCTTCTGTTGAATGACACATGGGTGCAGGAAGAAATAAAACAAGAAATCATTAACTTCCTTGAGCATAACAACAATGAAGACACAAGCTACCAAAACCTGTGGGATACTGCAAAAGCAGTTTTGAGAGGAAAATTTATCGCTTTAGTTGCCTAAATTCGAAAGCAGAAAGAGAGCGCATCAACAAACTCACAAGCCATCTTATGGAATTGGACAAAGAAGAGCAATCTAAGCCTAAACCCAGTAGAAGAAAAGAAATATCCAAAATCGAATCAGAGATCAATGAAATTGAAAACAAAAGAATCATTGAGAACATTAATGAAACAAGGAGTTGGTTTTTTGAAAAAATAAATAAAATAGATAAACCATTCGCTAGACTAACTAGAAATAAAAAAGTAAAATCTCTAGTAACCTCAATCATAAATGATAAAGGGGAAATAATAACTGATCCCACAGAGATACAAGAGATCATCTCTGAATACTAACAGAAACTCTATGCCTAGAAATTTGACAATGTGAAGGAAATGGATCAATATTTGGAATCACACTCTCTCCCTAGACTTAGCCAGGAAGACATAGAGCTTCTGAACAGACCAATTTCAAGCACTGAGATTAAAGAAACAATAAAAAAGCTTCCAACCAAAAAATGCCCTGGTCCAGATGGCTTCACACCAGAATTCTATCAAACCTTCAAAGAAGAGCTTATTCCTGTACTGCAGAAATTATTCCAAAAATTGAGGAGGAAGGAATCTTCCCCAACATGTTCTATGAAGCAAACATCATCCTGATACCAAAACCAGGAAAAGACCCAAACAAAAAGCAGAATTTCAGACCAATCTCACTCATGAATATAGATGCAAAAATTGTCAACAAAATCCTAGCTAATAGATTACAGCTTATCATCAAAAAAGTCATACATCATGATCAAGTAGGTTTCACCCCCGGGATGCAAGACTGGTTTAACATATGCAAGTCCATAAATGTTATCCACCATATTAACAGAGGCAAAAATAAAGATCACATGATCCTCTCAATAGATGCAGAAAAAGCATTTGATAAAATCCAGCATCCTTTTCTAATTAGAACACTGAAGAGTATAGGCATAGGTGGCACATTTCTAAAACTGATTGAAGCTATCTATGACAAACCCATAGCCAATATTTTACTGAATGGAGTAAAACTGAAAGCTTTTCCTCTTAGAACTGGAACCAGACAAGGTTGTCTTCTGTCACCTTTACTATTCAACATAGTGCTGGAAGTTCTAGCCAATACAATTAGGCAAGACAAGGAAATAAAGGGAATCCAAATGGGAGCAGAGGAGGTCAAACTCTCCCTTTTTGCTGACGACAAGATCTTATACTTAGAGAATCCCAAAGACTCAACCACAAGACTCCTAGAAGTCATCAAAAAATACAGTAATGTTTCAGGATATAAAATCAATGTCCACAAGTCAGTAGCCTTTGTATTTGCCAATAACAGTCTAGATGAGAAGCTAATTAAGGACACAACTCCCTTCACCATAGTTTCAAAGAAAATGAAATACCTAGGAATATACCTAACGAAGGAGGTGAAGGACCTCTATAAAGAAAACTATGAAATCCTCAGAAAGGAAATAGCAGAGGATATTAACAAATGGAAGAACATACCAGGCTCATGGCTGGGAAGAATCAACATTGTTATAATGTCTACACTTCCCAAAGCACTCTACCTATTCAATGCCATTCCTATTAAAATACCAACATCGTAGTTTCAAGATTTGGAAAAAATGATTCTGCGTTTTGTATGGAACCAGAAAAAACCTCGTATAGCTAAGGCATTTCTTAGTAATAAAAATAAAGCTGGGGGCATCACCATACCAGATTTTAGGCTGTACTACAAAGCCACAGTGGTCAAGACAGCATGGTACAGGCACAAAAATAGAGACACAGACACTTGGAACTGAATAGAAAACCAGGAAATGAAACTAATATCTTACAACCACCTAATCTTTGATAAACCAAACAAGAACATACCTTGGGGGAAAGACTCCCTATTCAATAAATGGTGTTGGGAGAACTGGATATCCACATGCAAAAGACTGAAACTAGACCCACACCTTTCCCCACTCACAAAAATTGATTCAAGATGGATAAAGGACTTAAATTTAAGGCATGAAACAATAAAAATCCTCAAAGAAAGCATAGGAAATACACTGGAAGATATTGGCCTGGGGAAAGACTTCATGAAGAAGACTGCCATGGCAATTGCAACAACAACAAAAATAAACAAATGGGACTTCATTAAACTGAAAAGCTTCTGTACAGCTAAGGAGACAACAACCAAAGCAAAGAGACAACCTACACAATGGGAAAGGATATTTGCATATTTTGAATCAGACAAAAGCTTGATAACTAGGATCTATAGAGAACTCAAATTAATCCATATGAAAAAAGCCAACAATCCCATTTATCAATGGGCAAGAGACATGAACAGAACCTTCTCTAAAGAAGACAGACGAATGGCTAACAAACATATGAAAAAATGTTCATAATCTCTATATATTAGAGAAATGCACATCAAAACCACCCTGAGATACCATCTAACCCCAGTGAGAATGGCCCACACCACAAAATCCCATAACTGCAGATGCTGGCATGGATATGGAGAGAAGGGAACACTTTTACACTGCTGGTGGGACTGCAAATGAATTCAACCTTTTTGGAAGGAAGTATGGAGAAACCTCAAAGCACTCAAGCTAGACCTCCCATTTGATCCTGTAATCCCATTACTGGGCATCTATCTAGAAGGAAAAAAATCCTTTTATCATAAGGACACTTGTACTAGACTGTTTATTGCAGCTCAATTTACAATCGCCAAAATGTGGAAACAGCCTAAATGCCCACCAACCCAGGAATGGATTAACAAGCTGTGGTATATGTATACCATGGAATACTATTCAGCCATTAAAAAAAATGGAGACTTTACATCCTTCGTATTAACCTGGATGGAAGTGGAAGACATTATTCTTAGTAAAGCATCACAAGAATGGAGAAGCATGAATCCTACGTACTCAATTTTGATATGAGGACAATTAATGACAATTAAGGTCACGTTGGGGGTGGAGGAAGGGGAGAGCAGAGAGAGAAAGAAGGAGGGGGGGTGGGGAAAGGAAGAGCAGAGAGAGGGAAGGAGGGAAGGGGGTGGGGCCTTGGTGTGTGCCACACCTTTCGGCGTCAAGACACAATTGTAAGAGGGACTTTACCTAACAAATGCAATCAGTGTAACCTTGTTTATTGTACCCTCAATGAATCCCCAACAACAACAGCAACAAAAGAAAACTGAGGCACAGAGAGGTCAAGGCACTTATCAAAGGTCACACAGGTTGTCAGTCATGGAGCCTGGATTCAAAGCCAGGTTGCTGCTAAACAGTAACAACACTGATAGTGAACCAAAAAAATTTCATTCATTAAAGTAATAAAGCATTTCTGCATATCCAAAAATAGGAAACAATTCACTGCCCACCTAAAGGGCTGCACAGCGAGGGAGGGCCTAGGTGACTGTATGCCTTGCCCTTCTGACTGAGTTGGGAACAGGTCAGAGTCAGATCCACACAGCACACCCTCTAACCTCTGGGCTGCTCTGCACCCAGTCAGGGCCCTGGGTGGCTCTACCATCCATCTGAAGCTCATTATATCCAGTGGCACTCAGAGACAAGACGCCCAGAGATTAGGAGTCTCTCTGACAGGTCCAGAGAGCCAGGCTGGAAATGAGTCATTTCTGTGTATTGCCACATAGCCCGGAGGCCTTCCCCCAGAATGAAGTTTGCTCCATCACTGAGGGTTTATCTGCAGGCAGGCAGGAGAAAATATATTTCTGCACCTGAGATCTCACCACCATCTCTCTCCAAAGCCATTTACAGGGAGCCCATCACTGCTTGAGACAGAGAAAAGATGATAATGCCCTGGCCAGGGCTCAGCAAGTGGTTTAACTAATTAAATGCATGTCAGCTGCACACCTCCAGCTGTCTCTGGCAAGGGAGGGACAGACCAGGACTGGGGGTCTGAGAGCCAGGGCCATCAGGGCCTAAAAGTCCTCCAGACCCAGAGTCAGGCCAGGAAGAATGGGAGGCTGTGCTCTGACAGTGGCCCACAACCACAGCCCAAGTGGTGACTTCCAGCAGTAACCCCAGGCCCCATTCTAACCCCACAACTGTAATGGCAGCTACAATTCTTGAGTATTTACCAATGTGCTGGGCCCCGTGCCAGGACTTTCCTACACATTCTTTCACCTGAGAGGCAGTTTGCATGTGGTTAGAGAATGCATAGGTTCAGATTTGAACCCCTTGGTAGCCATGACCTTGAGTCAGTTACTTAACCTTTCTGAGCCTCAGATTTCTTCTCTGTAAAGTGGGGTTACTGATAGTCCTTGTTTCAAGGGGTTCTCGTTGAATGAGTTAATGCACGGGCAGCACTTGGAATAGTTTGCCTATAGTGGTCGCTATTTTTGGCGTGGCTTTATTTAAATCTTCACCGTGCTTTCCAGAGGACTGGTTATTATCCCCATTTTATGGAGGCAAAAATTGAGATACTGAGCAGTTAGGGCATTTGCCCCAAATTACACAGAGGTGGCTGGACTCGACTATTAGGTCTGCTTGAGTCCTGTGAAAATGGGGGCCACTGTCTTCCTAATGGAGTCCCAAGGCATCTGGGGCACTAGGTACAGCTCCCACCTGAGGGCTGGTTTAGCTAAGCCTCCAGATTCTCTTTCTTTCCCTTCCCTTTCCTTCCCTTCCCTTCCCTTCCCTTCCTTTCCCTTTTTTTCCCTTCCCTTCCCCCTTCCCTTCCCTTCCCTTTTCTTTTCTTTCCCTCTGAGTTCTCATTGGTACTAAGGGCAGGTGAATTAGTTGTTGAGTAGATCATAGCAGTGAATCCCTCCTGTTCAGAGACTGTTCAATGGGGAAGAATGCTCAGCCTGTGGGGAAGAATACCCACCAAATCACCCTGGCAAGGTCTCTTGTGCTGTGATGTCTAGCACCAGACCATATTAGTCCATATAGTATCATTGTGTGAATTTAATAATGGCTCCTGCACTTTTGAGGATTTCAGGATCAATTTCAGCCCTCACTTGCCCCCTTTGCTAGGGGTCCTTTGGCAGTGCACAGCTTACACAACTGCACAGATGCCCAACATTCTACCCTCAGTTGCATCTTCCTTGAGGAAGCCTGGCGGGCTCCTAGACTAACTCTAAGAAAGCAGTCATCCTGGTGAGGAGGTTGGCACTGACAGATTTGATACTGCACCATGAGGGGCTTCCTTAGAAGGAGGCTGGGCATAGGCAGGGTGGGGGCAGGTAAGAAGAGAACCCTTCTGCTCTCAGCGGGCCTGTTTGCATCTATACCCCAACTCTGAGAAAGCAAGCAGGAGGCCTGTCTCAGCCCAGCCAGGAAGAGAGGAGGGAGGGTCTCGTGCCTTCCTCCTGCAGGCCCTGGGTGGGTCTGGGCTGGCTGTTGAGGTATTCCCTCCTGGTTCAGAGTCCCAGCCTCACCAGGCTTTGTCTAACCCCCATTGTGGTACCTATGAAGAGTGTCCCCAGCCCATTCGAAATCAGAGCTAGTGGAGTCAGGAGCTTGAGCTATCAGCAGTGGCACAGTGGTCTAGAAGTCTGGCTTTGGAAACTCCCATGCTGCTACTTCTGTTCCTTCAGGCTGACACCTTTTCCCAGGCTCTTGCGGCAGATAGGCCGTCCCTTTGAGACCAGTGACAGAGCTTAGAGGCAGGGCGGGCAAATAGCTAGACAAAGCTCATGGGACCCATAACACTTGCTACCTTGGGGGCCCATGGAATGGGTTCTAAGGGGCAGCGGTCAGGGCTTCAGCTTTCTGGTCCAGCAAGTGGGCAGAATCCTCTCTCAGCCACCTGTGGACCCCTTCTGTGTAGTTAGGAAGGTCGGTCTGGATTTCTCATTGTTCCTACAATGACCCCTCAAGATACAATATCAGCTGAGAAGGTGTCTCCTTAATTGGAAGACTCCTGTTTTTCTACAAACAAAGCACAGAGTTGGGCAGAAATGCAGATTGTAAGAAGTTCAATTATGTATAAGGGGTGAGTACCAGTGCTGAGCAGCCAGGGGGTGGACTGTGACAGTTAATTAAGGTTTTGTCTCTCAGCTCTGGGCTCAGCTTTGTGATGCCAAGGCTGGGACTCTGCCAAGCACAGTTTCTGGCTCCCTGTTAGGCTCTGCCGATAGGGTTGCTAGAGGGAGACTGGGAAGCTGGAGGAGGAAGGGACTCGCTTCTTCCTCTTTGCTTCCTGTCTGGTCTGCTCGTGGTTCCTGACAGCATTAGCACCGTGGTGCTTCACCTGGGCCGCAGCAGTTCCCTTCCAAAGCAGGGGCAGAACCCAGTCTGCAATTGTTCCAATTCTCGTAGAACAAGCCTCACTGTGCTCCCTCAGAGACACCAGCACCAAAGGACAGTGCCCCTTTTCCAGCCGTCTGGATCCTCAGTTTACGGAGCCCCTGCACCACGCCCAGAGACACCAGCACCAGCCAACTAGTGACCTGTCCACAGACTTCTGGATCCCAGGCCTAAGGGGCTCTCCCTCTAGTGTTTGCATTTTAATAATTCCAATCTCCTCCTGGTATTTCTTTCCACATCCCCATGCGTGCATGCATAACTACCCTCATGCACACGCACATTGTGTGTGCACACCAGAAGCCTTTAAAAGTTCACAAGGCACGGATGCACGCACATGTACATTACGTTCACACATGAGCATTGTGCCCACACGCATAACCACATATATTCACATATGCACACACACACCATGTATGCACATACAAACATCATACATTCATGCATGTGTGCATGGATAACCCCGGCATGCAGCTAGAGGCACACACATACCCTGCCGCGCCCACATTTATGTCTGCATACCGTATATATGCAGACATATCCACACATATCTGCTTCTGCATACCACACCCAACACACGCAAACACACACGCACTGCTGGGGCATGCCCACCTGGGTGTGGAAACTCACACATACTCCATACCTACCCCCCCCCATAGGAATGCACAAATGCACCCCATACAAATGCACACGGATGCGGGAGTAACCGCGCACATTTATGTATGCACATTCATACATACCTAGTCACACACGTTCACACATGTACACACGCCACATGTGCACACATGCAAAGCAACCACAGTCCATAGACACACAACTGCACTCTGTGTATGCAGACACGTGGATCACTCATGCATGTGTAACAGCCCAGGCGTGCACATCTGCACGCACGAACGCGCTGCACACACTCACACATGCACGCTCCGCCGCGGAGCACGCATGCCCACAGGCACGCACACACACAGGCCGGCTCGCAGGCTCTCGCCGCCAGCCCTGCCAGGCCTGGCTGTAATTGCTCCCAGCCCCGGAATCTGGCAAAACGCTCTTCTGGGGCGTCGGCCGCGGCCCCTGATTAATTCCAGCTTTTCCCGCGCCCGGAGCGCCGAAGCCTCCGATGCGGCCCGGCCCGGCCCATCTCCAGCCCCAGCCCCGGCTTGTAATCAAAAGGCAGATTTCCGCGCCGGGCACCTGTTTACAGGGCTGCGCAGCCTCCTCCCACGGCCGCGTTTTATCTCGGCGCGGCGGTGAATAATTCATGGCCCCGGGTCTGCTTTGCAGTCAAACGCGCTGCGTTCTGTCCGGAGCCGCCGCCGCCGCCCGCCGGCCGCTGTGATTTATTATTTACCAACGCGCGGCCGCGCCGTGTAAGGTGAGCATTGTGGCTGCTCGCAGAACTGTTACAATCTGGCCTCGTTAGTGGCCTTTCTTGCTGCCTCTCCAAACAGCGGCCTCGCTTATTGATTTTCCCGCGGAACCTCTGCCATGAAATCCCACCGCTGCTGCTCTCAAAGCTGTTGCTATAAAGTCAGACTTGGCCCTTCTTCTCGAGAACAAGAACTCGTGTTTGGATGCACTTTCTTCTTTTATCCATTGTGTCTTCTCCTCTGCCGAGGCGTCTCCCATTAGTGCGTCCCCCCGGCCCCCGGCTCCCTCCTTTCCCAGCGACAACCAGACGCTCATCCGAGCAGAGGAGATGAGGTTTTTTCTTAAGACGGTGGCGGCCCCTGGGGGGAAGGTGGAGGGGCTTTCATGGTGGCGACAGAGACAGAGTCGGCCTGGGGAAAAAAGTTTCCATGCCTTGGAAGTTTTCAAAGGCATAGAGGCTGATCCGGGTAGAGGATGGGCTGGCTTTTCTGGCTCCTGTGCCTGCTGCAGGGAGCTTGGGTTGTCCTAGGACTTCTAAGAGAAGCTGGAGCAGGGAAGACAGCCTGAGAGTGCCTACTATGTGCTGGGCGCTGGCTGGGAGTCTCAGGTTTATTCAATCCTCAGAATTACCCCAGAAGGAAGGTGTGAGACTCGTTTATGAACAGGGGAAGTCTCAGAGCTGGCAAGAGGAGGCTCTGCGATTTGCACCCAAGGCCCACCGGCCCAGGCAGTGCTCGCGTCCTGCTGAGCCACTCTCCATCTGTACTGGGTAAACACTGTAGCCAAGTGTTAGTGTGGGCTGGGATGACCTCAGTGTGACTGGCTTCTCATAGCCCAGGGAAGCCCCTCTGTGGTTGGGAGAGCAGCCCCAGGACTGAGTCCTCTTCTTCAGGCTGCAACTTGACCTGCAAACTCCCCCAGCCAGCCAGCCTTCAGAACGGAGCAGTCATGGCTCTAAAAGTGCTTATGGTTTTGTGAGGGGAGAGCCTGGGATAACCCACCCAGGTGGATCTGTAGGGGACTCAGGGCAGGTCTGAAGTTTCCTTCAACAAGCATTTTGTATCTTGCCGCTTGACTGGGGACATGCATAGGCGACCCGGGCGGAGCAGGAGATCCTGAGAAATAAAGCCCCGGGCTCCTGGGCAAATCCTGCCTACTGGGCCGCTTGGCTTCCTTTGCCAAGACAAGGAGCAGGTACTTGGACTTTTCCGTCCTTCCCTTTAATCTGCTTTCTGTAAGGGGTGGCAGAGATGAACCTCCAGGATTGTCTCCTGAAACTGAGATGGGGTGGAGAGAGGAGGCATGGTCATGGGAGGGATGAATTCCCAGGTTCGTTTGTGCAGTTCTGAAACCACTCGGAAGGAAGGGCAGCATCCGTGATCATGACCGTCTTCCATGGAACTGCTCACGCAGCGTTCTCCTATCAGATGCCTTGTGTTTTGCCTCATGCATTCACAAACAGTTATTTACGAAGCCCCCACCAGCACCCATTAATCAAGAGATGAAATCTTTGTATTCGTGGATCTTCCACATTGGATGGGAAAACAGGTAATTCAAACAAATTAAACAAGTGTATTGCTTATCAGCCACCCCTGCCTCTTGCCACTGAATCGAATTGGTGCCCTTCTCTGCCTTGCACTGTGTCCCAGAGAGGTTGAATCCCTTAGGCAGGTGAGGGATTCAGGCTTACCTGCCCTCCAGCTGCAAGTAGGTTTGGCCAGTGGGAGGCGCTGGTGAAGACCAGAGGCAGGAAGAGAGACCTCTGGGTATTTCTTCCCCAGCTGCTTCCTGCTTTGATGTTGTAATCCTGGCTCCCCAGGGGGCACCTTCCACTATACTGCAGCTCTCCCTGGGCTCTGGCACCCCCATTCCCTTCCCCATCCCCTTTAGGCCGAGATATGGTTCTAGCTTCCCACTGTTGCTAGCCTGGGGTGTCTCAACATCCCTTGTTAGTCCCTAAACCCTGCCCACACCACCAAGAATAGTCCACTCATTAAATTTCCTTCAAAAATCCCAGCCAAATGTGCCTTCTGTTTTTTCCAAAGATCTTGTCTGATAACAAATAAATATGTAAGATGAAAAATAAAGTCAGGTCAGGGGGTAGACAGATGGGCATGTGGTTTTATGTAGGGTGGTTAGGGACAGTGTCTGGGAAGAGGACATTTGAGCCAAGAAATTAAGATAATGAGAGGCTAGAGGTGTCAGTGTCTGGGAAAGACAGCCAGTGCAGAATAGCCAGTGCAAAGACCCTGAGGTAAGAAATGCTCAGGGTGTTTAAGAACATCGGGGAGGCCAGTGTGGCTGAGCAGGGAGAGAGGAGGGTAGGGAGAGTAGGTGGCTGTCGGAGGAGGGCAGATCATCCACTTTAGGCAATTCCCTGTAGGCAAGGCAGGGGTTAATTACTCCTCTTTCTCAGATCTGAGACCAGATAAGGACTATTCTTACAAATTGACCCATGTCCCTCTCCTCATAATCTGTTCTCTACTTGACCTTGTGGGAGGCTGAAGAGTGGCTCTCCAAGATCTGCATCCCCATCCCAAAAGCCTATGAATGTCTTATCCTAATATAGCTACAAGGAACTTGCAAGTGGGGAAGTGCCTGGATTATCCAGGTGGGCCCCATGATATGATCACAAGTGTCCTTCTAAGAGGGAACAGAGGGAGGTACAATTACAGAACAAGAATAAAGTAACATGTCACAGAAGCAAAGTGAGAAAAGACAGAGGATGTGAGAAAGGAGCCATCAACTGAGGAACGCAGATGGCAGAGGTGATGATCCTCTCCTAGACCCTCGAAGGGTGCATCCTGCAACAGTTGGGCTTTTGCCCAGTGAAAATTATATTGGCCTTCTGGCCTCCAGAACTGTATAAGAACATGTCTGTGTAGGTTTAGGCCAGTAAGTATACAGCCCCAAGTTTAATCACACCACTTCTCTGCTCAAAATGCTTCCCTGTGCTCTGGGTGGAGGGATCCTCCTATAAGCTGTATTGGACAACTGGCCCCTATAGGTTCCTGGATAGGCATGGTCTGTCTGGACTCAGTGCCAGCTCCCAGGGAGAGTCAGGCAATCAGAGCCCCCACAACAAGTATCATCAGCTCCTGGGTGCCAGGCCCTGCGCTGAGTGCTGGTCAGATGATAGGCACTATTAACATGTTGCTCAGAATAATTCCTTGTTGTGGGGACTCTCCTGCGGCATCCCTGGCCTCTACCCACTACATGCTAGTAGAGTCTCCTCCCACCTGTTACCACCAGAAAGGTCTCCAGTCATTGCTAAATGTCCCCTGGGGGAAAACTTCCCTGGCGAGAAGTTAGACACTAGGCTAGACACTCAGGGTCGCAGCCATTGTGGGGTGTGCAGAATAGTCCGACAGCTAGCAAAGATAACAGTCAGTAACAACAGCGTGATGATTACACATGGGGAACGTGGAAATTCAACAGAGTTGTTCCAGCTCTGCTCACACACCTCCAGCAATGGGAGCTCATTACCTACAGAGGTTTGATCTTTTCTCAAACTTAATGCTCTGAAACCTGCTCCTTGAGGCTCTCATCCAAAAGCTCTGTTGATGTCCCCAAAGGACCTGATCTGTCCCCTCCTAAATATAGAGAATTACCTGGGTCTCGGCTGAACTGAGGCAGGAAACTGGGGCATTTCTCAGGCCCCCAATGTCCCCATGGCCACCTACCTGCAGGACCTGACCTTGGAGCTCTGGGAGAGATGTTCACCATCATCTAGCCTCATGCCTCTGCCACGGATGGTTACCCAGGGCCTCAGGAGGGGAGAGGCTTGCTTGAGGTCACACAGGACCTTGGCAACACAGCACAGATGGGACTAGAATCCAGGGTCTCATTTCGTGTTCATGCTGCTAACCTTCCCTATTTGCTCCAATTCACATGTTTTCCTTCCCAGAATAGGTCAGGGACATGTGTGTGTAGGGAGGGTAGGGAGAGACAGAGGCTGTGTGTACAAGCCAGAGCCCTAGCCACACCCCTTTGCTATGTTAGGGACACAAAAATGGTCTCAGGCCACATAGTTCAGATCCCACAGTCACCTCCTTCCTCCAGACACTGTTGATTTTCGTATTATTTGAGTATTTAACTCTAAATTAAAAGAACAAACCATTAGACAAGAAAGCAAACTTCTTAAAAAGGCAAATATTAATTTTACAGACAACTAAAAGATGTAAAAGAAAGTAAGCCAGGCCCGGTTGACCAGATGACTCAGCTGTGAGTGATGGTTTCAAAGTCACAGTCATGTGACTATTTAATGTTATTTTCACCAAATCTATATTGGGAGGATGGGTGAAAGAGAGTAGAGGAGGGAGGGCTGGAGGATTGTTCATGTGAAATCATAGCCTTGGGTCAACACGGATACCCACAAATGAACACAGCGAACAAATAAATAAAGACCTCCATTTCCAGCCGAAATGGAATCCTAGGAACTAGATGTGTGCTCCACCTGAAACAATGATAAAACTGGAGGAAATAGATGCAGCAGTGGTCTTTAAGACACTGTACATGAGTGAAAATGAAGGACACTGACCCCTGGGAGATGGGAACCAGATGAGGTCGGCTCTGCAGTTGCTCTGCTTACCGCAGATGGAGAGACGGGCCAGGAAAGGCAAGCCAGGCCGAGCCCAGCGGTTCTCTGAGCTGGGAGGTGTCAAGAAGAGTCTAAGGTGGTGATTTTCAACCCATGTGCCATGAAAAATTTCAAAGATCATTTATTAAGTTATTTTAGAGTTCAAAGCATACTAATTATATTCCTTTTTAATTCTTTTTTAAATCAACATAATTTAAGTGTGCCATGGGAGTTTAACTATATGTTCAAATGTGCTGTGAGATTTACAAAAAAAAAAAAAAAAGTTGAAAAAGACTGATCTAGGAAGACCAGGGAGGGAGAGTGCTAAAGGGTAGAGAGCCACACATAGACCCAGGATAGTTTCCTTGACTATTCAGCTGAGCCCTGATCAGCACAGACATGTGAGGAAACTTCTCCAGGTGGGTAAAGAACCACCCAAAAGGATTAAAGGCAACAATAGCTGGGGCTCACACAGGGTTTGGAATGAGGCTGATTCCAGGAGAGATGTGTCTGTCATGTTTGTGGATCAGAAGATCCAGCCAGAGTGGAAAGCCTTGATAATCCCTGGAGCACAGAGTGAAGTACTCAGAAGGGTCTCACGGGTACCTCTCTGGCGGGGAATAATGAGTTCTAGACAAAATGCTGTTCTCCTCCTGCCAGAGACAAAGAAATTTGTTTAATAATGATAACAAGGTCAGTTTATCAAGAGGCTATTGTAATCCTAAACATTAATGCGCTTAATGACAGACCTTCTGAACACAGGAAGCAAACCTGATTGAACTACAAGGAGAAAGAGACAAATCCACAATTACAGTTGGAAATTCCAATGCCTCTGTCTCAATAATTGTTGGAGGAAGTAGCCAGAAAATCAGCGAGGCTGTACAAGATCTCTGCAGCCATATCCATCAGCTTGACATGATGGACATTTATAGAACATCCCACCCAGCAACAGCAGAACACGTATTTTTCACAAGTGCACGTGGAACACTTACCAAGATAGATCGTCTTCTGGGCCAGAAAACAAGTCTCAGTACATTTAAAAAGGATCAAAGTGTGTTCTCTGATCACATCAAATTGCATCAGAACTCACTAACAGAAAGATATCTGGCAACCCCCTCCCAAATATTTGGAGACTAACACACGTCTAAATAAACCATGGATGAAATGAGAAATCAAAGGAAAATGATGAAGATTGTTTGAAATGAATGTAAATAAAAAGACAAAATAGAAAAATGTGTATGATACAGCTAAAACGGGATACAGGGAAATTTCAAGTATAAAAGAATAATAGTCTCAAATCGATGCTTCAGCTTCCATTTTATGAATCTGGAAAAATTAAAACATTTCAATAGATATATGCAAAACATTAAACAAACAGAGATTTTTGACTAAAAAAATTACAGCAAGCTATGATCAAAGTTTTGTAACTTGATAAGAGCTTATAGAAAAATGTACAGCTAGCTTCACATCTAATGATGAAATACTAATTGCTGTCACCCTAAGATCAAGAACAAGGTATTTCCATTCTCCTCATTCTATTTAACAGTGTTCTAGAGCAGTGGTTCTCAATATTCCTGATGCCACGATATGTTTTCATTGTTACAAAGGGTTCACAACCCACAGTTTGAGAACCACTGTTCTAGAGGGTCTAACCAGTGTGATAAGGCAAGAAAAATAACTAAAAAAGCATCCAGACTGCAAAGGAAGAAATAACACTTATCTTTATCCAGAGATGATATGATTGTCTATGTGGAAATCCACAGCACCTACCAGAATTAATAAACAAGTGTAACAAGGTGGCAACATCCAAGATTAATATATAAAATCAATTATATTTCACGTACTATTGATGTACAATTAAAAATTGAAATAAGATATACTATGCCCTAGAAAATATGAAATACTTAGGGATAAACCTGACAAAAGATGTACAAGATCATGTGCTGAAAACCACAAGATACTGATGAATGGTACTCAATAAAGGCTAGATAAATGGAGAGATGCATACATGGATCACATCATGGATCAGAAGATTCAATACACGTGTTGTTAAAATGTCATTTCTCTCCAAATTGATCTACCAATTCATTTTCAAATTTCAGTGAAAGAGCAGCCTTTACTGTAGAAATTGACAAGCCAATTCTAAAATTCAAAATAGAAATACAAGAGAACTGGAAGAACCAAAATCTTTTGAAAGTGAAGATCAGAGTTGGAAAACTAACACTGCTTTACATCAGCTAACCAATGTAGTATTTAATATAGTAATCAATATATAGCGTGGTACTGATGTTAACATAGAAAAATGGATCGATGAAACAGACCCATACAGATATGGACAACCAAGTTTCAACAAAGGTGAAAAAAAAATTCAATGGAGAAAGGTTTCTTTTGATAAATCATGGGGGAATAATTAGATGTGTATATGCACTCCACACTTCCCTCCATGTACAAAATTAACCATAGACCTAAAATACATCATAGACCTAAAACAGAAACCTAACACTGTAAAATTTTAGGAGAAAACAAAGGAAAAACAAGTCTTTGTATGACCTTGGCATAGCCATGGATTTCTTAGAAAAGCATTAAAGATATTTCGTAAAAGATAAACATTGATAAACTGAACACGATCAAAATTTATTAGTGCCATTTGGAAGGCACTATTTAGAGTGCAAAGACAATCCCAAAACTGTGGGAAAATATTTGCAAATAATATATTTGATAAAGAACTTGAATATGGACTATGAATACACAAAGCTATCTCAAAACTTAATAATAAAACACGCCACCCAATGAAAAAATGGGCCAAAGATTTGAACACGTACGTCAGCATAGAGGATATATAGTTGGCAAATACGCACATGAAAACATGCTCAGCATCATTAATCATTAGGAAAATGCAAATTAAAACCACAGTGAGATACACGACGCACCTATTAGAAGGGCTAAAAGTAAAAACAGGGACCATGCCAAGTATTGGTTAGGGTGTGGAATTACTTGAACTCTAATATAGTGCCGGTTGGAAAGTAAAATGGGTAACATGGTATGACCACTTGGAAAACAGTTTGGTAGTTTCTTTTACACTTATTGTATGATTGAATTAGCTCACTTCTAGGTATTCACCCAGTGACCTATGTCCATACAAAGACCTGTGCGTGAATGTTCATAGCAGCTTTACTTGTAGTTGTTAAAAATTGGAAACAGTCTAAATATTCATCAAGTTAATGGATCCAGAGATGATGGTATATCCATGCCCTGGGACACTACATAGCTATAAAATGGAATGAGTTTAATAACATGACAACGAGGAAATATCCAAAATAATTGTGCTAATCGAATGAAGCCAAACCAAAAAAGTATGGATTATATGAATGTATTTGTATAACATTTTAGGAAATATAAACAACTTGACTGGACAGACATGAGATCATTGGTTGCTTGGGGATAGACGGTAGTTACAGCAAGGGACGAGAGGGAAGGATGACCAAGGAGCTGGGGAAACTTGGTGGTGATCTTGACTGGGGTCATGCGGTGTCATGAGTATAGGTACATGGGTCATTATGAAAGTTATGAAATATACAAAAATCAGGGAACAAAATCTGCACAGACAGAAACAAACGAAGTCCCCCCAGCAGCACCAATAAGTTGAGCCAGGTGAAAGTTGCGCGGATGAATCAGAAAGGGCACTGTCGACTGTGTTTCTTGGAAGTGAAATCATGGACCGTAGCACAGTCTGTCTCAAAACTTTCTAAGTGACCTGCGTATATGTCACCCTTTGTCAAATCACAGCAGACTCTCACCTGGCATTGGTTTGTTCAATATCATTCCATTCAATGTTGTGTTGTTATAATGTTGATGAGAGAAAATGATCAGTTGTCACCAGGGTCACTGTTCTCCCCATGTCTGCCTGGGTTTTCTCCGGGTACTCAGCAGTCTCATTCCACCTCCCACAGTAGCACGTTTGGTTCATTGGCTCATCTACTTGTTCCCCGGATGGATGTGTGTGTGTGCGCACCTCCCACGGGTCTGTATTCTGTCCAGGGCTGGTTCCCTTCTTGCACCAGAGGAGAGGCTCCGACCACTTTCAACCTTGAGCTGGAATAAGCGAGTAAATAATTACCTTACTTGTTTTCACTAAACTTTCTTGGATGTTTATACAGCTCACATTTATTTTAATGATGTTAAATATTAGAAGTGTTTTGAGTCTTTATTTAGAAATGTGGTGATGTTTTTGTGAGCAGAACATATGCCACCGGAACTCCCTCTTGTTCACACCCATTAGCCCACAGTAAAATTGGTTTCGTCATATACCATTCTGCTTAAAGTCGCAGTCTCTAAGAACCTATGGAAGATGTTAGGTGATGACTTACTGTAAATATGTAGTTTATTGTATATCACTTATATTGCAATAAAGCCATTAAATAAAAACATAGCTGAATATTATGTAGAAATGTGGTAAACAGTAGATGAAAAAGACTTAACCATTGAAAGTGGATGTATTTAGGGAGTGGGAATTGCAGGTAAGAGGAGGTGAGATTTCTTCATTAAATCTTATAAAATAATCTTTCAAACCACCTCCATTTATCATTTTGATAAGTTTTTTTAATTAAAAAGGTAAAGTCACAAGGCTAGGCATGGTGGCTCAGGCCTGTAATCCTAGCACTCTAGGAGGTGGGAGGAGCTCCTGAGCTCAGGAGTTCAAAACCAGCCTGAGCAAAAGTGAAACCCTGTCTCTACTAAAAATAGAAAAACTAGCCAGGTATTTTGGAGAACACCTATAGTTCCAGCTACTCAGGAGGCTGAGGCAAGAGGATTGCTTGAACCCAAGAGTCTGAGGTTGCTGTGAACTATGACGTCACGGCACTCAACCTTCAACCTCAGGGCAACAGAGTGAGACACTGTCTCAAAAAAAAACACCATAAAATCGTATATACATTCTGAAGCAGCAGACCAAAGAAGAGGTTAAACTTTAGTTTTTCTCTTCTGGGCCTTTTACAGTTGTGTTTGTGTGTTTGGCCCTGAGTGGACCATTGTACAGATAGGGTGCTAGCCAAACTGTTCAGGGAACCCCTGCTAAGTAAGGGTCAAAGGTTTGGTGTTAGCTGGGGGGAAAGGAGCCTAGAAGGATCTGTTGGGGGGTCTTGCAGAGTCCTGATGGGGGTAAAGTAGGAGTGGTGGGACCCCAGGCAGCAGCAGAGAACGGCTGGCGGGAGCCCTGGAAGCCAGCAGAGTGGAGATGGTCGGACACCGGGAAGCGATCTGAGTGGCTGGGCCTGTGCACACTGGCCCTGGCCCACGGGGATGCCCTGTCCTCTCTCTAGGAGTCCTTGCTCCAATCTACAAGTCAATTCTGGAGCCCCAGGTGCTTAGCAGAAAGGCAGTGAGTCAGAGGGAGGCACACGGTGACCCTGGATCTCAAATCACATGGGCGTAAATCCCAGCTCCATTTTTCCTGGCCCTGGGACGGACTCTGGTTTAGTTTCTCCCTCTATAAAATGGGGCTACTGGCAGTACAGGATTCACAGGGATGCTTCTGGGGATCTGATGAACTGATACATGTAAAGCGTCTTGAGCAGCTTCCCAGAGTCAGGAGTCCGGAAATACCCACTGACGTTGGACCATTTCTGAGATGCCTGTGGGAACAGAAGGCCCAGGTTCAAATTCCAGCTCAGCTACTCTGTACCCGGTGAAGCTGGGAAAGTTTTTTCCCCAACAGCTTGGCTGGGTGGAAGGGTTAAATGAGCTAAAGTGCTTTGAATAGGCCTGGCACAGAGGCAAGTTCTGTGAGGGCTGCAGCCAATGGGGACTGCTGGGATTTCTCCGTGGTAGCTCGTGGGCTGGGTTAGGCTCCCCACGTCCTCCCTGTCCCCCGCCTCAAGTCCACTGTTTATTTCTGTACACCCTCTTATTTCAGTGTTGAAATGTATACAAATCTTGCAGTTCAGGTCTCAGGAAGCAAGGCATGGTGGAAAGACCTTGGACTTTAGATTACAAGAGACTGTGTGACCTTTGGCAAGTTACTGAGCCCCTCTGGGCCTCATTTTCTCCATCTGTACAGTATGCATGATGATTCCACCTAAATCATAGGGTTGTTTGAGAATTAAGTGAAGTAATACATAAAAATCATGGAGCACACAGTAGGTGCTCAATAACCACTGGCTTCTCCCTGCTCTTTTCTTATTTCCCACCCCTTCCAAAGGGCAGAGACCAAATCTGATTCTCTAGCACACTTCCTGGTCTGTGGTAGGCGTCGAGAGCATGTTTTCCAGGGGCGTCGTTCACCTAAGAGAGAGGCCACCCAGATTTCTCCCCCCCCCCAGCAGGCCTGCCCGAGTGGCTGACATATCTATTATAGCTGTCTCCCATCCCAATAAATATTTCAATGCAAATAAATAAAGGACCCCATGGGCCTCTCAGGGAGGGACTCTTTGCAGCTCACTGCACATAACATCTATCCCTGATTCCTGCCCAAAGTCAGGGTGTCCCATAGGATCCTTCATTGGCTCTAGCGGGACACAATTTATGCCAACCCAGGGGCAGAAAGAAGCAGCTAAGATGACTCCTTGCAAAGGGAAGGAAACTTCTCACTTTGGGGTGGCCTGGGGGATGCCAGGGACACCAAGCATATGTTCCATAGGGGTCTACACTCAAGTGACATCCACTGAGGTCAACATATCAAATGACCCCTAAGGAGTGACAGGGATGTGCTCACTATAAGTGCAGTGTCATCTGAAGATGTCTTCAGAGAAGGAGTTGATGAGAAGGTAAGTCCAGGTGTCACCTTCCAGAATGATCTAACTCCATCCTTTTTCCAAGGAGGAGAGTATGAGTTGGGCAGCCATTTGATAGATAGATTGATTGATTCATGCACACATTCAATAAAGGGTTTCTGAGCACCTTCTGTGTGCCAGGGGCCAGAAACACAGCAGCGATCAAACAGACGAGATCCTGTCCCCGAGTGCGTAAGTCCTGCCCATGTGACCCCCTGCCCTGGAGTATGGGTAGGACTTCAGAATATGACAGCATTTCACTCTGCCACCAGGTTGCATTATTTTTGTTGCATATGTGGCAATGGTGCAATGGTGAAGGAGTTTTGTAGATGCAAGTTAAGATCTCAAATCAGTTGATTTTGAATCAATGAAAAAGAAGATTATTATGGCTTAACCTGAACTAATCAAGTAAAAAAGGTCTTTAAAAGAGAGACTGGGCCCTTCTTAAAGACAGACTTTCTCCATTGGCTTTGAAGAAGTGAACTGCCACATGTGAGGGTTAGAGTCTGCAAAATGCCAGATGGCAAGGAACTGGGGATGGCCCATCAAAACTGAGAATGAGAGTGTCCCCCCACCACTGATGGCCAGAAGGCACGAAGGCTAGAACCTGCCAGAAACTGAGTCCTGCCAATAACCACAGCACTGTGGAGCCCAGCTGACACCTCGGCTGTAGCCTCTTGAGCCCAAGAGCCCAAGTTCCAGTTCAGCCATGGTGTCCAGCGTCCAGACCCCGTGGACTGCAAGATGATACGTGTGCTACTTTAAGCCACTAGGTTTATGATGATTTTTAAAGTAGCAATAAAAAATTAGTATAAACACATTTAAGGGGCTCTCAGTTGGTAAGGGAGACAGACAACTCAAGTCTAGTGAGTCTGGAGCAGCCTCTGGGCCTGGTGGTGGGGGCCCTTGCAGATGGAGACCTGGTGGCAAAGATAGGAGTTAGGTGGGCTGCAGAGAGAGGAGATGGCAGCCGTGGGGGCGGTGCTATGTTCTAGGTGGGTACGGAAGCACATTTAGAGGCCAAGGATTAAGTAGACCAGGCTGATGGGCAGGATGAACAGGAGAGGGTGAGGAAAAGACAGGGCAGAGGCCAGAACCTGGGGGTCTTTGGAGGACATGATCAGCCTTGGAGCTTCATCGTGGGACAATGATACGATCAGCCCAGGAGGATCACTCTGCTCTCATGACGGATGGAGGGCAGCTAGCAGACAGCAGTATTGGAGGTCGTGGAGACCAGGGAGGATGTTGCCACAGGTCCTGGGTCAGAGGATGGTGGCAAGGGCTGGGAGGTGAGCAGTGGGTGCATGGGGCAGTAGCTTTAAGTGGAGAAAAAGCAAAGCCCAGGGTGATGCCATGGGTGCCACAGAGCAAGCGAAGGGACAGGACCCCAGCATGGGGTTCAGTTTCCACTTGGGCACTGGGGTGGCACCATTTGCTGAATGGGGCGGCTGAGCCAGGGGCAGCTTTGAAAGCAGGAAGAGGCCATGTCAGCAATGGCAGAAAGCGTCCTTTTAGCTGTCATGGTGAGGTGCTCTATCTAGTCAGTGATTGCCAGCCAGTGTGCCCCAGTTGAAAGAGAGGACCTTAGGTGTGCCACGAAAAATTTTAAAGATCATTAATTAAATTGTTTTTGTTTTTGAAAGAAGTTCAAAGCACAATAAGTATACTCTTTTTTCACTCTTTTTTTTTTTATCAACATAATTTAAGTGTGCCACAGAAGTTTAATTATAGGTTCAAGTGGGGCATGAGATAAAAAGGTTGAAAAACACGGCTCCGGATGGAGCTCTTTCAATCCCCCACAACCCAGAGGGGCCAGAGTAGCTCCGCCGCCACGCCCACTGCATAGAGAGGGATGCTGCAGTCCAGCGGGTCAGTGTCAGGGCCAGGATTTGAGCACAAGCAGTCTGACCCCAGAGTGTGTGCTCTGAAGTGCTGTCCCCAGGTGAAGTGCCACCAAGCAGCCAGTGGGACAGTCAGTCAGTGGGTATCTCAGCTGATAACAGATGCTTATAATGAGCAGCAAAGAGGTGCGTGGATGTCCTTGAGGACATCCAGGAAGAGAGGGCTGAGTGAGGCGAGAGCAGGGGAGGGCTGGGCAGGGGAGGGGAGGGTAACAAATCCCAAGGAATTTGACTTGTAAGGCCTGTGCTGAGAAGGAGGCGCATTGGAGGGTGCTGAGTAGGAGCATCCGAAGAAGTTAGAAAAACCCAGAGTGAGGAGTCCCGGGTGGTCACACTTCAGGGAAGACCTAGGGGCTGGCATGGCAAATGCTGTCAAGGGTCTTCATCAGCTGAGGACTGGCAAACACATTAGATTTAGGAAAGATACCTCTGCTGGGTGACCTTGAAGAGACCAGCTTCTGTGAGGACGGAAGCTGGTGTCCATGACTTTGGCAGCTGCCTGGTGGCACACAAAAAGCTTGAGCCTGGGCATCGGGAGCCCCATGTTCAAGTCCAGTCTCCTCTTCTGACCTACTGTGGGTTCCTGGGCAAGTCACTGTCCTCATCTATAAAATGGGGATGGTGGCCTACAGGGACCTACTCACAGGGCCATCATGAAGGTCAAAGGTGGCAAGATGTAGGTGAATGTGGAAGAGTCAAGTTCAAAAGTAGCTTGTGAGAGTGAGGGAGTCTGGATTGGATATCTGGATCCCAGCTCAGCCACTTGCTAACTATGGGCAGCTCATTTTACTTCTCTGAGCCTCAGTTTTCTTATCCATACAATGGGCATACAATGGGCATGAAGTTCCACTTCATAGAGGGCTGTAACTAGCAAGTGAGATAATGACTACAAAGCCCCATGCTGAGTTACATAAGCTCACGGTCACTGGGGCTGTCCATGGTGAGAGGTCCAGAGCAGACGGGCCCTTCCAGGTATTGATTTACTGCCTCTAGCGTCTCTGTCCCTAGACAAGAAGGATCCATTGGTGTGTGGATCTGCCTGGCTCACTTTTCCTGGCACCCAGGTGACTGCTGCGGGCAAGTACCGCCCTGGCCTGGGCTTTCTATCTGCATGGTGAGCACATGGCATTTGGCCCTTATCCCCATCAGGTTAGCCCCAAGGAAGCAGATGGGCTCGTAGAGCTCAGAGGCCTCCTCTAGTCCCATTCTGTGCAGTCGAGAAGCGAAGCACAGTTCCCTCCACAGCACAAGTGAGGCGATGCTCCGGGAAGCCCTGCGTGAGCCAGAAGGGTCCAGAGCACAGTTGGTGGGAGTCCAGTGGCTGCATGTCTGGACCAGTGAGGATGAGATTGCTATCCAGATCCTCCCTGCTGGTGGGGCAAATGGCGGGAGATGGACTCCACGACCCACAGAGGGACCCGTCCATCCTCATGACAGTGTCGGAGTCCTAGAACAATATAAAACATGGGAGGACAAGCCTGTCTACTGTGTCCCCAAAAGCCAGTGACCAAAACAATGAGATAAAGCAGATAAAGGGGCCTCAAACTGAGGAATGATGTCTCACAGAATGGGGGACAACTGTGGAGTCCCAGGGACACACGGGGAGCAGAGACAAGTTCCTCCCCTCCCAGGCTTTCGGGGGTGGAGAGGAGACAGACAGGCAGATATAGACAGACAGCCCCAAGGCAGCCACAATCCCAGGAAAGGCCCCGGACTCCACAGGAGGGAGGGCATGGCATCTCCACTGTCCATCTGTCAGGCAGAGGACAGCCAGTATCCCTGGCAGGGAGCTCAGCATGTGCAAAGGCCCTGAGGTGGCACCATGAGTGTGTCAGTCTCCCAGCCACGCCAGTCCACATCTCAAATACAGAACCCACCTTTGTTCTCCATGTGCTGTGCTGGGCCCAGAGATGAATGCTTGGACACTACCAGAGCCAAGAAAGGTGAGGACTTCCTGCCTGGGTTCCTAGAGCTTAGTTAGTGGTGTTCCACTTCAGCCAACTGTTCTTGAGAAACTGAGCTGGAGAAGGCTCCACATCTGCCTTCTGGGCATCTATGAATGAGCTGACAAAGACACCAGGGAGCCCCAGGAAGGCAGCTCTTGAGAGCTGGCATGAGAGTAGATTGGGTCTCAAGCAAAGGGCAGATGGAAGGAGAGAAGGCGGGTATATGGAAGAGACACCTGACCCTGGGGCTGAGGAACGTATTTCTGTAGGGTGACACTGGCCCCGTCTCTCAGCTGGCCCTGCCTTTCTGCTGTGCCCACCTCCCTCTTGCAGACTCTCCACTCGCCTAATGAGCTGGGAGTGTCAGAAGCCCAGTG
Organism: Nycticebus coucang; assembly: GCF_027406575.1. NCBI lineage: Eukaryota > Metazoa > Chordata > Mammalia > Primates > Lorisidae > Nycticebus > Nycticebus coucang. The sequence continues at coordinate 153,817,876 of NC_069781.1, forward strand.
GACACAGACCATCTATTCCCCTTTAGTGTCCATTAGTGGCCACGTGGCCTGGCTTGAGACTTGTGTTAATCCAGCAAGAACTACCTGGAGTGGGACAGGGCTTGGTGTTTCTTCAAAAGAAAATGAGGGTGGAGTTACTGAAAGAAGAGGGCGGGAGCGCAGAACAGCACAAAGAACAGCTGTCCATGCCGCAGGCCCAAGAGCCATTTGCTAAACACGATTTTAGCACAAAAACTGGCAGCCTTAGCCCCCTCCACCACCAGAACCTGTGCCTTCAGCGACTCCTTGTTGGTCCTGGGTTCTCTGCCTTGCTGCCCTTTCTCTTGACAGCCAGAGACCTTGCTATCCTGTGCCTCCCCGGATGGGCTGAAAAACTAATCACGTGAAGGCATCAGTGACTCCTAGAAACAAAAACTTCAGTGTTTTCAGCTGAGACTTCCTGGAAAAGGCGAGGCCTCACTGTACCAGTTGAGTTTGGGGCGGTGCAGCAAAGGGTGTGTGCAGGGGGCTGTTCCAGGGGGTCTGACGCAAACAGGCATAAAGACTGCTAAGGAGAGAGTAGCTCCTGTCCCATCTCATGTCCCCGTGGAGGGAGATGGCTCTTCCAGGAACTCAAGGACTCTGGGATCTTCAGACGTCCCATCAGAAGAGTCTGTCTGGCTCTACCTGATCAGTTCAGCTCTGCTCCAGAGCTGCTGTGTGGGGAGAGGTACATAAAACAGAGATCGTCTGGAGAAGACACGTCTGTGTCAGAAGGATCAGAACAGTGGGCTCTAGAAGCAGATCGGACAGAAGGCCAATGACCTGTCCATCCACTCATCTACCTGTATGTCCACCAAGCATCTACCTATTTACCTGCATAGATGTGTACCCATTTTTGTCCACCCATGTTCATCCATCCGTTCATCCATCCATCCTCTGTCTATCCCTACACTCACGTAACTGAGAACTGCTGTGGTCCAGGTGCTGTGTGTGTGACTCTGCAGATGAGTCCTTTCTCACCCCACACCCCATCCATGAAACCTCTCAGTATAATTGAGAAGCCAGCTGCAAGGAACATCTGGTTATCACGGTGACATTGTATTGAGTCTTGACTGTTCAGTAGGATTTTCCAGGAAAGAACAGGGAGGGCATCCTGGCAGAGGGTACAGTGTAGGTAAACACTTGGAGGCCTGAATGGGAAAGGCCACGCTGCTGAGTGGTGGACAGCAGAGGCACCAGAGGACCATGCACAGATAGGGGAGGACTTGCAACCAGGCCCTGGGAATGATCTCTGAACACTCAAGTCAGAGTAATGATCCCTGTGTTTTAGGACGCCCCCAGGGATTGTGGCTGGGGTGTGGGGGTGAAAGAAGAGCTAGCGGGCAAGATGCTGTAGGCAGGAAGCAGGTGTCTACAAAGGACTCAAACCTTGCCTGGCCCTCCACGGACAGAGGTACTTCAACTTTTCATCAACAGCGAGAGGACTAGGCTTCCCCTTGGGCTTGGATGGGGTAGGGCAGACTTGGCAGACAAACTGACCTCAAAGTGAGATCCTGAACTGGACTCCCACAGTTCAGGTTTCTGGATGTGGGTGGCAATAGCCGGGCTGCAGGGACATACATTGTTTGCATGGTAAGTGGGATGGGAGGCTGGCAAGCTCAAGAGGATGGGCCCCAAGATTTAAAATCACGTTGCAAAGCCCTGACTCTCTGAGGCCAGGAGGCCATCAGGACAGCAGAGAGCCCTGCAGATGTGACAGTGACCTCCAATAACAGGTCAGCAATTTGATGGACAATGAGCAAGGTGAGAATTGGAAGCAGAGTGCTGGGATCACAGGTCTCTGCTTCATCTGGAAGGCCTCTCTGGACACTGGACTTTCCTCCTCAGATAAGGAGGGTCAGTCATTACTGCCCAGCCTCTGAGAGGCAGTGACCTTGAAGAGTGATGGCGGCTTCTACTTGACACAGTTCACCATTAGCAACAACCTAATGCTCCTATTAACTCCATGAGATAGGTACTATTATTATCTTCAGTTTACAGATGAGGAAACTGAGGCACAGAGAGGCCAAGTACCTTGTCCAAGGTGATACAGCTCATTGGTGGTAGAGTTGGGATTCAAACCCTGGAGTATGGTCTAGAGTTCATGCTCTTAACCTCTACCCTAAATCTCCTCTCACTGCAGTTTATAGTACAAGGTACTAAGTACTAAAGTGCTGTCTGCACAAGATGGCCTGGGCCTGGACTGTTTATACTGTTTTTATTTTCCCACCTAGGACAAGACAAGTCAGCATGGGCCCAGAGGACAAACTCATTCATCCATCCATGTACTCAGCCACTCACCCACCCCTCTCTGCCTTCCCTCCCTCCCCCCCTTTCTTCCTTCCTTCCTTCTTTCCTTTCTCCCTCTCTTCCCCCATCCCTCCCTCCTTTTCTTCCTTCTTTGAAAACTACTTAGTATGTCTTCCTGCCCATCAGGCATCTAGAGTGTGCCCACAACATAGTTAGGGGCCCGGAGGTGGCCTGGCCCCTGGCCCCAGCAGGACAAAGTACAGAGCTCACCTCTTGTGTGTAGGCCCCAAGTTAACACATCTGATCAGACTCCAGACTACAACTCAAAGCAAAGAAAAACCACCTAAAACCTCAGGATGGGAGCAAGTTACCAGAACTAGTCTTTTCTAAGCCCATACCTGCCAAACTAGCCAGACAGACAGACAGAGGCTGTGACAGCCAACAGATGCAATTATGAGCTGAGCCACAACCCACCCTGCACACTTCCGGAAACACAGCCAGATCTGGGGCGTCAATTATTTAAACCCTAATTAACATAGCTCTGCATGTCTTTTTGGGGGCGCACTCAGAACACACGGCATTGTTATCGTGGAAGAAAAGAGAGAATGAAATATTGATGGGGTCGGCTTTGTTCTCGGCTCAGCAAGAGTGGGCTGGTTGTAGGAAGCAGATTCCCGCCGTTGCTGCAGCTTTAATTAGGAAGGTCGGTGGCTTCTCGGGCGTCTTGGATTCCTTTAATTTCCACAGAGGGAAGCGGCTTCTGAATTTTATTGAACACAGTTGAATTTTTATTTTCAAAAATCAAAACAGAAACAGTTCTTGGCATCTGTTATGAGCGCTGGGTGTTATTTGCTCTTTAGAGATAAAGTTGTTTTTATACGGGGAGAGAGAGCCAGGGAAAAACGGGCCGGAGATTTGTCCTGGGAAAGATACTCAATTGGGAGATGGTAGTCAGCAGAAAAATAAACCTCCGCTCGCCCGACCCAGCTCGGCCCGGGCTTCTGGCACTCTGGCCGGCCCAAGAAATCCATCTGACAATAAGCATTTTGGGCTGAGGTTGAGGTGGTTAACTCTTGGGGCACCAGAGTCTGACCCAGCTCCAGAAGTTTCTGGGGCAGGAAATGATGTGGGGAGAAGTTGCAGAAGCCCTAGGGACAGAGGGAAGGCCAGGCAGGCCCCTGAAAGGAAGGCGGATCCTGGTGGTACCCTCAAGGTCAGAGTGGTCGCTGATCACCCAAGGCCAGGTCCAAGTGGGCTGAGACAGGACTCAGGTTTAAGCAATGTCCACTTTTTCCCCTCTGGATAGGTTGTCTGATGGTTTGTTTATTTAGCATGTTCCACGCATGTTCTAGAAGCAAGACACTAACAGGCATTGGGCAACAGAGCGACAGAGCTACAGCTGCCGCCTGAGCAGGGAGACCCACAGGACCAGCCCTGGGTGACTCGGGCCGGGGCAGGGTGGTGGTGGTGGGGTGCTGCTGGGGGCCTCTCCTGGGTGTTTATTGGAAGAGCCCAGAGGAAAGGCAGCTGGTGGGAGGAGGTTTCAGTCACTTAACAAGTGACATTCGAGCTGGCCCCTGAATGAAGGACAGGGATTTTCCAGGCAGAGACGGGAAAGGAGGACATTCCAGGCAGCGGGCACGGCCTCTGCAAAGGCCTGGAGGTGTGAGCGGCAGGTTAGCAGAGGAAGCAGATGGGCATGAGGTGGGCTCCGGGAGGTCTTCAGGGGCTGACTCCAGGGGCGGAAAGCTGATGAACCAGGAAGGAACCCCGCCTGGAGCTGGGGCAACTCTGTCTGACCTTAGGGAGGGCGAGGTGGGTGCATGGTACATGCCCACCCATTCAACCCTGGCCGGCCCCTGCAGGGTGCCTTGGAATCCTCACTCCAGTGAGATGTGTGAGTTGGGGCAGGGTGATTATATTGGAAACATGGAATGAGGTCCCTTCTTTAGCGACAAGAATTCAGCCTCTGATTGAGCGAGGCTGGAGTGTTTACTCAGCACCTATAGAGTGCAGCACTGGAGGTGCTGTCCAAGCTCCACGCACAAGCCCCACATCCTTTTTCCATTTTGCTACGCATGGGATCCTGGTTCCGGATGTGTCATCTGTGTGGTTTTGTCAACAAGCTGCCCTCGGGCAGCTGGAACAAGCTTTGCCTGATTGCAGCAAAAGCTGGAAGTGCCTGGGCATCTGGACATCCCTTGGAGCAAGCCAAGGGGCAGGGGTATAAGAACATCACCTCCCCTGGCCCTGAGAGGGATGACTCTGATGTGTGACCCATGCAGTTTCCGGCCTCTGGCACGACTTTGTGTGATATGCACCCTCTCTCGGTCTCCTTCTCATCTACTCCCCTACTCTCTATAAATTCTTCCTAAAAATATGTCCTAGTAAATCACTTTCACCTGACTCAGAGTCTCAGGGTGGGCCTTGGGGAACCTCACCTAAACATTCACTATGTGCCAGGTATTGTTTTAGGCCCTTGAGTCACAATGTTAATTAAGTAAGTCACATACCTGCCACATGCATACACACATACACACACACCCCCCATCGAGCAGGTGCCAACAATAAGCTAGGTTCTGGGAATGTGCAACAGAGAACAAAGGCATCCAAACGCCCCGCCCTTGGGGAGTTGACCCCCTCCTGGGGGAGACAGACAGTGCAAACACTAACTCAGGTGGTCAGAATAGGCCTCCCTGCAGAGGTGACTTTTGAGTAGTCACCTAGGGAGAGGGGCAGGAGGAAGCCATGAAAATAAGTGGTATAAGAATGTTCCAAGGAGAGGCAACAGCAAGTGCAAAGGCCCTGGGGCAGGTTACACTTGTAACATTTAAAGGAATATCGAAGAGGCTGGTGTATCAAGGGGTGAGTTTATACAAGGCAGAATAAGAGTCAGGGAGGTATGGAGTACAGGTCACACAGGGCCCGGCGGTTCACCGCACGCACATTGGCTTTTATTCTCTGGGAACTAGCAGAAGGTTCTGTATCTCTGCCTCACGCAGAGCTGTGTCCACCCCATCCAGATGCCCAGGATGGAGTTGACCTCAATAGGTCACAGGGACACCTTGCTCAAAGTGGCCTTGTGAAAAACCTAAACATGCTCTTTAGGCAGAGATTGGCTGCTAAAAGGCTTTTTGCAACCACCACCACCACCATTCTGTGGACTCCTAGAACCCAGGTGCTACCGTGGGCCTGGGCACACCCTGGAGAGCAGGGCAGGCTGGGTCTCTGCCTGAACAGATTTCACCTTCCAGTGGAAGAGATGGCCGATAAACAAATGATGCAAAGACCATGTAAAATATATTTCAGGCGATGCCAAGTCCCATGTAGAAAAATAAAACCGGCTGGACCCACACTTCTTACCCGGGAAGCTTTTGCCCCCCACCTCCCAGGGCACATTTGACCATGCCTAGAGACATTTTTGATTTGTAATAACCTTCAGGAGGTAGATGTTGATGGTGGGTAGAGGTCAGAGATGCTCCTGAGAACCCTGCAATGCACAGGACAGGAGCCCTCAGCAAAGAATTATTCAGCACCAAATATCAATAGTGCTGAGGCTGAAAAGCCCTGGTTAAAAGTAAGAGAGAGGAGAAAGAGATATTGCTGCCAGATGCTGAGGAGGTAACATTTTAGCCGAAACATGAGTAAAAGTGGAGACTCAACGGCAGGGGAAAAGCATTCCAAGCAGAGGGAACAGCCACTGCAAAGGCCCTGAGATGAAGTAACTGATGTGTTCAAGAAATATTTGCAAGCACAGCTCTTCTTTTTAAAAGACTTGTGGATTAGATGCCTCAAGGATCATATATGTCACCCTGGAATAATTTCTCAACATTCTCTTCCCTTAAAAAGAGGGTTATCTTGCTCTCAGCAGAAGGGTTGCTGGGGAGTTTACACCCTATACCTACTTCTAAATTAGGAATCATGGTGGGGAAAGACTTCCCTCTGCAAACCCTTAGACTTGGATCTGCAGCCTTTTCTTCAGGAACAGGGGACCAGGCATAAGGAGGGTACGTTCTCCTGCTCCCACCTGCAAAACTGGGACAAGATATTTGCAAACGTTTCATGTCTGTGATACATATTTTTTTCACCTCCCAATAACCTAGAAAAGTTAAGGAGTGCGGTGGTATTGCCCCAACCCTCCATGACATAGAGGAAACTGAACCTCAAGGAAAGGCAGGGTTTGTCCAAGGTTTCACTGATGCTAGCACAGCGCATTGGGTGGGCATCCTGACTTCGGAGCCCCCACCCTTGTTTGTCCCTGTTCCCCAGCCACAGAGGCCGATGACCCATCTCCGATTTTATAAACAAAGCTCAGCTCTGAGATTTTCTTTCTCCCAGGCCCACACCCTCTTTGCCGTGACATTTCCTCTTCCCACCTCGAGCCTGCCTCCCAGGGCCCAGCCTCGCTGGAGGTTTTGATTAAAAATGCACCTTCTAATCTCATCAGAGGCCAGAAACATGCATATATGCAAATCAACATCTGCTCTTCTACTCAGGGAAGGAGCTTCCCCAAGTGCTCCGGGGAGAAGAGGCCCAGCCCAGTGAACTCTGAAGGGAAGATTCCAGAACATCTGAAAGTCACTTCAAAATCCCAGGGTCCCTGATGAAACTTCACTCTTAATGTAATTGAAGGTTCTACTTGAAGGAGCAATAATGGAGCAGTCCCGTTGTGGCCTGCCCTGGGCTGAAGCTCTACGCAGATCAAACCTCCTCTGTGTTACAGGAGATGTGGCCGAGGCTTTGGTCTGGGGTAGCCCACCCCACTGGCCAACAAGGGGATGGGAAGCTGGTGGTCACTTCTTCGCTTTAATGAGGTGTCTTCTTTGCCAACCTAAAGGCACAGAACCCTGTTTGGGGAGAATTACTGTATGAAGAAGGGCCCACATGTCAGCTGCTATAACAAGTAAGCTTCAGAGCCTCTGCCGATAAACTTCCTGATGCTAGTCTGTTTCTGTTGCTTACATCCAAAGGACCTAAACCAATCAGTGCTCTGTGGTGTAAGACAATGGAGCTCTGTCTTTCTCACTCCTGTGGCCTGCAGTGGTGGCAGGGAGTAGGGATGAGAATAATCCTGGGCTCAGCACAAGCATCCATTGCAGGCGCCTTCCATCACGTGGCCCTGCCCTCTCTCAGAGGGAGTCTTCTCTAGGGCCGAAAGTGACATACATCATTTAATGCCCACATTCCAATGGCTAGAATTTAGTGACAAGGTCTGGCCTAACTGTAAGTGAGGCTTGGAAATGCAATCTAGTGATGTGCCCAGAGAGGAACAGGAAAACCTGGAAAAGAGTGTTCAGGAGTGGTATATGTCCCAGCTGGCCTCACAGACAACTGTAGAAGTAAAAGGGCTTTAAGAGCACTGATTGGCCTTTGGATGTAAGCAACAGAAACAGACTAGCATCAGGAAATTTATCCATAGGATGTCAAGGAATCACCAGCAAGGATACAGCAGAGAGGTTCTGGGCACTGAGGGAGCAGCAAGCACAGGCATGGTGTCACAGGAGGAATGGTCTGGTCACAAGGCAGACCACAGCTGTGGTGAGGTGTCATTATCCATGTATCTTTGGTTCTGTGGACAAAGTCCCCATGAATGTGCTTGTGGATCACACCTAGATCACTTGCCAGGCCCCTGGCTGCAGATTAGAGGGAAGAGGACTGATCTTGTCCCCTTAGCTTCCATGGTAAGCACCTGAACTTGTCATTCCACCTGAACTACCCCTCTGAGGGAGAGAGGTAATTCTCCAAAAGGAAATCAGGATGCTGGTTTCAGGAGATTGGGTGCTGGGACCCAGTAAGGGCTGTTAATGAGATCAGAGCTCTTCCTTTATGGATAGACTGCTGGGGACCAGAGAGGGGTAATTAGAGGAGAGACAGAACTGTCGTCCCAATCTTTTGATGGTTGTACTAGCAACCTTTTCTCTGGTGGCTTATGAAATCTGGTGCCATTTTATTTTTTGTAACCTTTGAGGCCCAGTGTGTCTTTTCTGATGCTTTTGCCTTCTCAGGGTCTGCAGTCACCTTGGTCCCCTGTAGAGGAGACACGTCTGTTGGACATTTGATTTGCAGAGGCGGCCCATGTGGTGGGGCTGCAGGGGTATAAGAAGGGCATGAAAGCAAAAGTCATCTTTGGAAAAATAGCAGGGAAGGACCATAGAATTGGCAATTGGCATTTGGATAGGTGGTTAACATCTGTGCCGCTAGGCTCCCCAAAACTCTTTATGAAATATTTTTTTTGAAAATGCATTTGTGGTCGATTATATTTCAAATGTGGGGTGGACATGTGTTGTTTTGTCTTCCCAGCATTCACATATCCTTTTGTTGGAAAAAGCACCCCAATTTCCTTTAGGGAATTGGCCTTCCTCCATTTTCAGGCCATGTAGTCACATGGGACTGACTCATTCCCCTATCCCCAGCAGGAACACATGACACAACCCTGCTCAGTCACAACTGCAGTGATTGGCTCAAGGGTGAGCACATGACCTAATCTGGGCCAATCACATGCAATTCTGGGACTTTGGCAAGAGCAATGGAGACAGAGGTGATCTCCAGTAGGTAAGGAGATAGAAGTTCATCTGGAGTTGCTGGTGGCCGTCATTCCTGCCATAGGTTGAAATCACACTGAGGAAGCAAATGTAAAAATGGAGATAGATTCCTGTTGATATCACCTAGTGCTTGGGCCATCAGGGCCTTACTTCTGAGCATTTTGGCCTCATGACCTCATACATTCCCTTTTTTTCTTAAACTGGTTTAAGTCTGTGTTTTCTTTATTTACAAATTACAAATGAGTATTCTTCCTAATATAAAATGTTAATGATGGTAGGCTCAGGTGGTAGATGTTAAAAGAGAAAATTTTCTTCTTTCATTTTACTTCTCTGAGTATTATACAATGAACTCGGATTCCTTTTGTTATTAAAAAAATGGTGACATAAAAAATGTTTTCTGTTTCGCCCATGCACAGTGACCAAAGCAACTTTTCCCTCTTGGGAGCCAAGACATGCCCAGCAAGAAAAGAAGAGGAGGAGGAGACCACCCACCCACTAAGGCCATTTGCGTGTCAGCGTGATAGCTTCTTGCATCCGTTATCCCCTTTCATCCTCACAAAGGCCCAACCAAGCAGGTCCTTTTACAGCCCTCTATTCTCAGACAAGGCTCCAGGAGGTGATCTCTACACCAAGGTCACACTAACAGTGATTTGCAAGGTGGGGATTCAGTTCAAGATTTTCCTGATGCCAAAACTCTCTTTTTGCTGTTCAGCAATCCAGCAGGTGAATGAGGCTCAGTCCTAAGCAGCCATCCTAGGAGGGCTGGTCACCATTAGAGTGAGCCTTCAGACTGCAGAGGCCCTTAGACCATGTCAAGGGGGTGAGGGTGGGATAGGAACAGAGGGAAGAACAAAGGTCAGTGAGATTTGTCTGAGCTGGTTCAGAAAAACTGATTAATTCAATGACAATTGTATTATTTAAAAGTAGGTGTGTGCATTTATGCACATATATCTGTGTATATGTGCGGACATCAATGTCTATGTCCTCGTTACATTTATGTCCTTACAACTCCTACTGTTGGGGTGAACCACATGAAATTGATGATGTTGGACCATTTTGATCTGTAAAAATGGTTCTTTCAAATGGTTCAACCCCATACCTACATCCATACCTATGCCTATATCCAAGCCCACATCTTTCTATGTCTGTATCTTTTTTTTTTCCACAAAAGAAGAAAGATTTCTCTAAAGCTGAGTTCCCCAACACCATCCCTTCTGAGATACCCCGAGATGGAGAAGAAGCAAGGCCTGGAGGACCCCGGGGTCAAGGATGCCCACGGATAGCGGCCCAGCATCTACAGCTCCTGCTCAGAGAAACTAGCTGCCTGCCACTCCCTCTGCTGACCAGGGTAGGCCCTTAATCTGGGGAGACAGCAATGGACCACTTGACACTGACTTGCTACTGATGGGCAAGAAAGAGGCAGCTTATAAGCACAGCCCCATGCCAGGGTGGGGTGCGGTGGGAGGCTCCGAGGCAGAGCCTGGACAGAAGGAAGGAGGAAGTTCCACTATAGACCCTTCTCTGGGCCTAACCAGCTTCTTTTTTCTGCCTTCCATATCTACAAGGGGTGCTCAACACAATGGGCTCCCCAGCCCTGCCTGCCTGGCTGGACTGAACCAGGCTCCTTACAAGCTCTGGGAATGTGGCCCCAGGCGCCCCTTCTTCAGGCCCTGAAGCCTCTGGCTGCCCAGCTCAGTCCCCAGCCGCCTACTCTGGCTGCAGGGCTGTTTGTGGAACCATCCCAGGCAGCCCTGAGCTTCTGTCTTTCTATTTAGACAAACAAACAAAAGCTGGTTCGGTTACCATGGGCGGGCTGTGAGGCATCCAACATAAACCAGGGCCGCCCGCCTGGCGTCTCCAAATGCCCTGGGTTCAGTTCAGGTGGTCCCAGGACATTTGTCTTGTTTCTGCTCTGGCCTTGTTACCCGGCTCTCCACAGCTCCTGAGAGGCTGCATGAAATGAACCCTGGCAACTTCTGGGCTGCAAAAGAAGTCTGGAACCCTAGAGTCCTCGGTCCTGGGCAAGGCTGAAGCTGACTTGGAGCCTTGAAGCCCTACAGCACCCTGCTTCAGTGGGACTTGGAGACGGCTGGTTCGATACCTATTTATCAGATGGGAAAATTGTGGCCAGAGAGAAGCGACTTTCAGGGTTACACAGTGCATTTGGTATAAAACTTTTAAAAGCCATAGTCAGAGTCAGGAACTACCTGGTAGGAGTTGAGGAGCAGTTCCTAAAGGAATTTTCCCTCTGTGGATCTCCTCCCTAAGGTCCTGAATTTCTACCGTGAAAGCTCTGTTTCTTGAGACCAGATGTGCCAGTAAAAATCTCCTTGATGCTGTGTTAAGGGAAAAAAGCAAGGTATGTACAACTGTCTGAAAGTATTCAGTCTCTCACAACTATATGTGTGTGTGTGTATGTGTGTGTGTGTGTGTGTATATATATATAATTTTAAAAATCACACATGCTTGGATGTACATATCTGGCAGTGGATCGAAGAAACTCCTGGCAGAGGTTGCCTCTGGGGAAAACAGCAGGATATACACAATTGTAGGAAGGCTGCCTTTTCCTTTGTGTGCTCTTCTGTATAATTTTTACTAGGTACATTTTTACTTTGCGATAATAAAAATAAGGCAGACACTCCTCACATACCCCTTCCCTTGAGCAGGGTCTGTTCCTAGTGCTTTCTATTCACTCATTTTGTCCTTACAACAGCCCTATCAAGGAGTGTATTATTATTATCTCCATTTCACTGAGATGTTCAGATATTAAGCAACTCGCTCAAGGCCACACAAGCCAGTGTGTGTTCTTTAGATTTGAACCCTGAAAGCTCCAAAGTATAGAGCTTTGTATTATATAGCCTCTGTATTATTTGCTACTCTGTAAAAAACTACTTGACAAATAAATTAAGGAATGAAAAAGTGTGTTGTGGAGAGGAACAGGGAACAGCTGTGCAAATGGGTCAGGCTCCTCGGGGCTGCAAAGCCTTGGGCAATGAGAGTCTACGGGAGTTGCTTGAGTGTCTCTGGGAGCAGAGAATAGGGCAGGGCAGGAGGGGATGATGGGGGTGGCGGTGGGGTGGGTGGTCCTGGAGCCATGGGCACTCGGAGGGTGGGAGAGAAAAGGGACATAGCCTCCAGGTCAAAGCCTGCCAAAATTCTGCTCATCACCCACCATCTGACCAGTGGCAGAGGAAGGGCAGGAGCCAGGACCCCACCCCAGATTAAGGAAGATGCTGAATTTCAGAACTTGCCCTTTCAGCAAGTGTCAAGGGAGGGTCTTGGTTCCAGAGCTGTCCCCTCAAATTTCTGACTATGGGATAAGAACGAATAGAGTTGACCATTGAGCAACAGGAGTTTGAATTTTCTCCCACCTCTGTCACCTCAGAGACACAAGACCAACCCCTCTTTTTCCTCCACCTCCTCAACCTACTCAACGTGAAGATGAAGAAAATGAAGACTTTTGTGATGATCCACTTCCACTTAATCCAGCGGTTCTCAACCTGTGGGTCGCAATTCACAGGAACTATATTAAAGGGTTGCAGCTTTAGGAAGGTTGAGAACCACTGACTTAATCAATAGTGAATATGTTTTCTCTTCCTTATGATTTTTTATTTGTTTTATTTCTTTATTTATTTATTTTATTGTTAAATCATAGCTGTGTACATTAGTGCAATCAAGGGGTACAATGTGCTGGTTTCATATACAATCTGAAATATTCTCATCAAACTGTTCAACGTAGCCTTCATGGCATTTTCTTAGTTATTGTATGTAGACATTTGTATTCTGCCTTTAGTAATTTAGCCTGTACCCATTCTAAGATGCACCATGGGTGTGGCCCCACCCATTACCCTCCCTGCCCCTAACCTCCCCCCTCCCTTCCCCTTCCTTGGCCCTTCCTTATGATTTTTTAAATAACATTTCTATTCTCTAGCTTACTTTGTTGTGAGAATACAGCATGTAGCACATATAACCTATAAAATACGTGTTATCAACTGTTTATGTGATTGCTAAGGTCCATAGTAGGCTATTCGTGGTTAAGTTTTTGGGGGGTCAGAACTTATACGTAAATTTTCAACAGTGCAGGGGGTTGATCGCCCCGACCTCTGAGTTGTTGAAGGATCATTTATAAATAAGTAAATGAATACATAGTCACCATAATAATAAAAGTGTGACAGATTGAAGGTGGCCACCAATCCTTTGACACCCTCCATGGCAGGGGGAGTTCCCTGTTCCCTCTTCTTGGATCTGGCTGACCTCCAACAACCCTGATGAATAGAATATGGTGGAAGTGCATTGTGCTGATTTCCAGGTCCAGACCTTCAGAGACCAGAAGCTTCTATTTCCTACCTCTTGGAACACTCATCCTTGAGTTTACATGAGCCACCACTATGTAAAAATCCCTGCTACCCTGCTGGAAAGACCAGAGTGAGAGGGAAGGACCCCAGAGGAGCCTGTCTCATTGCTGCTCCTGCCACAGCACCAAGAATGTGCATGAAGGCATCCTGGAGCCTCCGCATCAGCCCAGTCACCAGCTGACACACCAGTGACTCCAGTCAACATCACTCAGAAAGAATTGCCCAGCCTACCCCTACTCAAATGCCAAACTAATGTAACCACCGCCGCCTCAAGGAAGAGAATCCTGCCAGCAACCCTAAGCCCCAGAGTGTCCCCAGACTACCACCACCCCTTCCCTGCCCCCAGAGATAGCCACCACCTGGGCTTTCTCATAATGTTCATTTTGTCTCCTCTAAAAGTTATTTTATCATTCATGTACACGTATGTAAATGTATGTCAATATGGTATATGGTTCAATTTTACTCCTTTGGCCCTTTACACAAATGGAATCATGCAGAATGTGTTCTTTTGGGTGTTTCTTCATTTACTCAGCATCACGTTTGTGAGTCATCCATGTTGTTGCACAGGTCAAGATGTTGATCATTCCCATCACTCTGCCGTACTCCACTGTGTTGCCCCCATCCTCTGAGTTGTTCAAGGGTTGTGTGGAAGAATAAATACATAGAAATAATAATATGACAGATTAAAGATAGTCCTAGATTCTTTGACAGCCTCCCATGGAGAGGTGAGTTCCATCCTTCCTCTTCCTGGTCTTGGGTGATCTGTGACTACCTGGATGACAGGGTATTGATCAGCTCTATTGCTGATGTTGTTTCCAAAGCTGGTTTCTTTGGTACAACACCACCATGTCTGAATATAGGCTCACAATTCTTACTATGTGCCGACGAGTGGAATTTCTGGGTATGGGCTGTGCGTATCTTCAGCTCTTCCAATAATGTCTCGCAACCTCCTTCAGTCCCACCAGAAGTGCCTGAGCTTTTGAGATGGATTGTACCTCATCACAGATTTAATTTCCATCCCTCTGGTGACTAATGAGGTCAGTCTCCACTTTATGTATCCATTAGCCATTTGGATTTTTCCCTTTTGTGAAATGCCTATTTAAAATACCTCCTTATTTCTCTACTGACTTTCTAGGATTTAAACATTTAATTCCTTTCTAACCTTTAAATATTGAGAGACTCTGTACCAAAACATAGATGTCTGGCTTCGACCAAGAAAACGGATTCTGACCACCCTAGGTTGGTGTTTCTGTGTTGTGATGGTTGTCTGAGTAGTAGAGCATCCCTTTAGTCAGGCTGTGGGCCACCAGGTCCCACGGTGCCTACTGCCAGGCCTACCTCACTCAACCCTATGCCACACCCCCCAGGCATTTGGATTTGGGACCTCTGACTAATTGTCTCAGAGCTGGGTTGATCATCCCATCTCTATATCCACTTGCTTTTCACCCAACCTACTGTGGTGGATTAATTACAGCAATGGCCCCATGTTTGTTCATGCCTCTCGTATTTCTGTCCTTTGGTAGTGCCCTCCATGTGACTTGCTGTGGCCAATGGAACAGCAGCAACATGAGCAGACTTGCAACACATCTGAGCATGAGGTTTGCCCTCTTGCAGCTCTCAACACCCTAAGCATGAGGTTTGCCATCTTGCAGCTCTCAACACCCTAAGACCAAGGCTAGACTGCTGGAGAATGAGCAACCACACACACGTGGAGAGAAGCCAAAGTAATCCCAGACATCCCCGCTGAGACCATCATCATCCCATCTGCAGTCAACTAGTGGATCAGCTGGGGCACGAACAAGCCCGGTCAAGATGAACCAAAACCGGCCTAGACCAGAAGAAACGTTCAGCTAAGTTTAGCCCAAATTACTGTCCCATAGAACTGTGAAATAATAAAAGAGCATTTTTAAAGCTACTAAGTTTTGGAATGTTTTGCTATATAGCCAATCTAATTGATTTTCCATAAATCCAAAAATATCAGGGAGAAATGAAGATAGTTGAAACCAGCTTCCACATCCATCTCTAGGTGGGGAAAATAGCTACTCTCAGGCCCTGAGTCCTCCTTCTCTGAATGGCTGGAGGACTGACTTGCATTCCCCACTTTCCCAAGCCCAATTCCCAATCTCCTTTACTCCCCCCATCCCCACCCTAGATCCTCACCTGCCTGGTTTATTGTAACTTCACCATCCTACAGAAAGCCCAGGAAATAACCCAGTGTAATTGGTTAATATTTTCTCACCTTAATTAAAAGTCCAAATGGGAATATTGGCAGCTCAGGCCTTCATTTGAAAAACGAGTCATATTCCCATTAATAGGAGCGTCTAATTAAGACATCCGTTAAAAGTCCGTAACATTAAGTTAATGGGGGAAAGCCAGAAGGAATTCAATTAGATTTTATTTCTGTAAAATTAATATTAGCAACTTAAAAAAAAATGTGCCCAGTGCTGATTGTTATTCATAAAATGTTCTCTGAGCATTAGAATGGGAGTCTTGTTTAGAGCCTTAGAGATTGGGCTAAACTCTAGCAAGACATAGCTGACGTAACAAGTTCTGAGCTGAGAAGATGGAATTCTTGGCTTCCCATCCTAGTGGTCCTAATCAAAGAAGCTCCAGTCTGGGGACCTGGAGATCCATATTCTTGCTGAGGGTCTTTGGCCAAGCCACTTACCTTCTGTGCATTCAGCTTACTCTTCTTCAGATAAGGATTGCAGCTCTGATTTTGACCTAATATTTCATAGGTGTGTCTTGATGCCACATGATAATTAAGATGAAGACTTTCAAGGAGATGAACATGGTCCAAAGGGAAGTAAGAGGAGGAGGAAGGGGTCTAGATTGGAGCCATCCAATACGTAATATGCTTCCAGAGGGATTCCTCTAGAATGCACTGGGCACTCAATTAATAGCAAATGTTGTCTTTTAGCAACAGTTGAGGTTTTGTGAAAAAAATTGTAACGACTTTACTTTTTTTTGTAAAATAAAAAGATACAGGTTCATTTAAAAATATATAACCAATTAGAAAAATGTAAAAATGAAAGGCAAAACAAAAATCGCTCTAAATGACCATTGTTTACATCAGTGCCCCCTCCTCCTGCGTCTTCACTGATGGAAGGATAGGTAGACCAATAGAAAGAAGGAATGATCAATCAGAGCAGAAACAATATAAAAATGGGCTCCTACTATGTACGTTACCTTGAATAAAAGCTACTGAATATGTTTAGCTTCGATTTAATGGAAGAAAAGCAAACTTCTGGGAAACAGAAAAATTTGCCAAATATTTCAGGAGATATTCATTCCCCAAAGAATCAAAGTTTAAGAATAAAAAATGGGAAAACATTAAAAATCTGAGACATCAGAAGGAAAGCTTTTGGCTGCAAGTAATAGAAAAACAGGCCACATTGGCTTAAAAAGGAAAAGAACTTATGCATTTGACGAGGTCTGGTGTTTGAAGGCTTCCAGTCATTCACAGGCCAGTTCAAGGATTTCATCAAGGACTGGAAAGTTGTTCTCTGCTTCTCTTTGCTTCCTCATAGTTGGCTCTGCTCTGAGGATGGTTTCATCACAGCTGTCTCAGTGCTAAGATAACTAATCTTACAGAGCTATTACTTATCTACTTTCTCTGCAGTCCTCAAACCACCTGAAAGGAAGCTATTATTAGTATATCTCTTTTATAGACAAAAAAGGGAAGACTCAGAGAGGTTAAGGAGGAATTTGTTCAGGATCACAAAGCTAGCAAGTGGTAGAACCAGAATTCCAAAGAATCTGGAACAGATTGCATAATTGGTCCTGATTTTTCACCCTTTGCATGTAACTTTACAGGACCTCCCAGTGAAGGGGTGGAATATATTTCCTCCTTATTCACTTTGGGTTCAAGTAGGTGACTTCCTTTGGCCAAGATTATGAGACAGAAGTGACAGTGTGCTAATTTTGAGTGTGGGCCTTAAGAGATTATAAGCTAACTGGCCTTTGCTATGAGAACATGCCCTGGATAGCTCCCTGGACCAAGGAGGACGAGGGGCAAGGAGAACAAACAGACTTTCAGATCTTCAAGTTGAACAGGGCTACCTCAGCTCTACAGCCTGGACCAGATGATTTCTAGCTGACATACAAATACACAGACAAGCCCAGCTACAAGTCAGTGGAGCTACTCCAGCCAACCCACAGAGGCCAAATTAATAGGCATTGTTAAGAGCCATAACAATACATATTGCTAGGAGATTTTGTGTTTGTTTGTTACACAGCATTATGATAGCAGTAGCTGACTGATACAGACTTACTTTAGAGCCTGTGCTCTCAACTATTGCTCTATTTGCCCATGTGTGTGTTTGCTTTCCCACCACTACATGGGAGCTGTTCTTCCTGAGTGAGGCAAGGTCTTACAGCCATGCAGCAAACCACAGGACTCTGGGGGTGCAGAGGCTGCATCTCTGGTGAATGGCTGAGTAACCAGCCAATGCCAAGCCTCTCAATTATTTGTTGTTTTAGATCCTTATAGCATGCAAAATCTTTGATGTATTATTGCCAGCAAGGCACACCTCTGGCTTCCTCTGCATGCCCCACCCCCTTTTAATCCACCTTTCTTGTAGCGAGGCTTGTGTCTATTTTTGGAAACCAAGGACATACAGAGGGCAGGCAGGTTCTAATTAGTGCTTCCTGGGTCAGGAGAGTGGCTGGG
Source organism: Nycticebus coucang (assembly GCF_027406575.1). Classification (NCBI taxonomy): domain Eukaryota; kingdom Metazoa; phylum Chordata; class Mammalia; order Primates; family Lorisidae; genus Nycticebus; species Nycticebus coucang. The sequence goes on from NC_069781.1 coordinate 153,835,716, forward strand.
GCAGAAACTCTGACCCTTACAAGGTGAGTTGGCACCTTGTCAGTTCAGCCCCTGCCCTGTCACTTAGTCCAGCCACCCTGAATTGCTTGCCGATTTCTTAGACTTCCTCTATTCTATTTTGCCTTATATATGCAGTTCTTCTTGCTGGAACATTCCTTCACCTGATGTCTTCAGGTAAGTTCTCTGGAAACAGATTGACATGGAAAGTCTTCACAAGTGGCTTTCTGAAAAATTGTTCCCAGGAGAAAATTGTCAGAGGGTGAGGGTGAGAGTCTAGCCTTAGACCAATTCCTCGGGGAGCTCTGGAGAGCGAATAACACTAGCGTTGGTCCACCTGAAAGCAGGGGAGCTGGCATTTTGTGCCCCCACAGCAGTCATTGACTGAGTCTGTGTCCTCAAGGCAGTAGTGATGAAGTGGCTCCCTGCCCAAGCAGACAGCTGTCTGGAGAGGGGAACCATGGGCCACTAGCGGCCCCACTTACAGCAACACGGTGCACCAGTGCTGACTACCCCTGGCTGACTCCTCCTCATCCTCTAGGTTTCAGCCGTAATGCCACTCCCTCAGGAGTGCTGCATGGCTTTCCCTATATTTTTTCTCCTCGGCTTTGTTGGCTGGTTCTCATCTCTGCTCTCCTTACTCTTCTTCCTCCCCCTTTTAACTTCCAGCATACAGATATTAAATGTTCATTCAATGACTATCTTCCCATTAATTTCACCTCCAGGAAGACAGGGACTGTGTCAGCCTTGTTCATTGTTACATCTTCAGTATCTGGCATACAGTAGTTGCTCAATACATTTTTATGGAAGGGAAAATAGAAGGGAGGGAGGGAAGAGGGAAGAAAGAAAAGAGAGAAGAAGGGAGGAAGAGAAAGCAGAGAAGTAGGAGACAAGAAAGGGGTGAAGGGAGAAATGAGAGAAATATAGGCAGATGGGTCATTGCCAAGAATTCTTAGAATGAATCCTTAAACTCTAAGTTTGGGAGGACAGGGTCATCTCCAGGCCATGCTTTGAGATGTCTGTAAAACATGAACTGAGCCAGAATTAAAAGTAACCAGAGGACCTGCCCTAGTTCCCTGAGGCTCTGAGAACCACCAGTGTGTCATTTTCGCTGAAACTAGCAACTGTTATCCTGGAAGCAACTCTGGCTGCCTCCTGAAGGAGAGCCCCTGTGTCTCCATGGCAGTCCTGACCACCCCCTACCCCCACTCCCAGGGCTTCTACAGACCCAGAGATCCAGACCTCAGCTTTCCCCTCCACACTCCTCCTTGCAGATTAAGGATATAAAGTCCAGCACAGATCATCTTGTCCAGCTCTGTCCCCGGACAAATGGGGAAACTGAAGCACAGAGAAGGTCAAATTGGTCCAGGATCATGTTTCAAGACCAAAGCATCATGACGCTGAGAAGCCAGCACTGCAGGGCCCACACTGTGCTGCCTCTTCCATCTCAGGCAGCCCCCTGCACACTCTCAGGTTCAACTCTGAGATCAGCCAGAATGAATTTGATCCTAGGGGAAGAGCCCAGGGGCGGGTGAACCTGCCACAGCAGGAGAGCAGAAGGCATGAGCAGAAGTGGGGCCCAACCTTCTCCACTGAGACCTGATGGGCTCCCCCGCTGCAGACGCCACAGTTGAGTTGCCACATTTAGGCCACGGCCACGGACTTAAGGAAATATCCTTGAGAATCACTGAGCTCAAGTCCCTCCTGGTACAAAAGGTAAACTGAGGCCCCAGGGAGGCAGGAACAGAACCTAAAGATGCACAGTCACCTTAGTGCAGAACCAGCCCTAGAACTCAGCTCATATTGCCCCTTCATCTTGATTTTGTGGCAAAAGATACCTATTCCCTACCCAAAGCCCTGACTCAGGCCCTCTTCCTGCCTGCTAACCCAGTCCCAGTCCCTGAGAAGGAAAAAGCGGTCTGCGAATGACGGCTTATCTTACAAAGCACAAAGATGCAGACGCCTTAGAACAGTGGTTCCCAATCTTCCTAATGCCGTGATGTATTTTCATTGGTATAAAGGAGTCGCGACCCACAGGTTGAGAACCGCTGCCTTAGGAGAAAGCTTTTCCCTTGACCTCCTTTCTTTCTGCTTTGGATGCAGATGGGAGAACTAGAGAGCCAACAGCCATTTGGGGACAAGCCATTTGGAGGCAGAAAAAACTATGCAGCCCAAAGTCAACGTGCTAAGTAAGGATGGTAGAACTGAAAGCTGAAAGGGTCCTTAGACCTTGATCCTGTAACTGAGTAGCTGAACCAATACCCCAAAGTGCCAGCCTCTAGGTATCTTGTTATAAACTTAGATCACAATACTAGGCTTTTCTGTTCCTTGAAGCTGGGGGCATTCCTACCCCAAAAAGACATTTCCCACCAAACACCTTAACTACCCTGGGAGGCGGCCCGGCCATGTCCCAGCACGCCCATTTCATGGATGGAGAAATTGTACAGAATGAACGTGGGTTTCAGTTGTCTTCCCTTGAAGGCTTGCAAACTCCAAATTTGCAGAAAAGATGCGCATTTCATTTGGGCCTGAGCTTGCAGTACAAAGGGGGCGGAAATGTGTTCTCCAAACAAACATTGTCCCAGCACATCGTGTGGGTCCTGGGTGTGCAACAATATCAAATAGCACTGAATTAGGCCACGGCTCGGAAACCCTGGCTGCCACCCCCACAAGTTCTTCTGGGGCTGGGAGTGCGGTTGGTGGGGTCAGCAGTGGAGGGGGAGGAAGCACAAGGGGTCTCAATGGCTGAATGGGAAATGGCTTCATTTGGAAGGGCAGGTGGAATCTTGTCATTGGAGACTTTTAGCTGCCTAAAAACTGCTTCAATCAATACGCATAAGGAAATGTGGGCACTGGATCTGAATGTTCTGCCAGCTGACTGTCATTGCACCCTGAAGTCTGTTGTTAAAGCCAGACCGAGTTATGGTTCACCTGAGCTTCTCCTGGGTCTCTGGAGAACTGGGGCCCCAATGCACGGATCCAGCAGAGAAGCTCGCTTGCTGGATACCCCAGCGCTGAGGTCTAAATGCTTTCCCAGCCTGGCCTCAGCTAGAGCCAAGTCTCATTGAGAGGAAGATGGAGTCTGTCTTGCTCAGTGGAAATGTTTGCAGAAGCCACGGGGTTCCTCTTGGAGGAAAGTCTAAGTTTCCCATTTTGCGGGAACCCTTTTTATTGTTTCTCACAAGGACCTGTATCCTGGTGAGTTAATTCCAGCTGCTATAATGAACACACACTAAAATGTCAGTGGCTCAACATGGAAAAAGTTTACTTTCTCACTCACATTATTAGTTTAAGGCAGGAGTTTCTGGTAGATAGATGACTTCCACGTGGCGATGGGGATGTAGGCTCTTTCTGTGTTTAGGTTTCACCCTTTCCGGGCCTCTATATCCATCCGTAGTTGATCAGAAGTGAGGGAAGGCAGCCGGCTTCTTTAGTTCCATGGGAAACTGAAGTTAAATCACTTGCTCAAAACCGCATAGGATCCCACAGGGGACACATCCAGCTGCATTTCCACCGACACCTGCAGCAGACATCTTCCTCGCTGCTGCCCTCCCTCACCACCCAGACTCCACACAGGCAATCTCCTGACTTTGGTCAGCCCAAGTCTCCATGCCCTGGGGTCACCTGGCTGTTTCCTTCCTCTCCAGAGCTCAGCAGCCTCTGAGCGTCGTGTGCTCCTCTGGAGCATAGTTCATCCTGTCTACCTCTCAGGCCTGTATTCCTGGCTGTGCTTCCTGCCACCACGGAGCTCACAATGACATTGCCACAATGACATTATTAGCCTCTTGAGGCCAACATGGCACATATCTATGGTGTCAAGCAAGTGCAGGGCCTGCTGCTTGAGTACTGAGCAATGCAGAAATATCAGCCTGGTGCTGTGGCCCAGAGTGATGATCCAACAAATATCCCCTCTCTGGGAGAGACTGTACAGCAAGGAGCTCAGGGAGTCTGGGGGCCTGGGGTCAGCTCCTGCCCCCACTTAGCTTACTGGCTGATCCAGGGCAGGTGGGTTTGTCAGTTACCCTTCCCAGGCTGCTTGTAGTCTGCCCATCTATAAAATGGGCTAACAGGCCCCCAGCTCCTACGGCTGATACAGACACTGTGGTGTCTGGTCATTTTAAAAACACAGTGACTGGCAGGGGTTTGCGCCAGGTGGTTCCAGGCGTCTTCATTTGCTCCTCCAGACCTGATCTTCATCTTCTACCCCAGCGTTTCTCAACCTTTTTGATCTCATGGCACACTATACTTATAGTTAAACTTCCATAGCACACTTAAATTATGTTGATAAAAAAAAAAGAGTTAAAAAATATATTTGCTGTGCTTTGAACTTCTTTTGAAAATAATTTAGTTAATGATCTTTTAAGATGTTTGTGACTCACCTACGATCCTCTCAGGGCACACTGGTTGAAAATCACTGCTCTCTGGCTTGAGAGAATGGTGTCTATAGACAGCAGCCGGGGCTTCCTGGCTCTCTTGTTTCTGGTTGGGTTTGGTCAACGAAGGGCTTCTACAGGACTGTGAAGGGTGTGAGGGAAGCGGGTGGAGACGTCTGTTCCTGCAGCACTCAGCTGTCAGGTGCACCCTGCACTGAAGGCAGCCCTGTCTGTGAACCATGCTCCCGCATTTCATAACAAGTCCCCCTTTGCTTACAGGTCCGTGGATACAAACCCCGAGGTGCTGCTTCCTCCCTTGCCAGATCCTCAAACCAGCCCATGCCTTTGGAAATAGTCTCTTTGTCAACCTCACCTCCAGTTACCCCAATTAGATTCACCAGGTGTTTCCTTCAAGGGCCTGACTGAGTCACCACTGTTGATTATTTTTATAATATATACACTGTTATTTTTTTCAAGAATGCTTTTTACCCATTCATGGTCACAATTTTCTCTGTGGCATAACAAACCCTTACTTGACAGCCCAGGAGGCAAAGACCCAGAGAGGTAAAGTGCCTTGCTCAAGGTCACACAGCAAAGGCGCAGGCAGCCAGTAGGCAGACGCAGAGTCTATGGCCATCTCCACTGGATACATTTCTCCGGGTTGAGTGGCACAATGGAGTAAAAGAAGCTCATTTCCTTCTGGGTCAAGAGAGGAAACTTTCAGACACAATGATCAGAGGAGCTGGGTTGTGGGAGAGACTTCAGGCAAGAGCCAAAAAAACAGCAGAGGATTCAGAGCTCGAGACTTGAGTTTTCAATAATAAATAAACGCCAAGATCAGGCCTTGACATGGAAGCCTTGGGGAGTCTGCAGCCAGCATGGGGTGCCCAGGAAGCCGCCTGCCATCAGCCTACAGGATTCTCTGGTCATTGTCCAAATGCTTGGTGGGACAGTGTCTTGGGGGACAATCTTCAAACCCCAAAGGGGAGGAGAAGTGAATATTTTGGGATGATCCCTTTTTTCATACAAATAAAGAGGCTCTTAGAAGTTGTATCAGGTGTCTGAATTTCCTTGACTGTATATTAATCCGCTTTCATGTGAATTATGCAATATTGTCATGGAGGAAGGAGCAGCTGGACATTGGATGGTTAGCTCCGGAATCAAAGGGGACCCACGCTGCGCTTTAGCCTCTGCAGAGAGGCTCATAGGGACGGGGCTGCCAGTCTTCCTCAGACCCCTGGGCAAAAGTGTGCCCAGAGGGAGCCAGAGAGGCCCAGGGCCAATGGTGAGGATGGGGTCAGCTAGGGAACAAGTCCAATGTCCCATCCGAAGGAGCCACTTCTGAATTCCAGTTGGTGGTTGCTAGACTGACATACAACTCCAGTGAGGCAGGACCTTCTGATTTTTTAAGAAAAGTCAAAAAGCCAGGTTTTTACAGGCAGTTTTCCAATCTTTAAATATTGATGATAAATTCTGATTTCTTAGAGGTATTAGGCAAACTAAACAGAAGCCACCATGGGGTGCCAGGGTGCAACCGCTGCAGATTCAGGGTGTCAGAAGGGCGTCCGTGCTAAGGCTTGGGAAAGTAGCAGGAGTGTTTTATTTGGGCTGAAATTAGGTAAAGAGCTTCACTTTTGTTCTCATTCCCTTCTCTTCTCATTCTCCTTGGCTGCCTTCCCCTGCTACACTTGCTGTCTAGTATGCGAGAGCCAGCCTGGGGTTAGGGGTCTGTATTTGGAGATGGGGCCTCCAAGGAAGTATTAAGGTTAAACCAAGGTTAAAAGGCCTAAAGGCCCTGATCTGATAGAACTGCCACCCCTCCCCCCTTTCTCTGTCTTTCTCCTCCAAGCACAATCTCAGGAAAGGTCATGTGAAGATGCAGTAAGAAGGTGGCCATCCACAAGACAGGAAGAGAGCCCTCACCAGAAACTGACCACGCTGGACTCTAATCTCAGACTTCTAGCCTCCAGTACTGTGAATAAAACAAGTTTCCATTGTTCAAGCCCTCCAGCTTGGTATTTTGTGATGGCAGCTCTGGCAGACTAAGACAGGGTCCGAGCTTTTGGTTTCAGTCACTCATGTCCCAGAGATCCACACTTCTCTTCTCTGTATGGGGGCATCCTTTCCTCACAGGGCTTGCAGATGGGTCCCCTATAAGTATGGAGACCTGTGATCTGGCAGGAGGTACAAACCCCGCTCCCAGGCCCCCAGCTACCTGATGAACGTGCAGCAGCTATGACAGCTAGTCAATACAGGGCATTTCTAGGAGGAAGGATTTCAATACAGGGAAATTGCTCTGTCCTTGGCAGGGTGGGAGCGATGGAAGCAAGGGTTGGGAAGGTGGTTGATGACTTTTAGGAAATCTGGGAGTACATGAATTATGAGGGAGCTGCTGTCAATAAGCTCAACTACTTATGGACCCAGGACATGAGCTTCTTAGGAGGAATTTGGGCATTGCGGGAAGCCACAACTGCTGGTGTTTGCAACCTCATATTTTCTTCTTCCCAGCTCTTCTCTTACCCAGCGATCATAATGTCGCTCAAGGTGTTTCTTTGTACCTGAGTGCTGAAACTTTACAATGTGCCCTGTATAGAACTGTAGAGATAAACTAGCAGGCCCTGACTTTGGTCCAGGTTCCAGATCCAGCCAGTTCCCTTGTCCCAGGACCAGAATACTCCTTGGTCCAGTTGGGGCTTGGACAAAGGCAGCAGGTTGTCTCTGGAGGGTGATCCTCTCCCTCGGGGCTAAAGAGACCTCTTGATTTGGGATTGTTGCCCGGCACTGTGTCCTAGTCAGCCTTCCAGGTAGCTGCCACTGGGAGTCTCTCCGAGTGTCTTTGCAGAGCTTCCGGGGGTCATCTGTCCTCAGCCTCCACTTGCCTGGGCAGTTCCCATTCACACCTGTCCCCCGGTGTGGCAATCACGAACCGTGGAAGGCTGTGGGCTCAGTCACACCTAGATTTGAATCTTGGCACTAACTTCAGAGCTGTGCACTTTGAACCTTGCTAAATTCAAGCTTCAGCTTCTTCGCTTACACACTGGGGGTCAAAACCCACAAGATCCCAGGGAGGAGTGTTCACAGATGAAACATCAGCACTCTCACTGGTCTCCTGCTGGCATTGGGTCTCCTTGGCCAGGTTCAGAATGTGAGGGAATTGGGACATGTGGCAAATTCATGGCAGCTCTGGCAGACTAAGACAGGGTCCGAGCTTTTGGTTTCAGTCACTCATGTCCCAGAGACCCACACTTCTCTTCTCTGTATGGGGGCATCCTTTCCTCACAGGGCTTGCAGATGGGTCCCCTATAAGTATGGAGACCTGTGATCTGGCAGAACATTTTCACCTAGATTTTGCCTCTTGGCTAGAGTGAAGTAGGGAGGTCCATTGGCTGAGATTAGGACAATACACTTGTCCAGAAGCATCGCAAATTCTTTGGGGGGGCATTCGGTGCTCTCAACAGAGTAAGCTGCACAAATCCAACCACCTCTGAAATCTGCTCTGCCTTACCAGGCAGGGGACCATGGATCTTGGAGTAAGATGCAAGGGCCACCTTCTCGAGCTCTGAGCTTAAGCTTGTTGTTATTGGATGCTCAGGCTGGCATCTGTGTGGTAACCCCAGAGCTAGAATACTCAGGCCAGAGAGAGAAGGGAAAATCCTCAACATGTGTCTGTCATCAGATGATGACTAAGCCGCCCTTGTCACCACCAGGCCTTGTCACAGTACAATCGTGTTTGTCAGACATGGATTGTAACCCTAAGGTTATCAGACAGGGCCAAGGGATAGAGAAAGGGTGTTTGCACTAACACCTTTGATAGCTTCTCCTGGAGGCACAGAGACCTGCAGGGGTAAATCTCAGAGACAGACCTTTCCAACCCCAGCAGAGGCAAGAGGCCAGTCCCCAGGAAACCACAATTTCTTTCCACAGAGGGTGATGGATTGAGACATATAATTAATGTATGTCTATATATTTATATATAAAAACCCTTACAAATCACATCCCTCGAGCCAGGTCTTTAAATAATGGAAGACGATAGATTACTACTTTATTAGTCCCTTCCAAAAGCTTATAAAAATTATCTTTTGCCGCTGGGAAGACATTTTATCAGAATTTATGGCAACTCGCAGAGTCTTGAGATATCAGCTTCAGGAACTAAGAAGCTTTCTGTGGCTCTTTCCGATGCAGACAGACCCTGGTCTCCGCTCTCCTTGTAAATTAAAATCTCTAACATTATCTACTTTATGAAATAAGACACTTGGCTCTCCTGTCTTGAGCCTGCTCCTTAATTAATATAGACTCGAGAAGGAAAAAGCTGTAAATGTAAGTGAGTGGCTCTGGAATGGGGGCGAGGGATGGCAGAGGGAGAGAGAGGGAATTTGGAAGAAAGAAAACCCTGAATATGCCCCTCAAGGGGCCAGTCTTTGACTTGAGGCTAAACAGGTCACATGAAGGGCTTGGAGAGATTTTCCTTTGCATGGTCCCTGGCCAAGACTTCGTTACTTATTAGCCAGCCTTCCCCTGGGTCTTATTTCTCCCATACTGGAGGTCATTGAGCTGGGTGTTTCCTCTTATCCCTTTCTAGGGCAGCTCAGGCTTTGCCACCAGAGTCTCATTTCTAGAGCTGCGTCACTCGTGTGTATTCAGGCACCAGTGCCAAGCCAGAAACCTTAGCACTAGGCCCACCTGGGAAACGGAGAGTCCCGAGAAACGGAGAGTCCCGATTACCAATAACCCATAGCAATTTGATATTGCCACCGCACCCAAGTGCTTGATCAATGGTCTCGGGTCCCTCAACAGGATTCAGACAAGCATGGATGTCCTTCTGTTCTTCATTTCATTTTCCTAGTCATGCTTTTTTTTTTAAAAAACAATGGTATTTGGCAAAGTCCACAACTAATGATTTCATTTTGTAGTGTCTGGGTGATTTTCTAATCTGGATTTGATTATTTTCTAGAATAGTTTCAAGATAATTTTATATTGACCAGGTCATTTTCTAGAGTATTTCAGTCTAACCTAATATGATTAATACAACTTCACAGATCCCAAAGCGCTTTTTTGAAACCATTAATTTGATCTTTATAAGAATCTCCAAGGGAGGAAGTTCTATAAAGGCTATATGGGAACGTCCCAGTGGACCTGAAAGGGAGACTCAGAGAAGGCAAACAATTTGCTCAGGATAATTCAGCCTCTTATTGTTCTCTTGTTTTCGATATTAATAGTAACTGTCACGATGTGTAAGGTGCTGTCTCACAGCATTTCTGATCTGGATTTTTCTTAATGACTAGTGATGTTGAGCATTTTTTCATATACCTGTTGGTCATTTTTAATCCGATTTGGAGAAATGTCTATTAAAGTCCTTTGACCATTTTAAAATTGGTTATAAGTTTGCTTGCTATTGAATTGTATGATTTCCTTATGAATGTTGGCGATGAGCCCCTCATCAGAGATATGACTCACAAATAATTTTTCCTAACCCAAAGCCTGATTTTTCATGTTATTGATTATTTCCTTTGTTGTACAGAAGCTTCAATTTGACATAGTCCCATTTTTTTATTTCGGCTTTTACAGACCTAGTTTTTGGTGTGATATCCTCAAAACCATTGCCAGGTCCAATGTCAAAAAGATGTCCCCCTATGTTTTCTTTTAGGAGTTTTATGATTTCAGATTTTATGGTTAGGACAAACAACACCAAGTGTTGGCAAGGGATGGGGAGAAAAGGAAACTCTCGTATACTGTTGGTAGGAATGTAGGTTTGTGTAGGCATTATGAAAAACAGCGTGGAGGTTCCTCAAGAAATTAAAAACAGAACTACCATATGACCCAGCAATCCTTCTGTGTAGATATCCAAGGGAAATGAAATCACCCCTTTGTAAAGATGTCTGTCCTCCCACATTCATGGCAGCATTATTCACATAGCCACAATATGAGAATTACCTAGGTGCCTGTTGATGGATGAATAGATAAAGAAACTATGACCCACACACACATAATATAAACCCTGACAATTAAGTTGGCAAACTTGTCCTAGAAAAAGTGCTACACACCTGCTACATTCCTGAATATTACTGCAGTCACCTTTGAAGGACTCCCATTGGGAAGCTGTATGCTGACATCAGGGCCTCGTCCACCTTTCAAAGCAATTTCAGAACTCTTTTTCTGCAATGGCCATCAGAGCTGTTATATTACCTTTGATATCCTGAATGTCATCAAAATGTTGTCTTTTCAATATTTATCTTTGGGTAAAGAAAAAAAGTCATTGGGGGACAGATCAGGTGTTCCAATATGGTTATTTATTTGCTTGCTAAAAATTCCCTCAGAAAAAGTGCTGTGGGAGCTGGTGCTTTGTCATGGGCCCTTTTTTGCTCGCACCTTTCTCATGCCCAGATTTTCAGCTAAGATTTTTTTCTGGTTTCCTTACTGGTGTTTACTTGATCTGCTCTGTGTCTCACAGTCAGCTGATAATGTTGACACACAATTCGATGACACCCAATTTCATACATTTCTGCAATGTTTTCATCAGTTGTGTGCACAGCAGCAAGTTCTCGAACTTAATTGTCAGGCCTCCTATACTACATATACACATACGCAGAGGAATATAATTCAGCTTTTAAAGAGGAAGCAATTCTGCCAGTTGTCACAACATGGAAGACATTATATTACCTAAGCCAGACACAAGAAGACATATACTGTATGGTCTCACTTATATGTAGAATCATTAAAAAAAAAAGAGTCAAATATAAAGAGATGGAAAATCAAACTGTTTATCTGGGGCTGGATGGAGGGAGCAAATGGAAGACGTACGGTGAACGAGTCTGGAAGTCCAGTGTACAACATGAGAAGTACAGCTAATAACAGTGTATTGCACACGAGCTCAGAATGAGTAGATTGTAGCTGCTCTTGCTGCAAAAAAGAGGGGGTGACTGTGCAATGAGGCACGTGTTAACTTGCTTCACTCGCAGGGGTCCTCAAACTGTAGCCCGCGGGCCACACGAGGTGGTGTGATTGTATTTGTTCCCGTTTTGTTTTTTTACTTCAAAATAAGATATGTGCAGGGTGCGTAGGAATTTGTTCATAGTTTTTTTTTTAAAACTATAGTCCGGCCCTCCAACGGTCTATGGCCCCCTGCTTAAAAAGTTCGAGGACCTCTACATATCTCATAACATTATGTAGTATATGCTGTGAATATACACAACAAAATATATTTTTAAAAAATATATTAACAAGTAGTGAATCTGGGTAAAGAATATAGGATACTCTTTGTACTATTCTTGAAACTTTTCTGGAAGTATAAAATTGTCTCTAAATGAAAAGTTAAAAAAATATTTAAAGGATTACTTATCGCTTAAAAAACGGCATATTCAGGATTCAAACCCACACCTTTGAGCACAGGGTTAACCCTCTTCCTTCACTAGGGCAGGCTGATATGTGAAGAAGCAGTGTTTGCATCTTCTTTCCTAGGGGGATTTTTGTTTTAAAGGGGGCAGCCTGAAGAGAGAAAGCCCATAGAACAAAGGATAGAATTAATCCTCTGCTTACCCAATAAGAGAAAAAGCCTATCGGCAAAATTTCTAGTAGGGCTACAGGAAGTGATTTGGGAGTGACCATGAGGGTGTGCATATCTGATGGTGATGATGCTGCCTCCTGAGCCCCATCAGAAGGGTCAGCCCACTGACCCCCGTTTGCTGAGCAAACCCTCTCACCCAGGCCACAGCGGAGGACCTCAGCCTTTCCTTCCGGGGACCTGGCTGGGGCAGGGGCGGCTGCTCCACCAGACAGGCCTCATGGAGGATTCACAGGCAAACTCCACCTGACCTTGGCCAGGGCTACCTGGTGTCCAGTTCCACCTCTTTCCCCAGAGACGGTGTCGGGCAAGCATCCAGGATGCATTTTTATTCCTTTTAAGCGAGAAATAGGAAATGAGCCTTAAGAGAAAGTGAGGAGTTATTGCTGCATTTAATTGCTCTAAAAATATCTCACTGGGGCGGGCTATGAATTCACTCCTGAGTGCCGAATCAGTGTTCCAGGGAGAAGTGGCCAGACCCCAGCTAGGCCCAGAAAACCAAAATGATAAACAGAGCTGAGAACTCTGAGGAGGGAGGGCTCCTGCCAGGTCAGCTCAGTGAGGGGCAGGGCCCAAATCTCCTGGTCAAATTCAGCCCCGGGCATTACAGGGCTCCCAAGGATGGATGGGTAACCCACCTTGAGAAGGGTGGAATTTGAGTCCTGATCCTGTCTCTTCCCCAATGCACATCTCACTTCCTGTCTCCACTGTAGACCCCTGCACCCTGCATCTGTAAGAACAAGGGGTTTTATTCTTCCTAAGGCCCCTCTATAGTGGACATCCCTGGCTGTCTTCCCAGCACCTCTTGCCCTTCCCACCTGTCCCTGGCAGCTCCAGGTGTGGCCAGCTCCAGGGGTGGACCCTAGCTCAGTGGAGCTGAACGGCATTTGGTTTTCTGCAGGATTCATGTCGCCGTAGAGGGGGGATACGTGTCCTAACTTGGTCCATGAAGGTCAAAGAAGTCCTCTTCTAAGGAGGAAATTTCTATTTCTCTGCATCCTGAAGACTTTGGGCAAGGAAACAAGGACCATTGACCAAGTATGCTGCTGCTGTTTCAGAAGATGAGGGCACCCAGCTTCCACATGTTGGCTGTGCAAATGGGGCCTTGCGGACCTCCAACTAAAGACAGCTCAATAGTCTGGGTGCTCTGAAATTCATGGCCATGCTTGGGCCAAAGTCACACTTCCCACTGTTGCTCCCAGTTCCCCTATGGCAGAAGCGCTATATCAGGCCCATTCCTCTGAGGACTCTGTGATGGCCCTTCCCAACCTGCGAAGGCTGCATGGCCATAGAAGACATTTCTACCCACCTGGAAACTAACTCCAGTGGTACCAGGGGGATTAGTCTGAGGAAAGAGGAGGAGGGAGAAGGATTTGGGGATGGCCCACGTACAGAAGAAGAGGATGTCAACTTGGGAAGTAGGTGAGGCACAGATAGTTTCTGACACAGAGTGGTGCCTCAGCTGCTGAGGATGTCACCAGGGCTGACCTAGGGAGGGCCTTGGCGAGCCAGATGGTGCCGCATTCCAGCAACATGGAGCAAACCATGCCTGCGAAGACAGGGGAGGTGGGGTTAGTGCTAAGCTACAGCCCTGCAGTCAGAGATGAGTGGGGAGGACTTTCCCCAGGCAAGGAATGGCACAGTGTTAGAACCAAGTGCCTGGCCCACGAAGAGGCCCTACCGTCTGCCCAGGAAGGGGAGGCACAGCTGAGCAAAGGACAAAGGACTCAATGGTTAGAGCTGTGCAGTGCCAGAGAGCTGTGGCTGAGCAGCCCAGGCAGTTCTGTACACAAAGGCCAAGGCCATGGTCGAGGCACCTAGAATCCTAAAATACTTTATTTTTATTTTTTTTTATTATTAAATCATAGCCGTGTACATTAATGTGATCATGGGGCACCATACACTGGTTTTATAGACCGTTTGACACATTTTCATCATCCTGGTTAACATAGCCTTCCTGGCGTTTTCTTAGTTATTGTGCTAAGACATTTACATTCTACATTTACTAAGTTTCACATGTACCCTTGTAAGATGCACCGCAGGTGTAATCCCACCTATCACCCTCCCTCCACCCATCCTCCCCCTCCCTTCCCTCCCTCTCCCCCTTCCCGATATTCTTAGGTTATAACTGGGTTATAGCTTTCATATGAAAGCCATAAATTAGTTTCATAGTAGGGCTGAGTACATTGGATACTTTTTCTCCCATTCTTGAGATACTTTACTAAGAAGAATATGTTCCAGCTCCATCCATGTACACATGAAAGAGGTAAAGTCTGAAATACTGAATGGGGACATCTGAATGGAGCCCCTGGGTGTGTGGACTTTATACCTCCCACAGCCCTGGTGGATCACAGGGGTGGGCTCCCTTCCCCATAAGGGCTGAGAGATGCTATAGGAGCCTTTCCCCTACGAGCACTTCCCCAGGGAGCTGTCCCTACCTTCCCTCCTGGCTGCCATGCTGAGGTTAAATCCCAGCTGCACCACAAGCCTGGTATGGAAGGGGAGGGACCAGGCACCTAGAGAGACATGAGTATTGGTGGTGTGGCACAGGGGGCAGCCTGGCGGGGTTTCTGGAATTGGGTTTAATTCTTGTTCGTGGGGGGTGGGGTATGAAACTGGATCAACAAAAATTCTTTGACATGAGAGCACATTCTTGGTCAGGGAATTTAACTCCCTGGCAAGGATGCCAGGAGATGGGGCAAACTTGCTACTGGGGTGGTTGTTAGAAATCTGGGGACAAACAATTGTGACTCCCAGCCCAGGAAACTGGCCCTTCCTGAGCTTCTGGACAGAGGACAGAGGGAGCAGGGAGCTGAGGGCAGCGGGCGTGCTGAAACGGATATGTTAGGAGAGGCATGACAAGTCTCCAGAGGATTAGTTCCACAGGAGGCCCCGGGGACTCATCCTTCACCAAGACCACGAGGAAGGGACTGCTGCGGGGTCAGGTGGCCTCGCTCGGAGACTCAGGGCACACTCTCCCCTGCAGACCTCTAACCACAGCAGCCAGAACCAATCAGGACTGCAGCTGCTGCACCTGACCTCCGTCGCCCTCATTGCCCTCTGGGCACCCCTCCTAGCCAGCAAACAGCACGCAGGGTTACTGAGGGAGGCTGGTTGCCAGGAGACGTGAGATTCACCCATGGTAGCAACTTTGGTGACTTTGGCTAGAAGACTCCCCGAAAGCCTTATGGAACCTTCCGTGCCATAGCCCACCCAACCTCCCCCCAACACTATGTGCATCAAGGTCAAACTCACTTTGCACTTTCCCCAGCTCTCTCCCCATCTCCTCTTCAGGGCAGTTCCCTCATACACATCCTTACACATTTGCTTCTAAAACTAACATGCTGGGGAGGAGGCCAAGCCAAAGAAGGCAGAAGAGCAGACAGATGGAATCAGGAGCTTGAAGACACCAGCGCAGGACACACTGGCCCCAGGGCTCCTCTGAGACATTCCCACTGTGTGTCATGAAACACCCCCCTGAACAACCTTAGTTAGCTCTCGGCTCCTGGCAGCTAAGTCAGCCTCTTAGAGCTGGTTCAACATCCCAGTGTGATCCTCTCTGAAACTTTGGGGCACACGCTGTATGTCACTAGGTCTCTGACCCAGGCCTTTTAACTCCCACATTATGGCCATTCTCCCTAAGATGCGAGTCTGTACGAACAGTGATTTTCCCAGCTATGAGTGTCTCTTCAGCAAACGATGCACGATTCTATGGACAACTAGCCACTCATCAATAAACCCAGTGAGTCACCAAAGACGACTCTAACTTGCTATTTATACATGTAAATTAGCACATTGGGGGAGTTTCCTGAAGACTTGATTCAGCATCTGGCTAAGAAGTCAGGATGCCAGGCAACCTCCAGCAACATGGCAAAGTGTTACCACATGTCCCCATGGGCGGAGATAGATGTCAGAGGCGAGATGTCCGGGCAGGATCCTTCAAGACCATGGCATCTCCAGGGCTGCCTTGGGCTGGCCTTGGTATGCAGTTGCTGCTATTCTTACATTTTAATTATGAATCGCTGCTGGTTTGGTTCCCTCGTCATCAGTTCAGCTTGTGGGTTGTTGGTTAACCCCACAGCATGTAGGGGTGCATGTTTGCACCGACAGAGTGTGGGGCCTGTCATTTTCCAATAACTACAAGGCTCCAGATTATGTAGGCGCTGCAGTTTGGTTGGGAATCACTTGTGCCCTTACTTCTATACATGAAGCTTCCTCAAGTGCTCCCATGGGCCTCTTCATTGTTACTGCCACCTTCTCCCTCCTTCTGGTGGTTGGACAGAGTGAGATAGATGGTCTGGGAACTTCGATTTGGCCCAAGTGGGTTGTGAACACAATGGTGGTATAGCCAGTGCTGTAAAAGATCCAAGGAGGTTGGGGGAGGGAACAGAGGCAAGATCAGGACTCTCATCCCTTTACTCCTACCTCTATCAGAGAATCTCCACAGTTGCTTGTCATCTGTGGTCTCGCCTGTGGGCTAGGTGGACGAGGTGGGGCATCTGGCATTCAAGCAATAAGCCAGGCCCATGTCATCAGTGATGTCTGCTGGGGGAGGGGACCCGATCCTGCATCATCACTGTATCACCTACGGTTAGGGTTTTCTGGTGGCAAGCAACAGAAATCAACTGGGGCTAACACAAGCAAAAAAAAAAAGAATTTATTCAAAAGATACTGGGTTTTCACAGAACAGACAGGAGGGTGGAGAGTTAGTCTTAGAGTTAGGATGACAACAAAAGCAGCTTGGAACACTAGGCAGTAAGAAATGCTCCAGGGATGTTACTGGGATTACGGTGGTGTGTATGGGCAGCTGTTGTTGTGGTGTTTTAAACATTAGATATTTGTCTTCATTTATTGAAGCCTACAATGATCCCATGTGGTAGGAACCATTCCCACTTTGCAGATGAGTAAACTGAGGCACGAGTCAGTGAAATAACTTGCCCAAGGTCACACAGCTAATTGATGGTGGTGCTATGGGCTCCACAGGCCATGTCCTTGAGCCAACTGTGTCCTTCCACTTAAGGTCATGGCTCTTGAGTGGGTCTTCTCTAACAACTCTTCTTTCAAGTTGTGTAAGCACTCCCAGCACCTCCTCTTGAGGTGTGGAGTCCTACCAGCCCTCTTCTGCCCATCCCAGGCACTTCCCTGCTGTCTGTGGTTTCCCTACATCTGGCCACACCTTTGTGTTCCCTTATTAAAATCTGCTCAGATGATCTTAACTTGAATGTGCCATCCATTGTAGTACCACTGGGACATTTCATAGACCCTCAGCATCATTGATTATAAACCATGTCATTATTTGATGTACCATTAAGACAAGAAAAAATGTGGCCACTTAATGCCCAGCCATTGATTGTAAGAGTGGCATCCAAGTATAAAAATGTGTGTCTTCCGATCAGGGAAAAGACAATATTCCTTCTACTTCATAGATGAAGGAATAGCAGCACAAAGAAGGAAAGTAACTCACTTGAGGCCACCCACCCAGGAGATGGCCGGGCTAAGATTTGAACCAGTTTTGTTATAGACCCTGCATCCTCACTGTACCAATGCTGCTCTGGGTGTGTGGAAATTGACTCCAGAAAAATGCCTGTAGAGGAGAATTTGCAGTGGAGCCGAGTCAGGTAGGAAGAGCAGAGGGCTGGCCTGGACAACTTCCAAGATCCTGAGCCCACAGGGCAGCCCGGGCTGGGGCGAGGGGAGGAGAAAGGCTGGCTCCCCTGGGGAGGAGAAGCTCAACAGAGGGAGGCCTGAGATGACGCCCCAGCCTCCCCAAAGAGGCCCTGGTCCCTCCCGCCCCTGCCTTCCCAAGTTCATCTTGTCATTCGTTGACAAATATAGACCAGGAGAAACCTAAATAGATGAGTGGCTGCTCGAAGCCACAGGACAGCTAACCGTAATGGGGGTTTTTGGGTTTCTGCTTGAGACACAAACAGCGCATTCCTCAGCCAAAATAGCCGGGTGGAGAAACAGGGCATTATTGGACGGGAACACCCGGCCAAGATGAGCCAAACAAGACAGAAATAGGCCCCAGCCACCACATGAAGGGAGCTCGTCGTGCTCGGGGATGGTGCTCAGCCTGCCCTGCCCTGGGGAAGCTCCGGCTGTGCCCCTGGGAGGACGGCAGCTGCGTGCTTGCCCAGGTGTCAGCCTTGGGCAGTGGGGGCAGCCACCCCTTCCATAGATAGGGGGCCTTGGGACGTGAGATGGGGCGTGGATCCTACAGGCTCTGCCCCTCCATGCACACATGGACACAGACTCATGGACTCAGTAAAACTCAGACACACACGTGTCCCTGCAGAGCGAGAAATACGCACGTAAACTCATGCGTCAGCACACACTGATCCAGGGGAGTGTTCCCACACAAAAACTCAAGAGGCCTGCGCAGGCCACAGTGCTCAGGCTCACAGACACATACCTGTGCTATCACCGGCACACACGCAGATAGAGATCCACACAACTGTGGTCACTTGTCCTAATGGACACACAAACGTGCAAGAGCCTTAGCGTGGAGCCACAAGCACTCACAGGCACACACACACTCATGCACACACATACTCATCAGGGTCCTAGGCTGGGCCCTTGGGCCCCCTCTTGGCCTGGGCATGTTCACCCAGAGGTGGGTGTTATCTTATCTCAACAGATATCCAAGGCAGGTTCAAGGGGGCTTCGAGGGGTCAAGAAACTTCCAGGGAAGCCCAGAATCTGTCTTTTTCTGTCCCTCCCACCCTCTGCATCCTGCCAGCCTTTCTTCCCTTCGTTTCCCCTGCACTGTCCCTGAAGGGAGTGAATAGTAGACCAATTCCAAGGCCTCTGCATAGACTAGACCTGGGCAAGCGCACAGCTTGTTGGCAACATAGTCCCAGTGGGCCTGTGAGCTCAGTGAGGCTGA
Source organism: Nycticebus coucang (assembly GCF_027406575.1). Lineage (NCBI taxonomy): Eukaryota > Metazoa > Chordata > Mammalia > Primates > Lorisidae > Nycticebus > Nycticebus coucang. The sequence goes on from NC_069781.1 coordinate 153,854,530, forward strand.
GGACCCTGGAGGTGAGGCTCATCTCCTTATCCCCAAAGAACACTAGAGTGCCTGGTGCTCGGTAGGTAAGTGAATAAATGAATGAAATAAAAGCAGAAACTGGCATCCCCATTTAAGAGGTAGGGAGACCGAGGCTCAGAGAGGGGCAGGGCTCAACCAAAGTCACACCTGTTACCTCAGTGCTGTTCCCGTCTGTGGAACCCTGGCACCCTCTTTCTCACACCCACGTTGTGTAGTTAAACCCAGACAAAGCAAGTCGACAGTGAGGTGTCCTGGGAGCTCCTGAGATTCCTACCTCTGCTCTACAGGCTCCAAGACAAAGCCCAGCCCAGCACCTCCTCCACCCCCTGAATTAGGGACTTCAGCTCTTGTCCCAGCCTTGGGTCATCCAAAGTTCTCCCAGACCTAGCGATGAACCAGTTTTCTGCTCCTGAGATCAAGCTGGAGGGAAGGATCAAGAGATGGAGACAGCAGGGGTCAGTGTTTGTTCAACAGAGGCCACACGGGGCAGGCAGGGAGGCCCAAGCGGCTCCCAGACAAGGCACCCAGCAGATACCCAGCAGACACCCAGCACAAGGTGTCAGACCCACAAACCAGGCCCCTGACTCAGCTCCCAGCAGGCAAGGGCAGCAGCTGAGCCTTCCCAGGAACCTACTCGGGTATGTTGGGAAAGACCCTTGGTCAGTTCTAGTTTGGGGATTTTCCAGGCTTTGGGGGATTTTTTTGGTAACAATGGAATCTTTTCTTCAGATTGTTTTTTTTTTAAGTTTTAAATGAAGGTATAATTTGTATTCAGTACAATTCATCTCACAGCATACAATCCTGCTACTCTGAGAAACACACAGAGTTGTGTAGCTACTACCACAATCAAGACGCAGAAGAATTCCCTCGTCCCCCCCAAATCCCTTCGTCCCTTACAGCTAGCCCCTCCCCCTCTCCCCTGGCAATCACTGATCTGTTTTCTTTCCCTGGGGTTTTGTCTTTTTCAGAATGTTCAGTAAATGGAATCAGACATAATGTAGCCATTTCATTTAACCCTTGACATACATCCCTGCTGCTGTATCAGTAATTCACCCCTTTTTAGAGCCGAGTGGGGATTCATCCTATGGATGAACCACAGTTAGTTTCTCCATTCCCAGCATGAGGGACGCTGAGGCTGTTTCCACATTTCGGCTATTACCAGATAAAGCTTCTGTGAACGTTTGTGTACACGTTTTTATGTAAACATATATACATACATTTTCTTTTTGTTTAATAGCTACATGTGGGATCTGGGTCTTATGGTTAAGTATATGTTCAGCTTTCTAAGAAACCACCAAGTTGTTTTCCAAAGTGATTGTACCATGTTGCACTCCCACCAGCAATAAATGAGAATTATAGTTTCTTCACATCATCACCAGCAGTGGGTGTTGTTACTTTCCCCCCGTCATTGTAATGGGTGTGTATCAAGACAGATTATACTAGAAACTCCAATCTACAAAGCAGGTACATAGAGCTGTCCAGGTTGAAGCCAAGGGCCAGAATAGGGGGTCTGAGCCCTGCCCTCCACCTTCTCCTACTACAGTGGGGGCTCCTGTGTATCTCTTAGACTCAGGGCCAAGGCCAGATTGGGGAGGAGGATACCCCAAGGTCACATAGTTCAATAAAAGGGATTGCTGGGCAAGAACCAGCACTCTGATTGGTTCTCTGACAACAACCAGGACTTTTCCTTTTCTGAGCAGCATGTTACTGCCGGAGGGGAAGGAGTGGGGGCAGGAGTGACTCCAGCCTTCAATTGTTCCTTGGAATGTGGCATTAACAGGCAGCCAGATCTACAATCAATCTAGACTCTGTCACTTACGAGGATGTCTTTGTCACCACGCAGTATACTTGGCAAGTTTCTGGGACACTCAGAAGAACGAGAGATGCCATATAATGAGCCTGAGCATGGGGGGGCCTTGACATTCTCCCCATATGAAAGTCTTGGGGGTCGGGCATAGTGGTCATCACAGTAGCTTTCTTTCATTTCCAGCTCTTTGCACTTCTGATTTATTACCACAGCTGGGTCCCCAGGGAGTCCCCAGAGGGTGAACAGGTAGTTCCCTCACTATCCGTTATCCCCATACCAAAAAATAGGAATTGAGGGCAAAGTCCATCCCCTGCTATGGAAGTTAGCATTGGGTTCTGCTTCAGAAAATAGAAAACCGATCTACAATGGCTTGAACCCATGGCACAAAAAAAACACAACAGTAATGAACGCCACTCAGCAAGACACTGCCACATGTGGACACAAACACAGCTGCGAGACAGTGATATTCCAAGTTATGAAACCTTACCGAGTTGTTTGCACAGGGCTGCCAATGTAAGCACACAGGTAGCAAGTTCACGAACTTAACTGTCAGACCTCAGACAGCCTACGACATGTGAATACCAACACAGCTAAGAGACACCTATATACCAAGTTATGAAACCTTACTGAGATTTGAAACCTTACCGTGGCTCTCAAAGTGTGGTGCATAGCAATATCCCCTGGGAAAATGTTGGAAATAACATTCTCACTCCAGGCCCACTGAGAAAATCTGGGGACGGGCTCTAGTGATCGGGCGATTCCAGTGCATTCAAACACATGCTACAGTTTGAGAACTGATGGCTTATACAAAAATAGAGGTTAATTCTCTATGCCTTGGAACAGAAATCCAGAGATAATCTAGGACCAAAGTGACGTCTTTATCCTTTAGTTCCACTATCTTCAGCAAGTGGATCTATTCTTAAAGTTACTTCATGCTTCAAGATGCCAGCTGGAGTTCTAGCCATCATGTTTGCATTCCAGGCAAGAAGGGGCAGGAAGAAAAAGAGAACAGACTTTACTCTCAGGGGAGGCAGCCCCTATAACATCCTTGGAAGCTTCATCACTACCACCAACACATTCATTCATGTCTTGTGGGTCATCCTTAGCTGCAAGGGAGGCCAGGAATGTATTCTTTTATCAGAGCACTTTACTTCCCAAAGAACGAATGATAGGTCTGGAGGTAAGGAGAAAGGGCAGAATGGACGTTAGGTTGCCATCTAGTCTCTCCTATACACACTATTCTAATCCTGCCAACAGTTTTCACAGGTAAATGCAACTATTTCCCTTGCTTTTCCAGTGAAAAAAATGACCTTCAGAGAGATCAAGGTCATATAACTAGAAGGAGCTAATTGACTTTGGCTGAACTACTCTATTCAGCCTTGCTCTTTTTGTAGGAGGAGCTGGGGGTGGTGTGGGCTCATTCATCTTCCCCTGTCCTCCAGAACCCAAAGATTTGCCCACCTTTTTCATGGAACTAGAATGGTTTCAAGGCCTGATTGCGGATGGGAGGATGGGAATGAGGGAGGGGAGGCATCAGGCCCTCTTCAGGGCCCAGGAAGCCCCTTCTCTTTCCAGAGGTAAATAGTGAAACTTAATTAGCAGGCTGCACGTGCCAGGAGAGTAATCCATGGGCTTTCCGAGGCATCTGTTTCCATGTGCTCTGGGGAACTGTCACCAGCTCCCCTCCACCAGGCACCAAAGCGCATGCCTGCATGGACTCTGATGAGGCCTGCTCAGTGTGAGAGGGCCAGGGCCAGGGGCTTCCTTCTCCAGGCTGTGTCCATGGGGTGCTTCCCAGTGAATGTCCCTGACCCAGGCCCTTTGGGGAGCCCAGGGTGTGACTTCAGACAATACGGCTATTTGGGGCACTCACAGCCAGAGGCTTCTCTCCTCATCCCATAGGTAGTTGCTAACACATTTCAAGAAAATATTTCAGAAGACAGTAAGTTCATAAACAAGAAGAACAAATTAGAGCCTCCGTTTAAGTGGAGGGTAGCAGGGAGCCTGAGAAGTGAGCTGTAATTTTGAAATATCAAGAAGGTCCCCTGTTCTCCTCCTGCAGAAACCCTCTCCCTCCCGCTTCACCTTCAGCTGGCATACTGGCTTTGCAATTCATTCCTCTGGGTTAAACCTTGCCCCATCTTTTGGGTTAATTGTCTCTGTCCCACCTCACCCCCGCCCCAGTCAGAGCAGGCTCCATCTCTTACCAGCAATGTGCGCTCTGTGTCCAAATGAGAGGAATCCCCTGTCCTCCTCTCCGAAGCCTTCCCTACCTGCGGGAAGTGTCTGCTACCCCTGGGGTCCTGTCATATTTTGCGCCCCCTTCTCCTCTGGTGGTGTCCCGCTCTCTTGGGCTGATTTTCTTGTCTGTCTCCTGTAGGAAATCAGCAGCATCTCAAGGACAGGAGCCTTGTGTCACTCATCTTTCTAGGCTGGACACAGAGCCTCTCCCCACCATTAACTTCCCAGTAAGTGGCCAAGGAGTGAAGAACTTCTTTCCTCACCCAGCCAGCTCTCCCTGCACACACAGCCACATCCTGGGCCCTGGGTCAGGATTTGATAATGAAATATCCCAAACCCCTCATTATTTAGCCATGGATCAGATTCTCATAGGTCTCCCCATGTCAGGCCAAATGGGGAATAGAAACAGCTCACATTGTGCCCCGGGGGAGGCTGGGGCAAGGGGAGAGCGCCCTAAGGAGGTGACTGTGGTCTTCTACTTGGAAGACAAGTCTTGGGATTTGCCCACCTCTCTTTCCTGAACGATGGGACTATTCTCCTGGGGTCCACAGTCACTGATGATGTCCTCAGGAAACTCTCTGAGTGCTTGGGCAGGACTGAGCAGCCAGTCTGTGAGAAGCTAACCCAAAGATGCTGAGTCCAAGGAGAAAGGATGGCCAAGGAGCCACTAGGTCTCCCAACAGGCAAGGCCCCTAAACTGACAGCCATCAGCAATAACAGAAGCTGAAAACTTCCCTTTCTGGAAGCGGCACAACCTCCTGCAGTTGACGCGCACAGCTAGGATTCTGGGGTCCAGTGCAGCACAGTGACTGTGACTCTGAGCCTCTGCCAGGTATTGACTGAGAGACTTAATTTCTCGGAGCCTTGGCTTACTTGGCAGTAAGCAGGATGCTCATACTAGCAACTTCCTCATGGGGCATGGAGAAGCATAAACGAGACAATGCATGAAAAGGTCAAGCACAGGCCAGAGACAGAGAAAATGCATCAGCCATTATCGTCATTCTAGGGATGTCTCTTTGTCCCTGTTCCAGAGCTCTGGCATATCCCAGTCCAGCCCTAACAACAGGTTCACAAGTGATGTCCCATACCCTGCTAAGAGTCCATGAGGCCTCTTATGGATTATGAGTGATCTGAGATCTGGAAACCGGGGTTGTGGAGAAGGGCTTATCTCGCATCCATATGTCCCTAGTCCCTCACTTTTTCCAGATCTCCTGCTGTACCAGGGCCATGTGATCACGTCTGGTCAGTGGGCTGTGAGCAGAAGTGGTGAGTGTTACTTCTGGGCCGATCATTTAACAGCTGGTATCCAACCTTCCAGTTGTATTCACAGAGATGATGGAGGCCATGTGTTGAGATGAGGAAGCTGCCTGGGTCACCGAGTTACTACATGGAGACCAGAAGCCCTGGAGAGCCACTGACTGTGCCTGGGATTTTTCATGGGTGACAGATGAACTCTTGTTGGGTTGAGCCTTCACTAGGCTGATTAATAAGGAGTAGCTGACCTATTTGATACCAACCTAGTGATTAGCCCACAGATACAGTGGTTAGCCAGATGAGAATGTTTTTAAATATAAGACATTGAAAGAACACTTTCATAGGAAGACTCTATCAAGAAAAGCTAAAATTGTCTTAGATGAAGCCTGTCCATGATCAGGCTCCAAGGATGGGGCCAAGAAGGATGCCACCAGGGAAAACCAAGGGTCCTGGGGGAAGGATTGTGAAGTAGGTTCCCTAATAGCCAGTCCCAAGGGGGCCTCCCATCACACAGAGAACAGCAAGATCACTGCTATACCACCCACCAAGAATGAGGCCAAGCACTCAGTTTTGCCCACTACCTGAGTCTGGTGAGACAGAACCCAACTCACACACAAGTCACACAGAGAGGCCTTGTGACTCACAGATGGGTGGCAAGCACAAAAGGCAGCCGAGGATCCATCCATTGTGAGCCAGTTCTCCAAGCTTGGCTCAGCAAAGCTGCCCAGGGAGGTGGAGGATGGAAGGACCCTGAAAGGCAGCCTGCCCTGGGTCACGTACCTTGAGGGCAACATGACTCACTGGACAAAGCTTTGCAAAACACCCTGCTTCTAGGGGAGAGAGGAACAGAGCCTGGGCTGTCCCATGACAGGTACCCCCTAAAACTCAAGATGTTAGATTCCCTAGGGAGGGACAGGAGCAAGGCCCACACTCTCCCAGGCAGTTCCTCCCTGTCTCAGAACATTGCATTTCCAGTGTCTACTGTTATTCTGAGAACTACATGCAAGAAGGAAAGAACGGAGGTCCTAGGTCAGCCAAGGCCACCTGCAACTGTCCAGGTAGGAAAGAGGAAGGAAAGCACAGACAGCAGAAGCAGTTGAACCCCCCATCTTGGGAGACTGACTCCAGTAAGGGTAAGGGAGAGCAGCCAGCGCTTTCTACTACCTTCAGCTCAGGTGAGTTTGCATTCAGCTTGCAAGTAAGATCGAAAGGCCTCTGCTCTACCCTGCCACCCACCATGATGGGCATAACTGAGCACTTACTCAAGGGTGGCCCCACACGCCCTTTTCTAAAGAGCATTATCTATCTTTGGCATCTCAGAAGAAGAGAAGAAAGAAACCCAACTTTGATCTGCAGCTGGCATTCTGCTATGTTAAGTCCTATTACCAGGGGGTACCCAGGACCTGGTCTTGGCATTCAGGCCAGGTCCCTCCCTGCATTAGGGAGGGGTATTCTCTCCAATGTGGCCATCAGCCAAGAATGGCTCATTTGCTTCAGAGTCTTAACAACAAACACACAAACCCCCAAACCCACAGGCCTCTGTGTCCCTCCTCCCATGGCTGATGAGAGGGAGCAGGAAAGGGACGAGGTTATTGAAATGCTATTTTAAACTCCAAGTCGATGTTAACCAAAACCTTGAAGCTGATTAAACACGACCTTTGGGCCACGGGGCCTTGGCTCAAAAAGGCAAACAGCTTCCACCCTCTCAGCAGCTCCAGGCTTGTTTATTGGTTTGAAAAACCTTACGGGGCCTGCCAGGCGGAGGGGCGAGCAGGGGAAACTTTAATATCTAAAGGGAGAGATCAAAAGCAGTTGACATTTCTGGCAGAGAGCAAGCGTGTATGTATCTTTATATGTATAATGTTATAGCTGAGCAGAAGGGAAAAGGCATTTCTTCTCTGGGTTAAATCAAATCAGGCCACATGTTCCTGATCTTGACTGTGTTGTCTTATAAGCCAACCAAATTTAACTGACATTGAGCATTTCTGATCTGAACAGTTAACATGGAAATTTGGCCCAAATAACTTTATATACACTCTGAACATGAACTTGGTTCACTCATCAAATATGATGAGAAAGGTCCCTCCCACTCCCCTAGGAGCCAAGCAGAGGGGCAGCTTGTCGCTCTAGCCCCTGGCTCTTCATCAGCCCCTCTGTTAATGGAGGTGGGGGGTGGGGAATGACTCCACATCTGGTCATTGTATTTCCACATGATCTTGGGGCCCTAAGATTTGTTCTGGAGTACCCCAAAGAAAAGAGATGACCTTGACTTGTCAAATGCGTCTGATGCAGCCACAAAGTCAAAGAAGATGCCTGGAAGGTGTCTTTGGGATTTAACCCACTTTAAGTTCAACTCTCTTGAGTTCCATGGTGAGGGCGGTTTCAGTGCAGTGTTGTGTGGAGATCAGCATGGCCTTGGTTGACAGAAAGACAACTCTCCTAGCAGTTAGAGCAATGCCTGGCACTGAACGGTGCTCAGTCAACGAGTGCTGAATAAACTCTGGATAAATGAATGTGTGGCTGGTTATTCCATATCCATTTCCTCCCCCTTCTTCTTTGCTAATTGAATCCTAGAATTGAATCTAGAAGGCAACATTCCCACTTCCAGATGATGAAGATGATGGATGTAAGCTAATCACGGCCATCTTATTCTCTGTCTTCCTGGCTTCCCTTGCAGCTAGGGACAGACGTTTGACCCTGTTCTGGCCAATGAGACCTAAGTGGAAGTCTGTTAGAGAAGCTTTGAGAGTGCCTTAGCAGTCTTGGTTCAAGGGGACAGCTGAGGTGTAATGACCACTTGTCTCCTCTCTCCCTCCTCCTCTGTTCATTGAGGACTCACCATGGCACAGATGGCCAGTTGTCACCCACGTTCATTCCTTTCATTCCCCAGTGCAGAGTTGCTCTGAAAGCTCATGTCTTCACCTCTGGCATCTAGCTTTGGCTGAAGAGTGGGATGAGAAACACTGGGGACCTTTTGAACAGATTCTCAGCAGCCTGTGTAGAGCGGCTGTCTCCTCTGAGCAGAGTGACAGAGAGAGCTGCAGGGGGAGCCGGGAGCACAGCATTCTCCCCCTTCGTGGCTGACTAAACATCCAGTCCTACTTCTTTCTCTTCATATCTGTTCTTTGGCCTCAGTTTCCTCATCTGCAAAAATAGGATAATCCTATTTCCCATTGTAACAAGGTTCAAATGAATTAATTTGTATAAAAGTCACTGAAACTAGGCTTGGCACATCGTAAATTATTGGCCAGCATGAGAGACATTTAATAATTGTTATTCTTGTCCCTGGGTATTCACCAGGGGCAGGCACTTGGCAGAAAGACACGAAGTAGACTACAGGTCAGTCCTGTCCTCAATTATCCTTTAGTCAATCAGAGGACACAGATATGTAAGTGGACAATTATAAAATGCAACAGCAAGAGCTTCAGTGGAGAATGGTGACCCATCCTGGCTTGGGATCAAGGTAGAACTCTATAAGAAAGGGGGGAGGGGGTCGGACTAGCCGGTTTCAAAGGTTTTCTAGATACTTTTGGTCAGGTTGCTTAGAAGCAGACCCCGGAACAGGGATTTGGGTGATTCCTTTTTCTCAGAGAAAGAGAAGTGGGGTGGAGTAAGGGAAGGAGCTAAGCTAGGACTTGGTTTTAGCTATTAATTATTCTTATCCTGACCCCCTGGGGAGCCCTGGAGTGTGAATTACAACTCAGAGGTGATTCCACTCAGAGGCAAAGTGGCCAGGCTTCCAGTCCCTTTGTCAAAGGATCATTGGCTGCAAGTTACTCTCAGGGATTGAAGAATTTGACGATCCAGGCAAGAGGGTTTACCACCTGCCCAGGGCAATTGTCTTGAGAAAACAGAACACACGAACCATTTAGCAGCCAATCCCTGAGGGCTAGGCTCATTAGCCTGGATAGGGGACCCACACTTTCAGCCTGCAGTCTCAGACGCACAGCCTGAGGAATCTCCTCCATCTTCATCAGTCAAATGGGAAAAAAGGTCCCTGTCCTGCCTCTCTTGGAAAGAAACTTCGAGGCTGAAACTTCGAGGCAGGAGAGGGCTGCCTAGGCTGCAAAGCTGATATCCAGGCCAAGGGTGGGGAGCTGGGGAGGCACCTGGAGACTTGCCCCACTAATGTGCCACCTGCAGACCTGTAGACAGGAAAGACATGCAAAACTCTGTCCCCAAAGGAAAATGGCATTTAAGAAACCCTCAAGGAGACAGCAGGCCTGGCTGTGCGCTGGCTTTTTTTGCCCATTGGCAGAAGAGCTGGCAGGCCTACTTCAGAGTTCATTAAAAGAATGCATGAAATCAGTAAGTTCTCTGAGCTTCAGCTTCCTCTTCTGAAAACTAAGGATCATAGATAGTATCATCATAAGGTCAGTCCGAGCATTGAGTAAGATAATGACGTGAGAAGGCTTAGCCCAGTGTCTGGCAGACGGGAGGTCCTCAGGAAACACTGTTTGGAAGATTGAGTAAATGATGATGAGGAATAGACAAAGTCCAAGCCTCAGTTTCTTCTCGTGTGAAACTGGGCTAACAATATCCATTTGGAGGGATGAAGAGAAGAAAAATGTGACAGTGTAAAGTGTCCAGCACAGGCCTGAGGCCTGGCGGTGCTCAGGAAAGGTTGTGAAATGAAGGTGCAATGAGAAGACAGTCATGCCCATGAGGATAATCCAATCCGCAGTCTGCACTGTCCCTCCTCGGGGGTGGGAAGGTGTCTATGTGTGCGCATGCGCATGACCAGCCAGGTCCTGAGTCTGCGGGCGCCTGCGCAGCGCTTGCGGTTTTCAATTTCCTGCTTGGGTCCGCCACCTTCCTGGATCTTCAGCCATGCCTATACCCACCAGGCTCAGGTAAAGGGGCTCATTCTTCCTTTGCAAGAGCTTCTTACCCTCTGCTCAGTCATGTGAAATCCGGGCTGAGCTGCTGCCGGGGCTGGGAAGCTGAGTTTTAATTAAGACACCCAGAAAACTGCAGAAGAGGCGGGAAGCCACACGGCAGAGAGCCCCAGAAGTATTCAGGGAGAAAGGGGTCAAGGTCCTGGATTTCTGGGTTCTGGCACCAGATTGGCTATGAAAACAACAGCCCCAAGTGAATCCCCCTCTCTGAGCCTCGGTTCACTCATCAAAGCTTCCGGAGTGCTCCGAGCTTCCTTCCCGGTCTGGACCCCTCTGTGCGGGCATCTGCCTGTGTGGTCTCCAATACAGTCCTGCTTCTCCGGGGCTCCCTTGCCAGGGGGCCTCCTGGTCTGTTTGATCAATGGGAGTCACTGGCAGAAGATTGACAGGACAGACGGGGGACAAGTCTGGTGTGGCTCCTTGCCTCTGTTGCCCCAGCTCCTAAGTGGGCAGTTCCATCATGGTGACCCCGGATCCTAGGCTTTGGCTACGCCACCCTCTCCTGTTATCACACCAACTCCCAGCTGCCTCATCATCCTGTTTGGCTTCCCAGCTCTTTCCTCACATCTCTAATCAATTCCCCCCCCCCACCCATTGGATTAACCCTGCAGGAAGCTATGGGGAGAGTGGACAGACAGACTCCAGCCTGAGCTAGCCAGAGGAGAGAGCGTGTGTGAAGCCCTGGCTCCAAGAACCCCTAGGGGTGCTTTCAAACCAACACTGGCTTTTCTCGCCACAGTGAAGTGTGCAGGAAGTCAGAGGTCAGAGTTCAGAAAAGATGCAAAGCCAGTGCTATGGTTTGGATGTGCCCCCCAAAGTTCATGTGTCGGAAGTTTGATCCCCAATGGGGTGACGTTTGGAAGCAGGACCTTAAAGGGTGATTAGGGCATGTGGTCCTGCCTTCATGAATCTTCGTGAATGGATTCGTGCCATTATCTCGGGAGCAGGCTCCTTACCAAAGGATGAGTTCAGTCACTTCACGGGCTTACTCTCTTCTTTCCTTTTTCTCTTTTACCCTCTTTTTGTCCTTCCTCAATGGGTCGACTTGTCAGATGTCAGCCCCTCAGTCTTGGACTTCTCCTCTTCCTGAACCATGAGGCAATACATTTCTATTCAGTATAAATTACACAGTCTGTGGTAATGTTACAGCAACACAAAATGGACTATGGCAGCTGGGATGGCTTCTGCGACTTCTTACACACAGCCAGACCTGGCTCCCTGAGGCAGCACTGGGGCTCTCTCACCCTGGGAACCTCAGCTCCGAGCCCCTTGTGTGTGTCTTACCATTCCCCACCTAGATTGGTCCTTTACTCCTCTGAGTGGGGCAGGAGGCTCCATACCGCACAGCCGGGGCATGAAAGCCTTGTCTGATCTGTCTCAGTCTGAAGTCGCTGCTTGCAACCACTGACAACACTGTCTCTCATGGGAATGGCCCAGAGAGATGAGACAAAGCCGTGATGGGGGACTTTCTGGAGGAAGGCTCCATGAGCTGCATAGGGCTCTGATGAGTGGAAACCAATGGAAGGGGATTCTGGGTAGGGACAGTGGTGCAGACGAGGGCTCAGAGGCAAGAATGCTAATGTATATTTGGTGAGTGGTGGGAATGGAGTTTGACACCAAGATGGAACAAGAGAAGAAAAGACTCTAGGAAAAGCACAGGGCTAAGGTCTTTACAGTCACCGTCAAATACTTACAACCACCTATGGAGTAAGTAGTAATAAGACCCCACTGCACAGATGCAGCAAGTGGGGGCCAAACATGTAAAGAGACTTGACCAAGGTCACACAGCTAGTACATCGCAGCTTGCTCCTGGGTCTGCACCCAGCTCTCCATGATTCAAGAGCCACCACACTCTACTCTTAATTACTGTGTTACTGTGTTATGCATGACGAGTGTCATTCAATCCTGGGCACGTGAGTTCACATACTTACAGCATAAATTTGAGATGAGATTCTGGAAGAAGATTGCATCAGTTAGGGATGTGATCCACTGAAATTAATAGGTAATCCTTCTACAATGGATAAAACAAATGAAAGTTCATTTTTATCACACAACAAAGAGTCTAGGAATAGGCAGCCAGGGGCTGTAAACATCAGGGACCTCAGCCATATGCATCTTTCTGCTTCACCATGCTTAGCATTGCAGTCCCCATCCCCGACCTTGTAACCTCATGGTCACAATATGGCTGCTCTACCTCCAGAATTACATACATAGTCCAGGCAGAAGGAAAAGAAAGGGAAGAAGGAGAAAGAGGTGGTGCAAACATTTTCCCAGAAACCTTCAGTTTGTGTCTCATTGGCCAGAACTGTGTGACCAACCCTATCTTTAAATAAGAATAAGAAAGTTATTGTTTTTAGTGGAGCTTGTCACTACTATGAAAACAAATTAGGGTTCACTTGGTCAGAAAAAAGGGAAGATAGATCTGGAATGGAGAACTAGCAGGTCTCCTTCAAAAGCAGAAGTTAAAAAATTAGCCACCTGCTGTCCATAACCCCTGACTACTGACTCCCCACATTTCAGTTACAGTAAGCAATCAACTCAATTGAATCAAGAGCCAAGTGTTAAACAGTTAGCATTTCACAACTGCACATCTGAGAAGCAGCTCACTGTTTCCTCTCCAGGAGCTATTTATAGGAATGATTTCTAATAAACACAGATTGGCAGGTGTGTGTGGGAGGGGAAGGTCAATAGTGCACCCGCATGGCTTTATTGATGCCTTGTCAATCAACTGCTCTTATTTTGTTGTTTAATTTTTTTTAAGCACATGTAAGCACTTTCCCTGCTAATAGCAGATTTACTGAACAGGTCCACAAAGCAGTTCATCTCCCCTGTAGATGGTGGCAGCTGATTATCAACTTTGCAGCTTTGGGTCGTGGGGTAAATTGACCCCATATCCATGGTCCCTTCCAGGGGGATTGCAAGGGGTCTGAACAAATTCAATACTGTCCAATAACGGACCCCTCCCCCCTCCCCAGGCATCTAATCCAGGGCCTCGGCCCTGCTGTCAAAGCACGGGATGTAATTTGACAAATGGAACAGCCAAACGTGTGGTCGTGTTGGCCGTTTTGTTAAGACCAAAGGAGAGTTTCCCTATCTGAGGAGTTTGGCCTCCCCTAGAAAGCAGGCTTGCTTCTCCTGCACAGGCGCACGGCTGGCTCGGGTAGAATCGGTGGTGCTCACTACCCTATAGCCTGGTCTTGCCCACCTTTTCTATCTTATTTCCCCATCTCTCTGTCTTTTATATCTACTCCAGCCGGATGTGTCACCTGCTAATCGCTGCTCACATCTGGACACTACCCTTGCCTTCCCTGCAACGTCCTCCTGAAACCTCCTTTCTCGCCTGCCACCTCCCCGCATCACTTCGCTGGTCCAAATTCTTTCCATTCCCCTAGACACATCTCCAGATCATCATTAGTTAAGAAGTTACCTCTTATCCTTCTCAGTGGATGGGGCCTGGTCCTCTTATGAAAGAAAGCCCCATGTTGGTATTTCCAGAAGTTCAGGTAGTCAAGATGATGATGATGATGACCATGAGGATGAGGAAGAAAAATGTTCTTATTTATTAAGTTCTTTTTTTCTTGCAGTTTGGCTGGGGCCGGGTTTGAACCTGCCACCCTCGGTATATGGGGCCGGCGCCCTACTCACTGAGCCACAGGCGCCACCCCTATTTATCAAGTTCTTACTGTGCACTGGGCAAGCTGCTTTTCAGGCAGTCTCATTTTGTCTTTGTAATGCCTCCAAGAGGTGGATGCTACCCTCATTTTCATTATATAGGTGAGGAACAGGGACAGAGAGAAGTGACTTGCCCAAGCACACACAGCTGGCGGGTAGTGGGGTCCCGGACTCCTAGCAGCACAATCCAAGGCTCACCCATTTGGCATCACATCTTTGTGTATATGCCCCCCTCTTCTGAGTGTAACTAAGTACACACTCTGGAAGGCAGGGACCCTTGGGTGCATCAGATGAACCCAATCTCACCCTCTACAGCATCTGAGAAGAGTAAGATAAGAAAAGACCAGAAAATGTTCACTTGGCCCAGAAAAGCCTGAACTCCAGGTGCTGGTGTGCAAGTAAATGAAAGAAAAAAAAAATCCTTCGCTGGCACCTCTACCAAAAACTAAATCCAGGGTGGCGCCTGTAGCTCAAGAAGTAGGGCGCCAGCCCCATATACCAGAGGTGGCGGGTTCAAACCCAGCCTTGCCCAAAAAAAATACCTAAAACTAAACTAAATCCAGTGGGGATGGGGGTGGGGGGAGAATCATGGTTCCCAAAATCTGAAATCTCCAAACCAAAACTCAAGAGACTCTCTAACCCAGAAACAACAGCCATCGTTTAACAGACATATCTCAGAATAAAACACGTCCTCGGTGAAGATTAACTCTCCTCTGGGGAGGGCCTGCCCGAGAACTTGCCCCTCGCATTTGTACACATTACCAGCCCTTTGCTGCCAGGAAATGTTATGGCCATGAGGGCAGATTGGGGCCCGCTGTCTCCCGTCTGCTGCTCTTCCTCTGGTCAGTAAGAGGATGCCAGCAAAGATGGAAGCACTTAAAAAGGCATCATTTGAATGACTCAAGACTTGGAGGTTGATTTAGGAAAGGGTTGTTAATCCCTACCCTCCAATTAATTCCCCCACAACTTGCTGTAGAAACCAGTTGGCTGTCTAATCTTAGAATGAACAAGAGAGTTGAAGAATTTACATGGTCCAGAAGGAAAGAGCAGGACTGGCTGAATGTGGGAGGAGCAAAGAGAGGACCTGGGGTGCTTGGTTTTGTCTGCTTTGTCAAGAACCCCAGCCCCATCTGGAGATTTGGGAGGACTGGGCCCTGAGGCTCTATGAAGCTGGTGACTTTCTGTTACACGGGACAAAGAGCACCTCCCCCAACCCCACGGTATCCAACTAACACAGAACAAAAGAAATTGAGTCCGAGGAGGACGGGAATAATCGGCAATTTCCCTTTTTATTAGGGCTGGATAAAATGGTTTAATGGTAACAATGTCAAACTTTTTTTTTTTTTTTTTTTTTTTTTTTTTATTGAGACAGGGTCTCTTGCTTGTTGGCCAGGCTAGAGTGCCACGGCATCGTCATAGCTCATTGCATCCTTAAACTCCTGGGCTCAAGTGAGCCTCCCACCTTAGCCTCTCAAAATTCTGGGATCACAGATGTGAGCCACAGCATCTGGGCTAGACTCAAACATCTTAACAGACTGATAGCAGAAGCCGTTGGCACCTGCCCCTAGGCCGCCCAGAAGAACTGACCATTTCAGTTCTGTGTGTGTGCTCTGAACTCTCCACAGTGACAGGATTGGCTTTTTATTCGTTGAGGGCTTTCTCTGGCCAGTGGATCTCTCCCTGACGGAGCAGCCTCAACAGACAACTGCCAGGTGGGGTGTACAAGTACCCCAGCTCCCTTGCCCCTTTCCTAGCCCCAAAGAATTCAACTCCAGCTGTCTGCAATAGGAGCTTTCTCGGCCTCCTCCCTGTCTTACTGGCCCACGCTGTACAGGTGTTTGCTAGTATCAACTCCAAAATAAACTACCTGCTCTCCAATTCTGGTCTTGGGATCTGCTCCTGGAGAGGCCAAACTAGGACATGGGGGCTGATGGGGACAGGAATAGAGGGGAGCACAGGAGGGAGCCACAGAAGGCGATCCATGTGCCTGGCACTCCAGCTCCAGTCCTATTGGGATGCAGGCCCCACTCTCAGATCTGAATTAGATGGAGAACCTGAAGATCTCCATGCCTTGCTTCATTGTTTTTAATTTTAATTTTTTTCTTTCCTTTTCTTTTTTCTTTTCTTTTTTTCTTTTTTTTCTTTCTTTTTTTTTGTAGAGGTGGAGTCTTGCTCTATCACCCAGGCTGCTCTCAAACTTTTGGCCTCAAGAGATTCTCCTGCCTCAGTCTTGCAAAGTGCTGAGATTACAGGCATGTGATCACCACGCTGACCTGTTTTGTTTTTTAGGGAAAAAAATACAAATTAAAAACACCACCATCCTACTGGTCAAGCCATCGTGAGGCGTGGCGGGGCCTCCCCAACCCTCAGTTTCCTGCCGTGGGCCAGAGGTTGCTCACAGGCTAAAATTGCTCACAAATTGCTCACATGATGGCATTGTTTGCATGATTGAGCCAGAGAGTGACAGCAAGTCCGGCTAGCGTTTCATGGTTGGGCACCTCCAGGGTGTGTTAAGCACAGACACACTCGTTACGCCACCTTCTCCTGCAGTTTCGGAGATTCCAGATATCTGGTGTTTTACCTTGGGACACGCCAATTCTCAAACAGGCTGGATTCAACCCCATGAATTGTGGAGCAAAGAACTAAGGGTCTCAAGGAATGAGAGGTGAGTGTACTCTTTTAGAAAGTACAGAAAGCAGTCTTTAAATCTGGAGACATCTCACCTACAAAGGTGTAGCTGTTTTGCCAGTGCCCTGGAGGTTCCACAAAGACCTCTGGTGACAAGTAGTACCCTGGCCCCTTCTTATACATCGTCACTGGGGGCTCCCTCCCTTCCACGTCACTTCATCCCATGGCTGGATGGCTCTAATTTTCAGGAAGTCTTCTTTTGCATGCTGACCTCTACCTCTTTCTAATTTATCTTCATTGGCTAAATCCTGCTTTGTGGAGCTCCATAGTTAAAATGGCAGGAGGTAAGGAAGCAGCAGGTGCAGCAGAATCTCCGGAGTGGAGATGGGGGTAGAGGATGCAATGGCTTTGAAAAATTCCAACTATGATCATTGAAAGCTGAGCAATGAAAAATAAATTATAGTTTCTATGCTACAAATAACAGCTTGAAGACACCTTAACTGATGGGATACACAGAGCACAGAGGGCAGAACCACTTGTGCCCTTTCAGGGGACAGATCCCAGAATTCCTAGGAAATGCAAGAGAACACACTGTTGGTTAAGATGGAAGACCTTGGTTTGATTTATGTTTCAGGTTCACTTTCAGACATCCAAAGACAGCTGAATGCTTGTCTCTCAGCCCTCAGTTCAATTTTTCTGACCACTTCCACTGAACCCATGTCATAGCTCCCTCCCTGTTCTGGTAACTCTCTTTTGAGCCTCTTCCCAGCTCAGCTTCTCATGGATTTTTCAAAATGGGAATCTGCATCTGGGAAGGTCATTGGAGATAAGGTAGAGATTAAGTGAAACCTTAGGAAAATCATTATTTTAATCAATGATTATTTTTAATATCAAAATAAATAAGGACTTTATTGTCAAGTAGACTACAACACCAAAATAAAAATTTTAAATAATTCAAGCAATTTTAAATATGCCTGCAGGCACTCATTGCTTTAAGGAATGCCCCCCAAACCATGGTGGTTTTGAGTTTATGCTTCTTTGCCCTTACTGGTGTTTTCCTTGGCAAATCTGAGAAGCCCTGGGCTGTTAGCATGTTAGAAGAGTAATACCCAGAAGAGAGATGCCAAGGGCAGTGGGCAGTTGCTCCCCTGGTATAGGACATATGAGAGGTGCAGGCACACAGCCCTACCCCCCACGTTACGGGCCAAAATTGAGTCAGGCTGGAGCCAGACTTGGAATCTGCAGAAGTGAGAGTTTAGAGCTTGGGAACCTTGAAAGAAAAACCAATGGAAAATGCCCAGCCCAAACATGGGATTTCTGGCCTATGCTCCCCCAGATTCCGGGTGGAGACAGGCCCACTTGTTTTTGTTTGCACCTCAAAATATAACATTTCTTTTTCAAACTATTCTAATCCAAAGAGCATGTGGTGACTTCTACAGTGACAATATGTTCATTTATTCATTAGTTCAACAAATATTTATTGAGCCTCTACCATATGCCAGGAACAGTGCTTGGCAAATAGAGGTCCCCACAGATCTACTTTGATGACTAACTAAAATCTAATATATCATTAACATGCCAACCACTGGGCATGTGTGGGTGTGTGTGTGTGTGTGTGTGTATGTGCGCGCGCGCAGCCATGTGCACATGTGTGTAGGGCCAATTCCCTTAAGCAGGCCAAAGGAGGTCTCTGGCAGGCTTATGCATATATTTCTCCTATCAAACAAAGCCATTTTGTCATGGTTTAAGAATATTCATCAACTCCCAACTTGGGTCCAAATTAATGATGTACAGTGACTGCTGGGTTTCTGACAGTCCAAGTTGTTTTGAGCTCCATAGTGATAGGAAACATCTGAATTTAATTCTGTCCCAATCTATCCTATTTTTTCCTTTTTTCTCTGACCCCTCCCCAGAAGGCACTCTGAGGATTCATTCTTAGTACTCGACAATGAAGATTCAGCACTCTCCAGCTTAATTCCTCTATGCTCTTTTCCAAAATTAATTCACACGGCTTAGTAGTTCTGAACTGCAATTGCATCTTAGAATCATCTTGGGAACTTTTAAAAAAGGATGATGCCCAAGTCCTAAACCCAGAAGCTAATTCAAGTGATCTGGAGTGTGGTCCAGTTACCAGATTAAAACAAACAAACAAACCAAAAATAACTTCCCAAGTAATTCTAAGATATATGAGTGTCGGGGACTACTGAGGGTCATTTCGCTCAGAGATCTGCGGGCTCTCTCAGGCCACACTGTTGTTGATGAGATGATACCAACTAGTGAGTCTGGTCCAAGTGTTGGGGCTGACCCAAAGCTGGCACTGTGAAGTATTAATCACATGCCCAGAACACTGCTAAATACTACAAGGAGTTGTTTTTTAAGCTCTGAGCTTCAGTCAGGTCTTCTGTGCAGTGGGGTTCTCTCCTTCCCCATACAACATCCCGTGTTGACATACATAAAGTGGGAATGACTTTAATAGGGACATAACACAGGTGGGCAGAGGCCACTCTGCTCATGGTAGCCTTTGAGGAATCATCAAATCATGCAACATATTCACTCCTTTCTCTCTTCATTGGCATCTCCCACAAGAGTGTTTTCATATGTTTCTGTAGCTATCACAAAATACTTTAGACTGGGTGATTTATAAATGGTGTAAATTTTTTGCTCAGAATACGGAGGCTGGGAAGTCAAAGATCAAGGTACCAATAGGTTCAGTGTCTGGGGAGGGTCTGGTCTCTGCTTCCAACATGAAACCTTGAACCCTGCATCTTCTTGAGAAAATGAATGATGCGTCCTCACTTGGCAGAAGGGCAGATCAGTGCCCAGTTACTGCCCTCTAGTCCTTTTGCAGGGTACTAATTCCATCCATAAAGGCAGAGCCCTCATGGACTAATCACGTCCTAAAATCCCCACCTCTTCATACTGTTGCATTGGAGATTAAGCTTCAAAATGAATTTCGGAGGGGACACAGTCAAACCAAAGCAAGGAGACTTAGCATTGCATAGATGTTTCCTAAACTGAAGTGGATGCTAAGAAAGTATTGTTGACTAGCTCCACATGCAGGAACCACGGCCATCCTAGCCATGATGTGACTATCACCATATTCTCACAATGTTGGTGTCTTGGTGGCAAGAGAAGAAACACCTTCAAATTTGCATAACAAATAAAAAGGAGGATCATTTTTTGGATGTATCTCTGAAAACCCAAAGAAATACCATGAAATTGGGCCTTATGGGAGAAGGAAACCAGATTCTCATAACCAGGTTCTCTGTCAATCCCTGTTGCCTTGTATGGCTCCTTTTCTCTATATTTTCTTTCATCCTTCTTTCTCTATAAACTGCCTTGTCTGTGAAAGGTGGCCAGACGTATTTCCAGAGTCTACCCTGCCATAGTTTAAGGAGCAAGTAGAAACTGGCATCTGCAAACAGAGTCCAGCCCTGGGGAGGAGAGAATCTCATTGGCTCAGTTTTAATCAGGTGACCACCCCCATCCAATAATCTGCTTCATCAAGGCAGAGATCATGTGGTATAAATATGGCTGCCAGAGCCCATCTGTAGGGAAAGGGTGATTGTTCTTAGAGAAAGGAGACATGGGAAGAACACCCCAATTATCATCTTCTATAGTCACATACACGGTGGTTGGTGACAGTTTGGCTTACAGATGACTCAATAACTAATCTGAGAGTGTACTGCTCTTATGCCCCTACAACCAGGAGTTTCCATCCAGCTCACCCACTCCCCAGGAGGAAGGCAGGAGGCAGGGGCTCTCCTGTGGGTGCCTAGCTTTCCTTCTCACCCTGTTCTGTGCTTGGAAACAAATTGGCACAAATGCTGTCCAACCTAATTACCAGCAGGAATTAATCAAAGGTATTCCCAACTGCATGAGTGCTGCTAGCCAGGAATGTCTCCAAGTTGAAATTCTTAGAATACTTTTGTTTATGAGGAAGTTTTACATGTTAACTTTTTCCAAAAGTTAGTGAGAGGAGCAGTCCACACAGAGACATCTGAGAGCTCTTTGGCTGTCTTAATTCACTCATGATGTTTCATTAATATCCATTTTCTCCCTGAATCCCAGCCTGGCAGGTTCTTTTTACAAGTGTTCTATTCTCTGAACTCCCTGGGTTTTTTGTTTTGTTTTGCTTTTTGCTTTAACTTATCCCTGGAGTTCTTTATCCATTTCCTAAGTTCTCCTAAATCTTCTCCATACTATACACATCTTTGGAATCTAATGGCCCCATTTAAAAAATGAAGGGCACCACAGACTTTATGGGTTTTGTTTTCCACTTAAAAGCTGTTCCATAAGAGGGAAGTTGGTGGGGGATATTCTAAAGAAACAGACCTAATGTGGTTTCTTATTCCTGCCCTGGGGGTTGAAGGTACAGAAATTCCATCTTTTTCTCCTCCATGCTTCCAAATTCTAGAAGTCTTGAGTGAGCACCATCTTGCTTGGTCTTCTTAATAACCAAAGACAGAGGGATGGTGAGAAGGATGAACAGAAACCATCCTAGTCCATCACCATGCTCACCAGAGTTGGAAGTAATAGAGGTCATTCCATCTGGCTTGTTTCCTGCTCTGTTGCCCCTGTGACAGTCATTAGCTTGTTTGTTCTCTGATCTATTCATGCTCTTTGTCCTCAAGCTCCCTTGCCAACTGGCTTCTTGGTGGGTTCACCCAGTGGAAGGCACTGTAAGAAGCCTGTAGGGTGGAAAGAGGAGGAAACCAAGATATTTCTCTTTGTCTTCAGTGGCATTCCTGAAACCTTCCAAGGTTTCTCCCATGGCTTCCGTGGCTGGGCAGTCCCAGCTGTAGCCCTGGTTCCCTCTGCACAACCCTGAATATTGAGATTTGGTTGTACCACATACCTCAGTTGTCCCTTAAGCTCTAGGAGTGACAAAGGTTTTCTTCTGGAGTTGCTTGGCTTCCCAAACCTTCCATTACCTGTGTAATCAATCCCCTCTGTTAAATACTCTTCATTTGAATCACCTAGAGCACTTTTTGTTTTCTTGGTGGGCCCTGACCAAACTAATCTACCTACCCAAGATTAAAAATTTCTGCTGGCTTATAAATGATTATTTCTCAAACTATCTACCACAAAGGACCATTTTAAAATATTCCCAATCTAGCATGGATTGGCATGTTCCTACTGCATGTGGCTGATGCACACCTTGAGCTACCTTTCACTTACAATACAAATTTGACAGTAATTGAACTGATCTATACCCAGTTCAATGCAACAACTCTACTGAACCTACATTTGAATGTCCCAGCAGTGTCAATTGCCAAAGCTTCTAAGCATTTACCCTCAACCTTGGTAGTTATATCTTTATAGATAGCTTACAGAAAGTTTTCAGGCTGGTGTGGGAGCATGGATCACATGTAGAATAGCACCGTTCTGGGATACTTTTTATTTATGTGTAGGACCATTCCACAGTTTGGAGAATCTAGGTGTAGCATAGATCATTTATCCTTTGGGTTATGTGCAACTCAGAAGTTGTATTTCTCCTACCCATTGCATTCCACATAACTTCCTAATGCAGAAATCATATGTAATAAGGAGAGCAACAATAATCACCCCCTCACCAGGAATTGACTTCCTTTTTAAGTTTAGGTCATTTAATTCTCACAACAGCCCTGCAGTGAGGTGCCCGTATGATCCCCCATTTTACAGGCTGGAAAAGTAAGGCTCAGAGATTAAATAAATTGGCCAAGAACATCCACCTGACTCATTGCCCTTGGCCTTACCAATGACCCTGAATTGCTTACTCATCTTTTATCCTCACACATCACAGGAATAGGTTAAAGATGTGAAGGACCAAGTAACGCCATGCTTAATGAATTCTTTCTCTCACCTTAGATAGGGTTCCTCATAAAAAAGTCCTTTTGTAAACACCCTGCTTTTATCCAGCCCAATTGCCCCCATCAACACTCTCCTTCAAACGGCCTTCTCCAAATCTTCCAGGGCATCCTTCTCTGATTCCCTATGGCACCAACCATCCACTCTGCTCTGTCTGAATTCATGGTGAATACCACACAATCCTGCTGTCCCCGGACTGCACTTTAGAGCCACTTCTTATCTTTCTTGAGTTTAGAAGCTCTTCAATAACAGAGGCTTAGTAATAACAGTGGCTCCTGGTATACAGCTAATATTTATTGAGCACTTCTTGGCGCCAGGCCTTGCTTTAAGTACTTTCCCTACAATAACTTGTTTAATATTCACAGTATGAGTGAGGTACATTTATTATCCTCTTTTGACATATGAAGATACAGAGCTGAAGAAAATATCTCTATCTCTTAGTTCAGATTTCTACAACAAATTACCATACATAGGCTGGGTAGCTTAAACAACAGAATTTATTTCTCACGATTTGGAAGGCTAGAAGTCTGAGATCAGGGTGCTAGCATGGTCGAGTTCTAGTGAGGACCCTCTTCCAGGTTAGAGATTTACTGTGCTTTCACATGGCAGAAAAAAGGGCAAAAGAGCTTGCTGAAGTCCTACTTCTGAAGGCTCAATCCCTGTGACCTCATCACCTCCCAAAGACCCACCTCTACATACCATCACTTGGAAGTTGAGATTCCGACATATGAATTCTGGGTGGGCCCAAACATTCAATGCATTGCACTCCAGTTCAACAGGGGGAGCTGGGCTGGGATTTGAACCTTTGAGCTGTTGATCTTCAAAGTCTGTGTGCTCTTTAGTCTCCGTGCAATAGTGAACACTACAAGGTGGCCATAAAGTTCATGTGCAATTTTTGCACATGAACTTTATGGCCACCCTGTATCATCTAGGTAGGTTCTCCCAATGCCCCAAGGAAGGAAGGCAGTGTAATTGCTGAGACTATTTTACAACTGGGAGGACACGTGGAGAATTTTTAACTTTCCCATTATGCAAGTGAGGAGACCAAAGCCCAGAGAGAAGTGATTTGTACAGGGTCACATAGGAACCACGAGAGCATCCCTGGTGAGTTCTGAGTCCCAGTGTGGAGATCGTCCTCTGCACCAGCTGCCAATGCAGGCAGTTGGGTATTTATTTGACTACAGTGCTCACAGAGTGGCATGAAACGTCTCCTGGGACCCTTGCTTTGGCAAGCATTGATATTGAAGAGGCCCAGGGTGTTGGGAACTGTCTGTGCAGATGGAAGTTTCCAAGGAAGGAAAAGGGAGGTGAATGTAGGGCTATGAGCTCTGGCTTGGGAGTCAGAAGCCTGGGCTTGAAATCCAGATGTGCTGCACAAACTTCGGTAAATTGCTTAACTTCTCGAACCTCAGTAGTTTCATCTCCAAAACGTTCTGGGTTTCAGAGTGGCTGACATGTGTTGAAGGCTTACTGCAGCGCTGAGGACCTTGGATGCAATCATCTTGTTTAGTGCTCAAAATAACCTTATAGGGCTGGTCTCATTGATATCTTATTCCCAGTGGGCTTGGGGAAGCTTGGTAATTTGGGGGTGCAGAGCTAGGCTTCCCTGCCAGATATGACCATTGTCATACCTTACAACACATGGGAAATGTTTAGCACAGGCTTATTACTGAGACTCTTCCTCTCCCTGGACCTCAGTCTCCACATTTATACAATGAGCCACACCAGAAGAGGACCTACAAGCTCAAACGCCAACACTTGAGCTTCTGTTCACCAAATGGTTGCAGCTTGCCCCATTGGGTGCAAAGGTAGGGTTGCTTTTCCTGGTCCTTTGAGATGAGGTGGGGCCCTGGGACTGGTTCTGGCCTGTTGTGAACAGAAAAGACATGTACCACATCTGTGCTGGGGCAATGAATTGCTAGTGGGGAAACCCTCGAAGCTCCTCTTTTCTCCACCATACTTAAGATAGTGGCTGCTCCTGTAGTCTGGGTCCCTGAGTGGGGAGGCACAGAGCCAGCTCCTGTTCAGTGTTCCTGTAACATAAGTAGCAGCCTCTCTTTGCTTTTCAAGCCACCAAGCTCTGGGGTTGTTTGTTACAGTGGAGCCCAGCATAGCCTGACTGCCACCACAGGTGGTGCAAACAAAATAATCCAAGCATTCCAATTTTATTAAAAAGTATGACTCTCTTATTTTAGCTTTTGTTTTTCCTCTCTTGATGGAAACAAGAAAACGAATTGCATTTCACAGTGTTCCTAACTCTTCTATCACACAAAAAGCTACATGATGGTGACAAGTGTCTCCTGACACCTGTCCATCTGGGCTGGGAAGGTACAGGGACTAGGAGAGCGGATTGTGTTGAATGTTGAACCCAAGGGCACAGCTGCTACTCAGTTCTGATGGCAGCTGTGTAGAAATGTGAGCCTGGTTTGCCAGGACTTGTTGTTTTTTAAGGGAAACTGAAAGTCCAGGTGTGTTTATATGAAATCTTTCATTCCACACAAGTTGATAAATCAGAAAAATAATAATAGTGGTGCAGGCCAAGGCAAATGTGTCCGTTGGCTGTGTGAGGCCTGGTGGTCGCCGATTGGAGTCCCTCAGACTGGAAGATCCAGAATGCCCAGTCCAGCACCAAGTTTCATGTCCCTCTGCCTAGTTAGTGAGCTCTCCACAGGCTGGGACATTTGTCATCACTGTCTCATCAACACCCACCCCAGCATCTGACACATGATAAGGGCTGGATAAATATGCAATGAGTGAATGGGCCAAAGAGTGGGTGAATCAATGACATCCAGTCTGCAATAGGACCTTGGGAATCTGAGGTCTCGAGGCTTAGGGCAGTAACACCAGAGGCAAACTCTTACAACAGTCCTGCTTGGGTGAAAATTAGCACTGAGGTGAGGTCAGAAGGTTGGGGACATGGTCCTTGTCTGGCTCTTCCCTGGGGCTCGGCCCTGCTGGTGGTCCTGCTCTCTCCTACTGGTGCTCCAGGGCCCACCATGCTCAGCCCGAGCTGGACTTGGCCTGAGATCCCCATCCTCAGCCCCCTCATCTCAGCCGCCTTCTGCTGCCCCGTGTGCTGCCTCTGGGACCTCAGGCACAGTCTCATGCACCTGCTGTGCTCCCTCTGACCTGTTCCCTCTCCCTCCTGCTGAGCTAAACCTCTGCCCTCAATGAAGTCCGGATCAAGACTCACTCACCTCATCCTGAGTTCCTCATATTTCCCCTGAGTTCCCAGGAGAAAGGACCTCAAGTACTTGCTCAGTGGAACCCTCTTTAGGGAGACGCTGAGAAGGGCAGCATTGTGTACTGTCATAGGTGAGTTCAGGCTCCATCACAATACAACCCAGGCTCACAGTCTAAGTCTGCCCCTCAGCTGGTATATGTATTAATTTTCTATTACTGCTGTGAACAAGTTGCAAGAAACTTAGTAGCTTAAACCACTAACATATTATCTGAAAGTTCTGGAGGTTACTGTGAGCCATGATGCCACAGCACTCTACCAACTGTGACATAGTGAGACTCTGTCTCAAAAAAAAAAAAAAAAAGTTCAGCATGGAACAAATACGTCCAGAAAACAACCAATCATAATCCCATCTTTTGGGCAGTCTGAGCAATCTCTGAACAACCTTCAGTCTCGTTCCTGGGTATATTGTTGATTTTATAAAGAGGCAGTGGCATACGATGGTTCTAAGAACAGTTTCTGCCATCCACCTGCCTACGTTCCAGCCTCAGTGCACACAGCTACATGATGACTTTGGTTGGGTCACTTGAACTTTTGTTGCTTGCATCAGTTTCCTCAAATCTAAGTGGGAGTGTAAGTTTAAAACAGTATCTGTCTCATAGGGGAAGGAGGAATAAATCTAAAAGCACTCAGGACAGTGCCTGGCACGTGGTAAAACCTACACGGTATTTTTGCTCACCTTTATACGTGCTGTCTGTTTTGAGAGCACTGGACGTTCCTCATAGATAAGTTTCTCTGAGCTCACATGATGGCTGATAATGTGTCAGCCATCCCTGGAGCTGGGCAAACCAGAAAGGCAAAGGGTGAGGCTCCTGGCTGGTGGGCATGGACTGTTTTCATAACCTTTCTTGCAGGGTCCTGTTGTCCCTCGTGTGGCACTTGGGCAAGTGTTTCTTAGGCAACTCCCCCAACCAGAGGGTACTGTCCCTGTCCCACTCACATGCCCTGGGCCTCTTTTACCAATTCCACGAGTTTACCCTCTCACTCGGGCCTCCTTTGCCCCTGACAGCTGGAAGATTCCAGGCCAACCATTGTATAGACCCCCACCTCCATCCAAGTTTCTTTGATGTTCCCTTTGATTAAATTCAGGTTATGTAATTTTCAGAGAAAATAACAGTTTCATTTTTTTAACATGGAAAATACGGAATCCATTTGGAGTCAATTTTGGCATAAATGATATGTTTTTTTTCATTTGTATGAAACACTTTTAGCATCTAGCAAATATTTAATTGCATATTTAATTGCATCTTTATCTTTTGCTTTGTGTATATGTTTGCATTTTCTCTTTGCGTATATCTATCTATCTTTGCTTGTCTCTGGTTTCTGAGCTCTTCTCAAGTGACTACTGGGACATCATTAATGGTTATTTGAAAGCAGGTGTCACATCGTTTTAATTACCATGGCTTTGTAATCTGCTCCAAGCCTGGTACTGCACGAATTCCACCCAATTATATGCCTTTTCTCAGAAACTTCCTGGCTTTTCTGTCCCATTAAGTCTTCTGCCATACCTTAGAATCATAGCATCGAGTTCTTTAAATAATACCTTTGTGACTTAGGGTGCCCTAAGTTTCCAAATCACTGGGCAGGACTGGCCACTCGTGGCACTGAATCGCTCCCTCTGCGAGCATTTCATGTATATCTCTCCAATCTTCTGAGTCTCAGGAAAGTTTTGTGCTCTTCCCTATGAAGCTCCTGCCCATTTCTTGTAGGGCTGTTTATTATTTTTGAGTCTCTTATGCGTGAGATCATGTCTCTCTTTCTCATTGCTGTCCCTGCTGATGACCTGTGATAACTATGCCAGCTGACAGGACAGCACAGGAGTTAAGTTCAGAGCTACCTGGGTTCAAATATTGGGTTGCTCACTCGTTAGGCAAGACCTGTGACCACTCCCACTCTGTGCCTCAGGTTTCCTCATCTGGGAAATGGGCAGATTGGTAATATCTGCCTTCCCTCCCAGGGCTATTTTGAGAATGGACACCTGGAAAGGGCACCTGGCTGCCACTTACACTAACCGTGGCGGTCAGTGTCAGCCATTGCTACTTTTTAAATAGGCTCCTCACTGACCCCTGGAGCCCTTCTTGGTGCTGTGGCATGTGAGTGATGAGAAAGCCAATTGTTCCTTCACACTCCCCTGCCAAAGGAGGGGCTTTATTTGGAAGCTGAGAACAACCAGGGAACTGGAAGGAGGGAAGCTTGAGTCTCTTCCCCTCTCCTTGCTTTAGAAGCTGTGTGGTCATCTTCTCAGGGCATTTCCACAAGTCTCTGCTTCATTTTTCTGCCTTCCCTCCCTCCCAGCCTTCTGATCTGTGCCCCACCCACCCACCATGGTGATTCCAGCCCTGCACCTCCCTCACCACCTCTTAACTTGGCATCTGCAGGTGGAGGTTCTGTCTCTCCTTTCCCATGGTCATGTCCAGATGCAGGAATCTCAAGGGCTGTGTCCATCTCTTCAAGCCAGCCCATGGCCAGGCTATACTAGGGTGGGGCAGAGCAGGGGTCTGATTTTAGAAAATTGTCCAGGGGAGGAACAGTTTCCCCAAAGAAGGGAATATTGGCCACAGTGGGGCATCCCCAGGACCTCTGGGGATGGACAGCGGAGAAGTGGTACCCGTCTGGCAGTCCTTGTAGTCCACAAGCAGAGCTTGAACCTGCTTGAACCAGAAACCACTGGCACAGGTGCCTATGTAGAAGATCATATTATTCCCTTTTATAGATGGGAAATTCGTAGCACAGAGAGGTTAAGGAACCTGCCCAGGATTGCAGAGCCAGCTCTGGACAGAGATGTGTCATCAAACCTGGGCCCTCAGCCTCTGGGCTCACCCTCTCCCTGTCCCCACCCCACTGTGTGTCAGGTGAGCGACACCCACATGTCTCTCCAGAGCAGCTCAGGGCCTGCCCAGGGCAGGCAGGCTGGGTCTTGGAGGAGGTGTCTCACCGGGAGAGATGGAGGTGAGTGGGGACAGCGCTGAGAAGAAAATGGCAACCCGGGTGGAAGGGGTGTCAAGACAGAGGCTGGGAGGCAAGAGAGAAAAACAGTGTATACCAATGGCCAGGAACACAGGTTGTCGGGATCCATTTTAGGATTCTCAAGTCATAGGCCCGATTAGGACTGGGAGAGAAACCACCAGAACTTGACCTCCAGGCTAAAGGGTGTTCTCACTGTTCCATGTCACTCCTCATGCTGTCACGCTTAAAACTGCACATGGCCACCAGACACAGTGCTGGCTGCAGCCAGTGCCAATCTCAGCCAGCAGAGATGACTCTGATCACTCCTTGATCCTCTGCCCAGCCAGCAAGTGTCCTTGGGCCCCCAGGCACCGGCCTGTCCTGGCTGAAATCCCAAACCCCAGGTCAGTGGTTCTCATACCATCTTCCTTGGGGCTTAGGCTTGGGGATGGGAGGGACAAGTGCAGAGAGGAGGGGCAGATGGCAGAACCCCAGCCTCCTATGGCAAAACCCCAGCCTCCTCCAGCACAACCCCAGCCTCCTACGGCAGAACCCCAGCCTCCAATAGCAGAACCCCAGCCTCCTATGGCAGAACTCCAGCCTCCTCCAGCAGAACCCCAGCCTCTGCCAGCAGAACCCCAGCCTCCTATGGCAGAACCCTAGCCTCCTCCAGCAGAACCCCAGCCTCCTACGGCAGAACCCCAGCCTCTGCCAGCAGAACCCCAGCCTCCTATGGCAGAAACCTAGCCTCCTCCAGCAGAACCCCAGCCTCCTATGGCAGAACCCCAGCCTCCTATGGCAGAACTCCAACCTCCTATGGCAGAACCCCAGCCTCCTCCGGCAGAACCCCAGCCTCCTATGGCAGAACCCCAGCCTCCTATGGCAGAACTCCAGCCTCCTATGGCAGAACCCCAGCCTCCTCCGGCAGAACCCCAGCCTCCTCTAGCAGAACCCCAGCCTCTGCCAGCAGAACCCCAGCCTCCTATGGCAGAACCCAGCCTCCTATGGCAGAACCCTAGCCTCTCCAGCAGAACCCCAGCCTCCTACGGCAGAACCCCAGCCTCCTATAGCAGAACCCCAGCCTCCTCTGGCAGAACCCCAGCCTCCTCCGGGCAGGCTCAACTTGTGGGGAGGATGACATTGGATTCACTTGAAAAAAAGATGTTTTTCAGTGTTTTTTGAAAAAAAAAAAAGAAAGGAATCCACAAACAAGCTGCTCCCCATCCTCTTCACTGAACTAACTCCTGCTCATCCTTCAGTTTTTCCCTAAAATCCCCCCCCAAAGAGATCCTTACTTTACACTCTGCAAATAGTTGTGCTTGTCATTCCCGAAAGTCACCATGGTTCGTGACGATGTCTTTGGTTTTAGAGACGATGGGTCGGACATCTGTCCGCTGCATCAGACTAGGCTGCCTGAGTCCAAACCTGACTCAGTTTCAAAGTGGAGATGAACCTTTATCTCTGTGCCTCGTTCCCTTGTCTATAAAAAGGGGCTAATAATGTAGCTTCTGCCTCACGCCCTGGTGGCAAAGATGCCCTGAGATAATAAATGGAGGAGCATGGAATAGCGTCTGCTGCAGCCTTAATAGAAATTCAGTGCTGTTACTATCAGTGCCACCTCCAGAACCATCGTCACCGTCATCACCACCACTGTCATCGTAGGGTCAGGATCAAGTCTTTCCCATTCACTGTTGTAGCCTTAGTATTTAGCACAAAATGCTTATTAAGTGAATGAATGACAGAAAGAATGAAAGAATAAATGCTGGTCTGAAAACAAGACCGCTTTCCTCAGGAGGAAGTCCCTTGGAGCCACCAAGTCGATCCTTCATATTTTTCAAGTGGAAAACTTTTCCCCCAGGTGAAAACATTTAAGCATAGCCTGTGAGGGAGTAGTGACGTGCTGCGTGTTCTTGGATATTTTGTGGAGATCCTTTATGGGGAACATTTTGAGGCGGTGAGGAAGTGTAATTTTCTTTGTGGAATGTCTAGGTTTCTTTTCTTGGTAATTTTTCATGCGCTTGTCACTTTCCCAGACTAATTGGTGGGCTCCCTTCCCCAGCTGTCTGCACAGACTTTCACTCATCTGGTCTGCCCAGCACGCGAGGCAGCCCACTTGGGCTGTCAGGAAAAGCACCCTGGAGGAGAGCTGGGAGATGGGAGTTGCCTGGAGCTTTGGGCACATCTCTGCCCTTCCGTGGGTCTCAGTTTCCCCATATGGAACGTCAAAAGATTTGATTAGATGTTTGCTAACAGAGCTCTAAATTCTAAAAGAAGCTGCTGGCTCCAGGTTGGGCAATTTCCTCTTCTGGCTTTGTACTGCTCAAATTTTGCTCCTCTCGTCATTTTGGGACTTGGGGTCCACAGCATCCCAAATCATCAGAGTACAGTAACTGGTGTAAGAGCTCTACCGGTGGAGTAAAGCATCAGGCAGGCCGCAAATGAATGCACAGACAGGGTTTCAATTGTGGGTCCCAGATGCAGCATTGCCAAGGGAAACTGAGGCCTAGAATTCTGTTCTTTGACACCAAAGATCAACCCATTGGGACCGGGAAGAAAACCAGCCCTCCATGGGGGGGACCCAAATTCCCACTTTTCCAGATGAACGCTGAGGGGCTACCAGGAATTCACTGGGTCTCTGGGTCCCTGGGTCCCTTCGAAGGAACCTGGGACTACTGGTTGGAAGAGCAGACAGCCTGCAAAGGAAGCCCTTGGGTTCTAGGTGAAAAAGAAAAGACCCCACGTGCTCCAGCTCAGCCTGCAAATGCAGGCCATGTTTTGGGCAAGGAGGGACAATATTAGGTATGACATCAATTTTTATTTGATTAGGTATGGCATCAATCTTTTCCTTTAAGTTTCTTAAGTGGAGGGAGGCGCCTGTGGCTCAAGGAGTAGAGCGCCGGTCCCATATGCCAGAGGTGGCGTGTTCAAACCCAGCCCTGGCCAAAAACAAAGAAACAAACAAAAAAAAAAAAAAAAGTTTCTTAAGTGGATAAAAAGAAATCACAAGAGTTAAGTCTGAATGAAGTGGCTTACGCTGGGATGCATGCAGGCTGAGACCAGAGAGGCCAGGTGGGGACCCTAGCTCTGCCAACTCTAGGCCTTCCCAGGTCATGAGTCTTTCAGAACTATTCTCTTCTTTGTTCATTGTTGTTGTAAAGGTTAAAATAAATCTTTCCTGTTAAAAATATCCAGCACATAGGAATGATGGACATTTAAAAACTCTAGCAAAACACTTCTACCCTAGAAAACTCATAAAAAGAATTTATAAAAAGAGAGGACTATCCTCCACCCCTGCTAACGTGGGAGAAGTAGACAGATCGCAGGGCAGAATCATGTCCACCATTGGGAAAGAGGGCTGAATGGTGGTCCCCCCAAAAGATACGTTCTAATCCCTGGAACCTGTAGATGTGAATTTATTTGGATAAAGGGTCTTTGAGGATGAAATTAAGTTAAGGATCTTGAGATAAAAAGATCCTTCTAGATTATCTGAGTGGCCCTAAAGTGATGACAAATGTCCTTGGAAGAGAAAGGAGACAATGCCACCATGGAGGCAATGCCACCGCCAGTGAAGGGATGTCACCAGTGACCAGAAGCTGAAGGAGCAAACAACAGGCTTTCCTCTAAATCCACCGGATGAAATGTGGGCCTGCTAACACTTAATTTGGACTTCTGGCTCCAGATCTGTGAGAGGATAAATTTCTGTTGTTTTTAAGCCCCCAGTTCATGGTAATTTGTTACCGCAGGAAACTAATACAGCAGGTGTGGCCACTCAGCTTCAACCATCAGAAAACAGTAGAAACAGCAGCCTGAGCTGACCCTTAATTAAGGCTGGAAGAGGCTCCTGCTGGCTGTCAGAGCAAAAGAGCTTGAAGGCTGTTACTCCAGATGTATTCTGGTTTTGACCTCCTAATATCCATTTCTCCTTTCTTCTGATATCTGCATTCTGTCTTTCTCTGGGGATAGTCTCTCTCCTCCACAGGGTGGGTCTGTAAATCAGGGCATCTTGTGGTTCTCCACACAGAAGAGAGAACGTGGCCCAATATTGGTCAAATGAACTCTCTCTCGGGACAGAATCTTGAACAGAAAATGACTCAGGTGTAGGATCCACAAGACTGTCCATTTTCAGCTCCCTGGATGCTTTTTTCAGAGATGCAGCTCCAGCTTTCTTATCAACCCCGTGAATTCTTCCCTACAGGTTCTGATCAATTTCTTTGTTTTCAAAGTCAGTCACTGTTGCTTGTGGAGAAGCAAATTGAGCAGAGGAGAGAGTGGTGCCCATGGAAGGCCACAGAAGGCTTAGAGAGTCTAAGGAAGGCATTTAAATGTTCTCTAAGTCAGAGGTCAGCAAGCTATCTCTGTAATGGGCCACATAGTAGATATTTTAGACCATAGCAGCTATAAGGGCTGTGTTACAATGACTTGACTACTCAACTCTATAGCTGAAGCCATTGAAATACGCAAACAAATGGGCACGGCTGGGTTCTAATAAAACTTTATTTATGAGAACAGGGAGCAGGCTAGACTTGACCCCAGGCTGTAATTTGCCAACCCTGTTTTAGGTTATAGGAGATTATGGAAAGATTTTAAACAATAACTTGACAATGGTATGACCTGATATGATTTACATTGCCAAAGGAATCTCTGATTACTGTGAGGATAATGGATGGTAGTGGGTCAAGAGCAATATCTGTTTAAAAAAAATTACTGCAGAAGTCCAATTAAATGCTGATGGTCTTGGACTTGGAGCTAGCAGAGAAAATGAAACAAGTGATAGATTTGGGAGCTGTTTTAAAGGGAAACAACTTAGATGTTAAGCTTTGTAGCCCTGAAGTATGGGTCAAATACAAGATATAATTGTTGGCATTGTCACCTACACATTTTCACTTGTCAAAGAGGCTGGCCGGCCTGGCAGTCACCAGACCCATGCAATAGGCTTTGCAGAAACTGCCTCTCCGGTTCACATCACTTACAAAAGCCCAGGCTGCAATTATAAAGCTTCATAGCTGTGCAGCATCCATAAAAGAGGTAATTTTAATATTTGGTTCAACTTCAAAGCAGTAACTTAGAATTATATATACCCCATTAAAATATAATGTTTTTTCCCCCAAACTAATCAAATGGCTAAATCAATTGTTGGTGGATTGCCAGTGGCCTGAGGATCAATGGGAATAGAAAATGTATTCTATATTTTCCTTGTTACATAGAGTTAGAAAGCATATTTTATTAATGTTCATCCTTTAGAGACCAGATCTGTGCATTCACTAAAATAAACACTACAGTCTTTAGGGCTTAGATGGATGGAGAGTGCAGAAGTATGAGGGCAAAGAACATTTTGCAAGGAAGCAGCCACTCCAGAGCCCTCGTGGGGCGAGAGGAAATGCTCCGAGCTGGGAACCAGGGATCTGAGTCTTATATCTACCACTCATGTGTTGAATGACTTTGGAATATGTTCTTTCCATTCTTAATCTCCCCATTTGTCAAATGAGAAATTTGGACGCTATCAATGAAGTCAAATAGGTTTTATTCTAATTTAACTCTATTAGGAGCCACCACATGAAGCCTGGCATGGGGAAAAATTCTGAAACCATTTTTCTGGGCTCAGGGGAGAATTGATGGGTGGTTCATTGTATATGTCAACTTGACTGGACTAAGGAGTGCCCAGATAGCTGGGTAAACACACCCATTTACTCCTGGGTGTGTCAGTGAAGGTGTTTCCAGAAGACATTAGCTTTGAAATTGGTAGACTAAGGCAAGAAGTTCTGCTCTCACCAATGTGAGTGGGCATCATCTAATCTGCTGAGGGCCCAAGTAGAACAAAAAGGTAGGAAAAGGGAAAATTCTCTGTTTGACCTGGGACATTCTTATTCTTCTGTCCTTAGATATAGGTCTTCCTGGTTCTCAGGCCTTCAGACGTGGGTTAAGTTATATCACTGGCTTTCCTGTTCTTAAGCTTACAGGTAACTATATGGCCTACATAATCGCATGTACCAATTCCCATAATATTTCTCATTCTCTCTCTCTCTATATATACACACACACACACACACACACACAATGTATACACAGACACATGTATGTATACACACATGGGGTACCAAAGAAATGCATACAATACACATTTTAAGGATGGAAAAGAAAGGAAAAAACTGTATTAAAATTGTGATTTTTGGAAGGGGAGAGTAGAGAGAGAAAGAAGGAAGGAGGGGTGGGGGAAAGAAAGAGCAGAGAGAGGAAGGGGGGGCCTTGGTGTGTGCCACACCTTTTGGGGGCACGACACGATTACAAGAGGGACTTTACCTAACAAATGCAATCCGTGTAACCTGGTTTCTTATATCCTCAATGAATCCCCAACAATAAAAAAATAATAAGAATAAATTGTGATTCTCAATATATAACTCTAATGATTGTTATCTTATATATTGTATCTTGTTTCTCTTATATTGTAGAAGTCAAACGTGACTTGAGCATAACAATTTTAATACAGTTTTTTTCCTTTCTTAAAGTGGCTATACATTTTTGTGGCACGTGTGTCTGTCTGTATCTCCTACTAATTCTGTTTTTCTGGAGAACCCTGACTAATATGGAGAGTGCTGAGATTGATTAATAATGTCTGCCATGAGCATAAGAGAAATGGGTGAAGTGATCTGTGTGCCAGGTGTTTGTGATCTCTGGACTAAATAGAGTCTCAGGTCCCTTCTATTCTACAGGTTGAGTAAAGGTCTATTTGTTGGATCCAACAGTGTCCTCTACGACTTAGAGGATCTCCTCATACCACCCTTCTTTACAGGCAGCTTTGGTGGAAGTGGGGCCTCTTGAAGATCATAGGGGCTACGCTCTGTGTCCGGTATGCCAACTGCCAAATATCAGTGATGCTTACTGCATTCTGAGCCCTACAGATTCAAAGGTTCATAAGCCATGGTAGCAGCCTTATATGAATAGGGACTGTGGAGGGGCATTCAATTTAAAGCAGGGCCAAGAACTAATATAAAGCCTTAACTTAAGCTTTGTCTTCCAGAGACCCTGAGAGGGTTGGTGGCTCATTTTCCTCTTCTTCTGAGTCTCTCTTCCCATGTAGGGCCGTCATCTTCCCCTTGGGGGCTGCACAGTGAATGGGCTGTTGGTCATTTCTTCCTTTCCTTACTGGGTCTGTCAGGACTACAAGGAGGGAAAAATTTCTTTGGCCACTGCACATAGGGGAAATACAAAATGTTTTTCTATGCAACCTTTTCTTAATTACAAAAGTAACCCCAGTTCATTGTATAAAATTCAGAGAAGTAAAATGAAAAAAGAAAGTTTCTCTAATCTCATAATCTGAGACTACCGGTGTTAACATTTTACTTTATGACGATTTCTCTCATTTTCAATTTGCAAGTAGAAACCCTGACTCAAACTGGTCTAAGAGAAAAGAGAATGTGACTAAATATTCAGAAGAAGGCTGGGGTCTGCCTCAGCTGTCCCTGGGCCTGCCTTTGGCCCCACTTTCTCCTCTGCCCCATCGGCCTCACCTGTGCCACTGGCCTTCTTGTTCCTCCAACTCTAAGGCTCAGGGCGGCCTCTGTCCTCGCTGCTCTCTGTCTGGAATGCTCTGTCACCAGACTCTCACATGGCTGACTCCTTCCTTTCCTCCAGGTCTGCACAGACACATCACCTCCTCTGAATGGCCTTCTGACCCGTCTCACGATGCTCACTTGGGTCACTCTCTCACTAAATTCTCTTTAATTTTTTTCATAATGAGGTGATGATAGAATTTATCTTCCAAGCCAGAGACTTCTGAGGGTGAACGGGGAACCTGCTTGTGATTACTCCAGGGCGGCAGACACAGTCGGGGACATGTGGCTGCTCTGGTCATAGTGCTGCCTGGGTGTGTTCATTGTCTCCCCCCGCACACACACACTGGGCACCTGGGTACAGAAGCTTCTGAGTCTGCACAGCAGCTCTGTCTGGAAGGTTCTATTGCTGTCCTCCATGGCTGACCAGGAACTGAAGCCAGTGCTCAGCTAGCGAGTGGCCCCTTGAAGACACATTAGCTCAGCTGACCCGTGAGTCAGGAGTAGGGATCAGAGAATCACAGAAACCCGTTTTTCAGACAAGGCCACTGAGGCACGGCATGATAAAAGGCTTTCCGGAAGGGGCTTGAACTTAGGCCTTTAGACAATGGCTCCGGCTCCTTTCACTCACTCCCCACCTCTCTCTGAGCTTTCAGGCTCCTTCCTTCCACCTTGACAGTGCACACGTCCTTACTGACAACAAGAACCTTCCATAGAGACAATGAGGGGCCTCTGTGATGAAACAGCCAAAGCAGGGCTGGGGCCAGGTGGAGCTAGTGGTGCTGTTACAGCAGCAAACCTAGGAGGAGGCAGAGCATCTCCAGGGGAGTCCAGAACCTGAAGCCTGCCTCTGTTAGAGCTATGAGGGTATGACCAGGTCACACCCAGACAGTCTTAGTAGGCCCTGGGTGCCCTGGCTGTACACCAACAGGCCCAACCTGTGAGGCATGGGGGAAACACCTAGAGATGAGGAGGAGGAGGGAATGAGCCATGACCATACACCACCACTGAGCCCGGCTACATGCTGGGAATCACTGTCAGGGCCCCACGGCCCCCCAAGACATTTTATAGATGAAGAAAACTGAAGCCCAGAGATGGTATGTGGTTTGCTCATCCCCATTTTACAGATGAAGAAAACTGAAGCCCAGAGATGGTATGTGGTTTTCTCAAGGCCATGCAGCCAGTCACTGGAAAAGCTAGTACACCCTCCCAAGGCTTTGCTGGAAACCTTTTTGTGGTATTGTCTAGAAGGAAAAAGAAACATGGTGGGTGGCTGGCTGGGGGCCGGGGGTGAGAGGTGAGATAAGGAGAGAGGGTATCAGTGGCTTTTCTTCTCACTCCTTCTGGGTGGGTTCTTTGAAGACATGGAGCAGGTGTATTCTGCCAAAGGAGCTTGTGTTTGGATGTTTCTGGAGTCAGAGTAGTCCCCTGAGATGGGATGTGGTGAATGTCGGGATCACAAGAGAAGAGCAGAGTGACTGAGCTGGTTTCCTCCCCACCACCTGTTCCGGGATCCTGCAAGGTACCTGGTCCACAGTTGCTGCACGGAGGGGGAGGGCCTGGAGTCGGACTGCTGAATGTTCTGGTGGTTCTGCGCACCCTGCCCTGTGGAATGGAACCTTGTATATTCCCGTGCTGTGATGGGCTCCAGTCCCCAAATAGGTTGTCAGGTCTGTGGCGACAGAGCTGGGGAGGGTCCCACAAGTCACGCCTCATACAGTGTTGGCATCACACTGGTGTTCACAACGTGCAGCTACTTTCAGTGACAAAAGCATCCTCACCAGATGTGTGTCCCATCACACATGGCCCCATGCAACGTGCACAAACGAGCCTGCACAGAGGGTGTTTCTTTCCCTGGCCATCTTTTTACCAAAGCTGAGAGCTGACCCTGCAACTGACCTCCACATTGGTCCAGTAACTGCATTCTCTCCCAGGGACTGGGGTTGGGGTGCTATCCTTGAGCCCCAGCTTCCTGCCCCACTGGGTCCCTTCCAGAGATGCCCAGGTGACCCGCCCCACTCAGCACCCCATCATCAGCCTCCACAGCCCTAACAGGATGGCTTTCATCCTCATTCAGATACATATTGTATTGCCTGAGAAACATCAAAGGGGCTGTGTCATTACATATTCTATTTCCGAGAGGAGAAAAGCTGCCCTTGCTTTATTAATGTGGTAAATGTTGACTCTTGTAATGAAAAATGCACAAATGCCCGGCAATTTTTTGATGAATAGATAATACGGAGGAGGACCCCAAATGGGAGAATTAATTTCTCCTCAATGTCTCCGTCACAAGGATGGTGGAGGCCCCATCCTCCCAGACAGGCTTATGTGGATATTGAGGCCTTGGACCCCCAGACGTGGGTGCAGTCAGGGAGGCTGAGCATGACTGTTAAGAGGGTTCCAGTAAAGCCCTCTCAATTACAGGGAAATGATATTTATCAATAATTACAGTGGTCCAGTCATAAAAATCTCAAGAACTAAGTGTTGAAGAGTTGTAGCCATTATCTCATAAGAACTCTGTGAACTGGGTACAGCTATCCTCTTTTTCCATGAAGAGCTATCCTCTTTTTCCATGAAGGGAACTGAGGCCAGAATCACTTTAGTAAGTTGCCCAAGGACAAGCTGCCAGATTTTGAACTTGAAATCCAATCCTGGCAGACCCAGCTAAAGAGAAGTTATCGATATTGGAAAGCTCAAGATGTCCTTTACGGCACAGATGTTGTGATAGAGGGAACTCATTGTGATTGTCTTTCTTCCTTCCTTATCTCTAGGCCTAACATAGTATTCAACACCCAGCACCCAGCAATACCTCCTTATTGACTCAAGAAGACAGGGCTTGCCCAACTAACTGAAACCATTTCTTATGATTTGTATCTGCCCAGTGGTATTATTTTGCAGCTTGGCACTGTCAGGGCTCTGGGTCAGCTACTATGGGATTCTTTTGGTCTTTTTCTCATGGCTACAATATGGCTGCAGCTGCACCAATCATCACATCTTTATACCATAGTATACAGTGCAAGATGAGATGGGCCAGAGAATATGACACTGATAGCTGCTGGGATGACCCACGTTTGGTAAGGTGAAAAAAAAAAAAAATCTTCCCCAAAGCCTCCCAGGAGAAGACTACCTACATGCAAGTATATATTTAGCATTTTCAGTTTGATAAAGATAATTTGAAGAAATAAGGGGTAAGGGTGCTACCGTTCAGTTGATCCACAGTGTCTGCCTCAAAGTCTCAGCCTTAACTTGTTGGACTGCTGAGCCAACAAGTTCTCTGCCTCCACACCCACCAAGACTGACCTGGCTGTAGGAGGGGTAGGGCTGGGATTCCCAAGTGCTTGAGATCAAGTTTCCTACCTGACTAATAGAATGGTGCTTGAAATACAAATTAAAGTGATCTTTGGAAAATAAAATTATTTTATCTCTCCACCCAGCAATCAATTGTTTGTGTTTGTGAAAGCTAAGGAGTTGTTTTCCAACATGAACAAAAGAAATTATCCATTCCTGTGGACAACTGACTGGGTTCTTATAATTCATTTCAGTTCTGACCTGGAATTTACAGCAGATCCCACAAGTTAAGGGGTTCAAGCCCACAAGACCGTCCCCATTTCAGATGCCAATTGCAAATGCCAGATTTCTACCTGTACTTCTGATGACCAGCTATAAATTTCCCTTTGCTAGGGGCCCCACCCTAAGTCACCTCATTAGCATAAACTTGGGTGTGATCAAAAGGCTCGTTATGACACCCCAACCACTCAAGAAATTCTAAGGCTTTTAGGAGCTTGTGCCAGAAACTGAGAATAGAGAGCAAATTTCTTTCTTTTGACTGTCACACAGGGGATAATGGATAAAGAGAGGGAGGGGGAGAGGCAATATGATCAAACTTGGGTATTCAGGAGGAGCTAGAACAAGTCTGATGCTGCTCATATTAATAATCCCCCATTGCGGGGCGGCACCTGTGGCTCAAGGAGTAGGGCGCCGGTCCCATATGCCAGAGGTGGCAGGTTCAAACCTAGCCCCGGCCAAAAACCAAAATAATCCCCCATTGCTGAGCATCTGCTTAGCAGGTCCTTTGCTGGGCACTCTGTGTGCATTTTCTCATCCAATCATTACAATGACCCGGGATATGAATATAAATGGTATCATCCCATTTTATAGATGAGGAACTCAAGTCTCTGAAGACATAAGTTGCCAAGGTCACACAGCTGGTGAAAGACAAAGCTGTGGTTGGTGTGACTAGGATGGGGACAGGCAGGGTGCAGGGTGACC
Source organism: Nycticebus coucang (assembly GCF_027406575.1). Lineage (NCBI taxonomy): Eukaryota > Metazoa > Chordata > Mammalia > Primates > Lorisidae > Nycticebus > Nycticebus coucang. The sequence goes on from NC_069781.1 coordinate 153,894,904, forward strand.
ATACTCTTTAGCTCCAGAATGTGACCAGGGGCAGCTGACCCTCCAGCCAGGCTTGCCTATGTAGTTCCTCCCAGCCTCCCTGCTGCCTCCAAGGCCTAAGCCCCTGTGTTCTCAGTTCTCCCAGCCTTAGCCCCCTCACTCACCCCTTCAGGAGGGCTGTCATCCCTGATCCAGCATTAGGGGTTCATTACAGTATTCAGCTTACTAGACACAGTGGGCCTGAGTCTCCAGGGAGGATGCTGGGCCTCAACTGCTGTGCACAGAGGCTCAAACAAGCTCACCAGTGTACCAATGTCTCAACTGCTTCTCCGTGGAAAAGGGTTTTGTAGCCAGAGAAGTTTGGAGACAGCATGAGTTGCTGTTTGGGAGGGTCACCTCACTAACTGCCAGGTCTTGAGGCCTGAAAACCTTAACTGGGATTAACCCTTTGTTTGCCAAATTAAGTGTGCCCAGAAGGCTTTTGGCATGTATAATCTGAGCCTCTTATACAGCTGGCGTCCCAGAGCAGGCACCCGGACCTGCTGGTAAGGAAGGATAGCCAGGCCAGGCCAGGCCAGTAGAGACCTGCCAGTCATGGCCATGGCTTTTGCCTTTATCCAAATGTGTGGCCTGGGAAAACTCCATTATTTCTCAGTTTCCCTGGGAAAAAATAAGTGCCTAAGACTATATTAGCATCTCCCATACTAGTATTTTCCTGGTAGCATAAATGTGGTGATCTTTGGAGGCATGCATAGTGAACAATTTTTGTTTGAATAGTCATGTATTTGTTTTAAGGTGTATTAGGGAAAAAATACAGCCAGAACATTACACCTGTGATTTCAGAGATACAAAATTTTATTCAGGTGAAAACATGGAGGTCTACTTGGGAAAAAGCCTTCAAAGTAAGTAGTAAAGTGAGTAATAAAGTAACATGGAAGGGAAGAAATGTGCAAACAGCTCAATTCTGGGACAACACCGCCCTCACGATCTCCCAGGTTCTCTTGCCCTTCACTCCTGTGCATCTTCACTGGCAGATGTGCCATGAACCTTTCCAGGGTTTTCAACTTCGCTAAGTGTGACTGTTTCTCTTCCATCTGGCCCTAGGAGCTCTTCCCAGTGGCCTCTTCTGCAAGAAGTTGGGGTGGGGAGCCCTGGCTGAGATCCAAGCAGGTGGGTCTCTCCCGTTTGGTCTGCCCCCTTCCTGCCATGTTCTAGCCTTCGCTTCTTCATCTGTAAGGTGCAAACTGCCATAGCCTCGTCTTCTGGGCATTGCAAGGTACTAAGTTCATAATCATGAACATGTTTTGTAAGCTGTAAAGAGTGGCGCATACACAAAGTTTATGGCAATTTATTTCTCTAAATGTGGCGTCCTGGGCCAGCAGTTTGCTCCAAGGAGGTCTAGGCGCATTTGTCCCAGGGTGGTCCTCAGGAGAGCTCACATTTAGGCCCCTCATATCTCTTCCTGAGGCCTGATCCCACACAGGGGAATTTCCCATGTGTTCATTCTCACCGTGACAGTGAGTAGGGCCTGCATTGTTTTTCCTCCCCACAAGGCAGTATTCTACACCAGGGGTCAGGACTGGCAATCCAGCCTCCTAAATCAGTGGGGGGCGGTGGTGGTGTTTGGGGTGGGGAGAGATATCTAGGAAGGCAACAAAAGGCCAAGGAAGCAAAGATTGCTTGCAAACAATAATCACGATATTTAATATTAGTGACTATACACCGAATGCTCAGAACTTCATGCTGCTATTTTGCTTAATTCTTACAACAGCTCTATAATTTGCTGTTTTATAGATGAAGAAATTGGGTCTTTGGTAGATAAAATAATTTGTTGAAGATTGCATAGCACCTGAGCAGTTGCCTTAGCCAACTCTCACTGTGTAATAGACAAGCAGCCACAATGACCTGAGGTTTGGTTAGGGTTAAGCTGACCTGGGCTGGGCTCAGCTGGGCTTGGCTCCCTCGTGTGTGTTTCTAGGGCAGTGACAGTAGAATGACAGGCCAGCCCTATGATGCGAGCAGGCCTTCAGCCTCTGCTTGTGTTACAGGGGCTAACATCCCATTGGCCAAAGCAAGTCATATGGCCAGGCCCAAAGTTAAAGGGCCAAGGAAGTAGATTCTGCCTGTTGATGTTGGGGAGGAACATGAAATTACCCCACATCCACTGCCAAATCTTAGCATGGAAGTAATTGCCATGACTTGAGAAATTCCAGGTTCCCAGCCGATTCTGGTGTGCCTCCTGTAAGTGGCTGGTCCACCCGCAGCATTGATGAAGGCTAGACACACTCGGAATGCACATCCTCCTCCTTGAACTGCTCATAATTTCTCTTCCCCCCACTATAGCCCGGGAACAGACAAGTCTTTGGGGTCCAGCTCCACCATTCTACAACCTCTCCCATCCTGTTTCATCTTTCGATTTTGGCACTTGCTCTACTTTCCTAGATACAGCCTAAGCTCTTCGAAGATTCTGGTACCTACCCACTTCCCCACCAACACCATACACAAAGGAAGCAGACTTTCCCAGCTTGACACAACAAGCTGTTGTGTACAGTTGCACAGGAGGTGCACTGCACAAAGGCTCCTAGCTGGGGGCTAAAACCCAGCCTATACACTGTATACCAAGCACCATGCCCTAGTATAGGTTATATCTGCCCAGATACCTTCTCTTCACATGAGATGCCATTGGCTGGCCAAACAATGTTATACCCCGTTTCCCCGAAAATAAGACATTCTCCGAAAATAAGACCTACTTACAGGAAAGATAAGATGTCCCCAAAAAATAAGACCTAGCGCATCTTTGGGAGCACACCTTAAAATAAGACACTGTCTTATTTTCGGGGAAACAGTGTAGTTAGTAGTTACCGATTAGCAGGCAGGAGACAGCTTTTTATACTACTTATGGAAATGCTATACAGGTTAACATTAGCCCAGCCACACTAGAATTTTAGAAGGCTCACTTTCAAGTTCTGGTTTGTATAAGCTTTGACACATAGAAAAAGAAGCATGATCGTTCTAAACTGCCTCGGTTTCCTTGAAAGTCATCCCAATCAGAACAAGGGGCGTGGGGCTACACCAGGGGGGCCTCTAATGGGACATAGAAAAAGCAAATTCCAGCCATCTCTAATTTTGAAGGTAAAAGACGCCACTGCAGTCTCATTAGTTTCCTAAGAATGATGTTTGACTTAGCTTCCTTCGTTCGGAGAGCTCAGATTCAAGGGGATTGAGAGACAAAGAGAAAGAAAGAGGTGGTTTGGTTTGGTTTTGTGTTTTGTTTTAGGAAGTCTTGCAAGTTTCTGTGGCCTTTTTTTGCTGCTGCTACTATTGATTGAGATAATTCAAGAGCTTTATGTATTCATTATATGAATTTTCTGGACTCTTCCTTCAAAGGTTTAATTTCCCTCCTCCCATTCCTTACCCTTGCCTCTTATTCTCCCCCGAATATTTGTTACAGTTGCATTTTTCAAACCATTTACTGTCTAGAGGGTAAATGGAATGACACAGCTCATAATGGGCAAATAAATGGGAACTAAGCTCGTCAGCTTGAGTGGAATGAATTACTGTCTCCGGCAAAGCTCAGTGACTGGGGACGGGGAGGGCTCCAGCAGGTACCGCACTGGAGTGGCCGGAGTCACACTTACTGTGATTTATGAAAGAGCACTTGAAAGCTCCTCAGAGGCTTTCAATAGGCATGAAAAGAGGCTTCGTGGTACTTGGGCACTGGCAGAACAGAGCGATTAGCGGGCTCAAATGCTTGACCCTGCGTGCTGCTTCTGGACGAGAAAAGCCGGAAATCTTCAAAGGCACTCAAGAGAGATGGCCGAGTGGGGCAGCTCCAGGGGAGGAGACTTGGAGCCAAGAAGCTTCCTAAGATGAAGCAAGGAAGCAGGAGCTCCAGGCGCTGATGAAGAGGGGGACACAGAGAGGACGCAGAAGTGAGGGGACATTCTTTGGCCAAATGGGATAGCCCCTGAGTGGGAGGCAAGTTGGTCAAGGTTACACGGCACAGTTCTGTCCAGGCAGGGCCATCCAGAAAAGTCTCCCTGCCCTATGTGTTCTCTATTTGCTTTAGGCAGTGCCTAAAATGCCCCGTTAGAGACTATTCCTTGAGGATAAGCAGTGTCTTATCCTCAGCATGCTTTTTAGAATAGAAATTCCCATGAAAGGCACAGCGTAGGCACCAAGATCACATGTAAATGAATCCTAGGTGGTATGGGGTCAAACTGCAAGTCCCTGTCTTTCCCACACCTGATGCCACCATAGCGAAGGATGTCTCAACCTTGGTTATAGAGGCAGTTTGGACGGGGTAATTCCTTACCAGGAGAGGGAAGAAGCTTTCCTGTGTGTTGTAAGAAATTTGTGGCACCTCTGATCTCTACCAACCAGATGCCAGTAGCACCACCTGCCCCCACCCAGCCCTAAGTCACAGTCACGGCAATCAAAAATGTGACCTCCATTTCCAACTGGAACCACTGTGCTAGTGTTAACACCTCTGAGAGTGTGTTGGGCGCTAAAATTATGTTGTGGAGCTGGTTCCTCGGTTTTTAACTTTTTAAAGTAAAAATTCAATTTTAGTTGAATTTAAGAGAAAAAAAAGAAATAAGGTAACTGAGGGAGATGCTAAACTTCCAGCTGCATGTTCATTTACTGTAAGACCTCTTTATTCTAACAAGAGTTATTTAAAGTCAAGGGGTGAAGGTGATAAAAACATTAAGAGGTTGAAATGATTTTTTTTTTAGTATTTGTGTATGCTTTTTTAAAAATTAAATCATAGCTGTGTACATTAATGCATTTATGGGGTACACTGTGCTGTTTTTGTATACAATTTGAAATACTTACAACAAACTGTTAACATAGCCTTCACCACACTTTAATTATTGTGTTAAGACATTTATATTCTACACTTAGTAGATTTGACATGTACCCTTGTAAAATGCACCATAGGTGTGGTCCAACCAGTGGTTCCTCCACTTACCCTTTCCCTGCCGCTCCCCCACCTCTGTCCCCTTCATCTTGGGCTGTAGTTGGATTATAGATTTCATATTAAAGTGCGGGGAGTCTTTTTTTTTAAGCTACAGATTTCAACTTTACGTGGTACCTATTAACTGTCTGAACACTTATCCTTCTCCCCAACTCTCTTCCTCCCCATTCACTATGGGGTGAATTATATCCCCCCAAATTTGTATGTTAAAGTTCCAGGTATTTTCTCACCAAATCCATTTCTTGAGCTATAAGGCATTTGGTCGTCAGCTTTTCATTCTGGAAAAGCCAACATCAGTCTGTCCCAGGCTCCCTGCACTAAGCCCGGGGCTCATTGCTCACTCACCCTCCTACACCAGCTCAGCACACACTCACTTGGTGAGGAATTCAGATTCCAGATAAATAAAACCACCTCTGCCACGATGTCTCTCCTTCTGTACTGAGGAGTCACACAGACCTGCCATCCCCTCCTTCTATCCGGACACTCCATCCTCATTGCTGGTCTCTCCAAGCTAAGACAAAAGTCTTCCAGAAGGTAAACCTTGTTCCCCGGGAAATCAGATCCTGCCTGAAGTTGGTGCAGGCCCTGCCAGCTCCCTCCACCCGCCCTGCTTTATTCCAAGTACAGAGAGATGGTTTGTTGATGTAGACGTGTCCTTGCTTCAATGAAATTAAAGTTTATTTCCAAGTTTACCTATTTGTGGTTATTTTACATAGACTTTTAAGGAAGAGGATTATAGAAAAATGACTTCACTGTATTTAGCTAGAAGCCTGTGTTCATTTAAAATGTCATTATTTTGATGACTATTATTATTAGAACATTGAACTATGATTCCAAAAGAATTATGTTCACTTTTCAAAATAGAAAACAGCATAAAGAAGAAATCTGTCCTCCCATCACCCAGAGAGACCCTGGTAACATCTGGATACATCTTCCCAGGCGGACCCCAAAAAGAGCAGCAGGGATCTGGGAGGGAACCAGCACTGGACACCCAAGCCAGGCACTGCCAGTCCCCTGTGGCCAGGGGAAAGGTGTCTTGTCATGCCTTTTCTGTGTTGCAGATAAGAATGATTTTGAAAAAGAAGAACATTCCAGGTACTAAAATAATCCATCTACATACATTAAATAAACTCATCCCCACAATGGTCCCATAACGTAGGCCTTATTATTATCATTCCTATGTTACAGATGAGGGCACCAAGGCTCAGAGGAGATGTAACAGACACAGCTGGGAGATGGCAGGGAGCACAGATACTAGTCCTTACCCTGCCCCGTCCCCAAAGCCCTGGACAGAGTACTTTGTCCATAGTGGGCGTTTAAACACTATTGGCTAAATTTCACTGAAAGTTAAATCCCTTCCTCAGTAGGAGAAGTTGGAGGCAGGAATTTTCGGTTGGAGAATAAAAATGACAACTCACAACCCTTAGGATGACAACTACATAGAAACAAAAAGTAGCAGAAAGTAAGTGTTGTGAGAAGGTGGAGAAACTGGAACTCTTGTGCATTGCTGGGGGAGCATAAAATGATGCAGTGTCAGTTCCTTAAAAAATTAAACATAGAATAAACCTGACCTGACCTAAACATTCCACTTTTGGGGAAATAAAGAGGAATTGAAAGCCAAGTCGTGAAAGCTATCTGTGAATACATGTTCATAGCAGCGTGCTTCCCAACAGCCAAAAGAGGAGAGCAACTCAAGCATCTAATAGTGGATCAGTGGATAAACCAAACATGTCATAGCCACACAACGGAATAGTATTTAGCCTTTAAAAGGAAGGATATTGTGATATCCTTCATGCCACAGGGATAAACCTTGGAGACGTAATGCTAAGTGAAACAAGCCAGTCACCAAAAGACAAACACTGGGGCACCTAGAGCTCTCAGATTCGTACAAGCAGACAGTAGAACTGTGGCTGTCAGGGCTGGCATGGTGGGAGGGGGCCGTGAGGAATGGGCAGTGAGCGTCTAAGGAGCACAGAGTTCCAGTTTGGGACATGAAAAATGTTCTGTGGGCGAAGGTGATGATGGTTACACAGCAGTTACGATACACTTAATGCTGTTGAACTGTACACTTAAAATGGTTCAGATATTGCATTTTATGATCTATACATTTGTACACACTTTAAAACTAAAAAAGAAGAAGAAAAACGAGATCAAGGACTGGAGAGAAAACTCTAGTTTTCTGGAGAGAGAAGACAGGGAGCAGAGCCCCAAGGATGCCCTGTGTACTTTCTAGGTGTTGGGCCCCAAATTGGGGGCCTAAAGGAGGCCCTACCCCTCGCTGCTCCCTTGGAGTTCCCAGGACACTGCAGAAGCCAGGTGAATGACAGTCATCAGGAGAATAGACCAACAGAACATGGTCACGCTTTGAGGCTTGAACAAGGGCTTCAAGGCAAAGAGTTGGAGTGCGTGGGAAGTTATTCAAAGTGCCCTGTGCCCTGTGGCTTTGGAATTTAGACTGGCAATGCCTGGGAGAAAGCAGAGAGAGAATTCAAATGCATGTAGTTCACATAATCTTCCAGAGGGCTCATGAGGCACTCTGCACTCGACTTCGAGTGTCATATGTGAAGTTCACAGTCATTCACACCTACTGAGAGGGCAACAGTGGTGACTTCAGCAGGAGCTGGCCTTGCTTCCCGCTAGACCCAGAATTGCCTTCTGTGCTTCTCACCTCTGCTGTTGTTCATTCATTCACTCAGAAGGGACCCATCCATTCATTTGTTCCTCATTTATATAAATATGAAGAGAGTAAGAGAAAGTACTTAACCATTTTCACACATCGTGCTAAGTCTGAGAAGCAAAGCAGACACAGTCCTTCCCCTGCACTGCCTGGAAGATGCAGGCGTTTAGCAGGAAACCACACAAAGGAACCTAAATTGTGACTGTGACAAGGGCTGTACTGGAGAGTCCCAGGGTGCAGGGAGAGCTTACAAATAGAGAGGATCTTCTCAGGCTACAGGAAAACCTTCCTTGAGGAGATGAGCCTTGAGCCCAAACCTAGAGGATGAGCAGAGAAAGAGACATCCTGGCAGAAGGATAAACGTGTGCAAAGGCCCTGCAGTGGGAGGGAACACACAGAGACAAGGCCGTAAAGGGCAAGGCAGGGGAACTGGGCACGGGAGGCGGGGGGAGCCTGCAAGCTGGAGAGCCTCAGGGGGAAGCTGTGTTTTGATGGACAGCAATGCCTCGAAACCCTACTGGTGGTATGAGGCAACATGGCAGTCCTGGGATAAAGAGAGGTGATAAGCAAGGCCACCCAAGTGGCATAGACAACAGAGAGGCCCAGGCTGGGGGTGAGTATGGTAGAGCCAGGAAATCCACCCACCTAGGGTGGAAACTTTGGCCAGCCATTGTAACCCAGCCTTCTCTCACGCCTCCTGTGGCCTTTGGTGCTGTTGGTCTTGAGTTGCCTCAACTCCAGGGGCCTGCCAGGATCAGCTCCTCTCTTCATTCTTCCACTGTTGCTAGAACTAGCCAAGGATATTCAAGAGTTCTAGCATCCTCCCCATGTCAGAGCTCTGCTCTACCCACCCAGCTGCACAGCTGGCCTCCACCTCCTACTTTCTTGAGAACACGTTAGTCCCAGGCCTGAGTTCCCTCCTTCCTTCTCACAACATCTTGTCTCCAGGTCTCTCTCTTCATCCCACCTGCCCAGGCTGACAAGTCATCCTTTTGTCCCAAGTCAGATACTTATCATACTTCAGTTTTGAGATGAACACTTGTTAAAAATATTTTAACATGGTTGAAATTTGGATTCATGTTGGCCAGGAGTGACTCTGATACTCTTGGTGTTACCTGCCCATGGTAACCAAGTTTGAATGAGGGCATTATTGATTACAAGAAAATCCTAAGAACAATCGTGTAGCATTCTTTTAAGAAAACGCAGACATTAATGACTCTGAGTTCAGAAAGTTGGTCTCTGAATATAAAGAAGGTTCAGGAATACCTTTGCCAATTTTAAGTATGTTTTCCCTTTTACATAGGCAGGCGTTATCTATGATAAAAATCTATGTTTACATAGTACAAAAGAGCACTTCCATTAAGTCTGAAATAAAAATTCTGAACGATTGAAGAAGCATCATCCATATTTTACTTGGCAATGACTTTTTACTTTCTCAGTACGTAAAATCATGATACATTTTACCATTGATGGAGTCAATGAAATTCAATAAAATGCAGTGACAAACGTCAGCCCTGTCACCTCCTCCTCCCTCCCTCTTCCCCTAACATATAGACGATAGCCTCTGTCTAGTCTTAAGCATCTTGCTGGAGCTTAATAAAAACTTCTAGAATTGACTTGGATGAACAGCCAAACCCCTCCAAGCGATAATCACACTGTCTGATATCGGAGAGAAATAAGATATGTTTAGGAATTCAGAAAATAAATTATCCACTGAACACACAGGAGGAAGTCCGAGTCAATACCAGAGGATAATTTATTGAAATATTAATTACAGTCCATTCCCCCTTTACCTTTCTCTCTAAGTAGGTGGGTGGGCTTTGTAATGCTCGACCTCAGGAATTTTAGCAGGGCTGCACACAGCAGTCACCTGAAGTTAAAGGCTTTTCTTTTTTACTCTTTTTAAATTTTATTCATAGGATTTGTTTGTTTGTTTATGTTGTGCTTTTATAAAGGTAAAGTCATTGCAGAGATAAGATCAAGTTCACTGAGGCCGGCTGGGGGTGCCTCAGACAAGCCTTCACTTGGGAAGTAGTGAGCTGGCCTGAGAGGAAGGAAGGGGTTTGTAGAGACTGCTGTAAGGCAGCACGTTGTCCCTGTTCCCTGACACGTGCAACACCTTTGCAGGGCTTGGAAGCCCCACCTGGCCCATCTCCAGAGATTGAGCCCCAGGCCTATAGCTCTTGGCCTCCCCAAAGGATCTTGTGTCTTGTGCATGAGAAAGGGGCATTATGGCCTTGCAGCCTAAGGGGCCATGTGGGCTGGGGTAGGCTGGGCCTTTGACCTGTGCCAGGAACAAAATATCAGCCCTTCTCAGCAGGTGGAGTGGACAATTCCATTTACCTCCAAGTTTCCATTTCCTGCCAACCAGGCTGCATGAGTCCTCAAGTTAGATATAAATAAAGGGAAATAATATTAAAAAATATTCTATTTCTTACACATTTGCACTTGTAAACAGAGATCTATACTGGAAGACACCAGCAAAATGATCCGCATAGCTTGGGCAGCTAACATGCTACGTCATTCCCTGATCTTGGAGCCAGAGTCCCTGGACGTCTCAGATACTATCTCTATGTCCCCAGACCCGGGAGACACTGGGCTGGGAGCCTCTGTCACAGGCCAGAAGGCCGCTGCCCTTCACGTCATGATGAAGACAGCTTTAATGGGCTCAGAGTCACGTGTTCCTCAAAGGCCAGCCCCCCAACCCCCCCAGGCTGTTTGAAAACTCCTCTCCAAAGCAGCTTCCCTTGAAGAGAGTTGCTACACAATCATTACAAATTGATTGCAAAAGAGCTAACAATCATGATTAAATCATTAAATTCTTGTCTACGCTTCAGAGAGCGGTGAGAAAATTAACTTCCCACCAACCTAATTTTTTCCTGAACATGAAATAATGATTTTCTGCCCGTCTAATTACAAAGCCAACATCTGATCAAGCCGGCATCCAGAGGGGATTATCACAGGCACGAGTATTAGACCTCATTACCAGCTTGAGTGCAAAATTATTACATCTTGTAATTGGATGGTGAGATTTATATACAGATCGGCCCGGTTTCTGTAAGATTGTAATTACAAGCTTCGTTGGTTAGCTACTTATCACTCAGCACAGAAGAGAGGAAAATAAGCAACAGAAAAGGCATTTCATTAACCCATAACCCTATCAAGGGAAAGCCACTGTAACACCCATGTCTGCATTAGGGAGAACAGCTAAATTCACAGATGAAACAATTTATTATACTCTTTGCAAATGGGATTGCATTTTGTTTAACCCCTAATGAACTCTTTGGGTAAAGTGTCTGAACAAACCATTCATTTTATAGACAACTAGGTTCAATACAGTAATTATAAGGGGTAACTGACTGAGATAAATGCTCACCTGCTTAGAGGCTGTTGATTACAGGCACAACTGCTGGGTGCTGGGCGCCCGCGCAGAGGGCCGGGGGCTGGCACAGCCCTTGGCTTTCCCGGGGAGCTGCTGGAGGCGGCAGATCCCGCATGGTAAATCTACCCCACTCAGAGAAAACACCAGGCATTCCTTGTCAAGCTTGGCTGGAACGTGTGAGGTTTAATAAAGCTGCAAGGGCGATGCAGTTTAACAATTTTAGAGGCACTGATGTGGAACGCAGAAATTCAAATACAGGCTGATGAAGCCTCCTCACATGCTCCAGATGCATGACCTAAATTAAATGTTACCTTTTTACATGTTTAGGGCACAACAATGGGCCTCACACAAAGTCAGCTCAGCAATGTGTGAAACTGAAGGAGGATTGTGACACTCTGGGTGGTTTATTTCTCAGTTGGCCGACCCACAGGACCCTCCTCCAGGAGGATGCAAACCAAAGCCAAACGCAGCCTGCTGTCTTTTTTTGTACCACCCATCAGTGTAGAGTATTTCGTGATAGGAGAGAATTACATGAAATTCAAATGTTGGTGTGTATAAATAAAGTTTTATTAGAACACAGCCACACTCATTCATTTGTATTATCTATACCTATTTGGGGCTACAAGGGCAGACCTACAAAATTAAAAGCATCTTGCCCCTTTTAGAAAACATTGCTCAATCCCTGTTCTGTTCCACTCACTTAGTCATTCACTGGTCTCTCCATTTCACACACAGAACTGAGCACAAACTATGTGCTACGTCCCAGGCCAGGTGCCAGGAATAGAGAAAAACAAACAAAAAAACCCCCACCATTCTTGCCCTCCAGAATCTCATAGTCATTGGGACATTAGACCCAGACACTGAGGGGCTTTGGGGTAACTGAGGGTCCATTTCTCCTTCTTCTCATAGCAGTATCCTGAATTTCCTCTAGGGAAACAGCCTGACCTTGACCCACACTGTCATGTCACCTGGCCATCACAACTGGCTCAAGGATGGACACACGATCCAGTCAGAGCCTGTGAGCCACAGTGCAGGTCCCTCTGGGGGGACAGTGAGGCAGGTCCTCTTTTAGCTGGAGTTCACTCAGTTGACTTCATGCTAGAACCATAGAAAGCACTTTGCTTCCCTTCTCCATCAAAAGAGAAACCGATCCTGATGTCCCCATTCCAGCCCCTGAATCCAACAGTGCCTGAAGTTAGTCTATGCCTAGACTTTTCCATTTTATAAGCCAACAAAGTACCTGTTTAAACGAGTCTCCTGTCACCTACAACAAAAAGTATGTAACTGATTCAGACACAAGTGACTAGAAAGTGAATTCAGTGTTCTGTGAGGGGTGTCATTAGCATATTACAGAAGTCTAGAGAGGGGCTTGATTGGGTGGAGACTCCAGAAACACTTCCTGGAGTAGGGGCCTTTGGGCTCTGAAGGGTGAGTGGAGTTTCTGATAGATGAAGGAAGTGTGTAGTCTTTGAGGCTGAAGTTTAGGCAGGGGCAACAGCAGAAGAGCATGAAGTCTGAGAAAGGAAGAGGGTGAAGGACCCTGAGCCAGACCAGGTGGGGAGGGAGGGGGACCAGGTCAAGCATATACACTAAACTCCCCACCAATCATTTCTGCTTCTTCTGAACCACGCAGAGAGCTTATTCTTAGCCGACTGGGGCACACAAACAACAGGGTGCTCTGGCTCAGAAAGTCATGTGTGTGTCACCACCCAGAGATGTGAGAACAGGCAGACTTGAAGTTGGCCTCCAGTGATCCCCATCTCCATGTGTTCACCCCTTGGTATAATCCCTTCCCCTGGAGGCTGCGAGGGCCTTTTGCCTGCACTGCTTCTAAACAGTATTGCACCAGAAGGTTTTTTGCAGCCCAATTCATAATTGCCAGGTCATGGAAGAAGCCCAAATGCCCATCAATCCATGAATGGATTAATAAATGGTAGTACATGTATACTATGGAATACTATGGAGCCATAAAAAAAGAATGGAGCCTTTACATCTTTTATGTTTACATGGATGGAACTGAAACATATTCTTTTAGGTAAATATCTCAAGAATGGGGAAAAACATATCCAATGTACTCAATACTACTATGAAACCAACATATAATCACCTATACATTCACATGAATGATAAAATACAACTATAGTCCAGAAAGAAGTGGGTGGGTATTTGGTGGGACCTCACCTATTGTGGAGAATGCAATGGTACATTTCAAATCTATTAAGAGTAAAGTATAAATGTCTGACCACAACAAATAAGTCAGTGAGGTGATGGTTATGTTAATCAGTTTGATGTAAGCATTCCACACTATATATCAAATCAGCAAATTGTACCCCATAAATGTACACAGTTATGATTTAATTAATTTTTTTAGTGAAGGCAGTAGGATATCACTTCAGTGTTGGGTTACATAAGATTATGACATCAGCTTAGTTAGCCAACTCTCTCTCTTACCTTCCTGGCTCACAGGGTTTCATGAAACAGGCTGCCATGTCAGAGAGGCCCATGTAGCAAGAAACTGAAGGAGATCTCTGGCCAATGGTCAGCCAGAAACAGAAACCCTCAGTCCAATAGTCCTCAAGAAATTGAATGCTGCCAATAACCATATGACCTTGGCAGGGGATCCTTCCCCAGTCAAGCATTCAGATGAGACTCCTGCCCGGCCAACAATTTGACTGCAACTTTGTGAGACATTCTGAAACAGTGACTCAGCTAAGCTGTGCAGTTTTCTGATCCATAGAAATCATGAAAAAATAAATATGTGTTGTTTGTTACACAGCAATAGATAACTAATACATACATAAAAACCACCAAACTGTTATTTATTGGAATCTGATTTTTCTCAAGATAGTACAGGAAGGTGGACAGCGGGAGGGCCAGGCAAGGTGGAGGGAGGGGAGTGTGAAGCCGTCTTCATTCTAGAGTTAGGTTTAATGTTAGGACCTCTGAAATATTTCCTTCTGTGTCATTCCTGACAAAAGAGCATGTTTCAATGTCCAAGCTTGTGGTTACCAATTTGTTTAAATTACCTACCACAAAGAGAAAAAAAAATAGACCGCCCACATGTGCACACACACACATACTGACACGTCTCTGCACAAATATGTAGTGAACATTATATTCTGTATGCTTTTTCTTTATTGTCAGCCTATTCCTATGACAACATTGCATCCACGAGGGCAACGAGATTGCGATGTTTATTACTGCTATTGTCTGAATGTTGGTATCTCCCCCACAACCCATCTTCATATGCTGGAACCTAATACCCAATGTGATAGTATTAAATTAAAGCCTGGGGCCTATCCGGAGTATTTAAGTCATGAGGGCTTCCTGCTCATGAATGGGATTAAGGCCCTTGTAAAGGCGGCTCAAGGAGCATCCTTGCCCTTTCCACCACATGAGGACACAGAGCCTTCTTGGACTTCCAGCCTCCAGAAGTAGGAGCAATACATTTCTGTTGTTCATAAATTACCCAGTCCAAAGAATTTTGTTTTAGCAGCCTTAATGGACTAAGGCTATTACTGTTATGTCCCCAGGGTCTCGAATTCAATGGTTTGTTGAGCAAATGAGTGACTGTATGCATATTATAAACCATGTGCCTACACAAAAATGAAATTTTTTAAATGTTAAGTTAAAGATGAAGTGAGCAGTATTTTAAAATGTGATTCTAATTGTGAAAACTTCCTAATATCTCAGTTAATGTTTCATAGCACTCTGTGCCCTTCTGGAGAGGTTGATATCAACAATAAGGATGTAAATCCACATTTTAAATTACCTTTTTGATCATTTCAATTGGCCAGCTTCTTTCCGATCTTATTAGATAACCATTGTTTTACCTCATCATGTGGCTGGTAGAAGCCTTTGTAATAAGAGGAAGTGACAGCCTGGTCATGTTCTTTTTTTTTTTATCATTATTATTATTATTTTTACGTTCTTTTTTACTTCTTCTGGCATTATCATTATTAACTTTAATTGTGGTTTCTTTGAGGGAACCTCTTCAGCCACTTGTCCTTTTTTGTGAAGGCTGGTTTAATTAAAACCAGATAAGATAATCTGTAAATACAATTAACCTGGCATGTGGAAAAGACAAGTCCTCAAAATGTGCTGAAAGCAAAAAAGAAAAAAAGAAAAGGAAGAGAAAGAAAGAAATGGTAAGACAGACACTATCCATTCCCCGGTGTACCATCTGCTGTGCTATTTCCCTTGGACACCTTAAAAGTTTAGGGGACATAAAATCTTTGTGAAAAAGGATTGAGCAAAGGAACCATGCAAATCTGTGGATTAAAAAATTTGTTAACATTTTCTTTCCCAAGTTTTAGATTTTAAAAATGTTGATAGATTTATTTTTGGATTCTCAATTCTATTCCATTGATGTATGTATCTATTATGTGATGGCATCATATCGTCTCAATTATCAACTGCTTTGTAGTAAATTTTGAAACCTGGATGCATAAATCCTTGTACTTTATTCTTCCTTTTAAAAGATTGGTTTGGCTAGTTGAGGTCCCTTGCAATTCCATATAAAGTTTAAAATCAGCTCATCAATTTCTACAAAGACGTCTACTCTGGGATTCTGGTAAGGATCACAGTGAATCTGTAGATCAGTTGCAGGGAGGGTAGACATTTTAATATGTTTCCCAATCCATGAACATGGGATATTTTTCCAGTTTATATTTTATTTCATTTCTTTCAACAATGTTTTGTAGTTTATAGAGTTTAAGTTCTGCACTTGTTCTGCTAAATGCATTTCCAAGTATTTTATTCTTTTTGATGCTAGTATGAATGAAATTGTTTTCTTAATTTTACTTTTGGATTGCTCATTGCAAATGTATTCAATATAATTAATTTTTGTATATTGATCTTGTATCCTATAATATTGCTAATCTTCAAAAGTTACCAAGACCATCCAAGGAGGGAAGAATTGTCTTTTCAAAAATATTTCTGGGACAACTGGATAGTCAAATACAAACACATGAAGCTGGACCCATAGCTCACAAAAACTTACTCAAAATGGATCAAAGACCTACATGTGAGTGCTAAAACTATGAAAGTCTTAGAAGAAAACCAAAGGGTAAACTAAAACCTTGGACTTGGCAAATGATTTTTAGATATGATACCAAAAACATGAACAACAAAGGAAAAAGTAGATAAGTTGGACTTATCAAAATTAAAAACCTTTGGGCTTCAAAGGACACCATCAAGAAAGTAAAAAGAAAACCCATAAAACTTTTGCAAAATACATATCTGATAAAAGACTTGTATTCTGAAATATATGAAGAGCTCTTCTGACAATGGCAACCCAGTGAAAAATGAGTAAAAGGAAATGAACAGACATATCTCCAAAGAAGATATACAAATGGCCAACGATTCATGAAAAGGTGCTGGACATCATTTGTCATCAAGGAAATTAAAATCAAAACCATAAGGAGATACTATACTGCTTTATACCCAGAAGTACAGCTGTAACCACCAAGTCAGACAAACAAATGTTGGTGAGAATGTAGGGAA
Source organism: Nycticebus coucang (assembly GCF_027406575.1). Classification (NCBI taxonomy): domain Eukaryota; kingdom Metazoa; phylum Chordata; class Mammalia; order Primates; family Lorisidae; genus Nycticebus; species Nycticebus coucang. The sequence goes on from NC_069781.1 coordinate 153,911,425, forward strand.
ATTGAAATCCTCCTACCCTGCCAGTGTGGCCGTGAAATGGTGTGACTGCTTTGGAAAACACTCTGGCAGTTACTCAAATGATTAAACATAAAGTTACCATATGACCCAGCAATTCCACTGCTAGGTCTATCCCTAAGAAAATAGAAAACATATGTCCACAAAGAAACTTGTATGTGAATGTTTGTAGAAGCAATATTCCTAAGAGCTATATGGTGGAAACAATCCAAATGTCCATCAACTGATGAATGAACAAATAAAATGGAGTCTATCCATACAATAGACTCTGATTTGGTCATAAAAAGAAACAAAGGGTGGATACACGCTTCAACGTGCATGAAGCTTAAAAACATTAGTCAAAGAAGCCAGTTACAAAAGACCACATATTACACAATTCCATTCAATTGAAATGTCCGGAACGGGAAAATCTATAGAGACAGAAAACAGATTAATTGTTTCCTAGAGCTGGGAGGGGAGGAGAAAAGGCTTGGGTGTAGAGCAGTGGTAGCTGGGGTATAGAGAAGGTCTTTATGAGGTGGCAAAAATTTTCTACAATAGACTTGTGACAGTTGCTCAATACCACAAATATATTACAAACCAATTCAGTGTACATATATATATATATATATATATACATATATATAGAGAGAGAGACAGAGTCTCACTTTGTCACCCTCAGTAGAGTGTCATGGCATCATAGCTCACAGCAACTTCAACCTCTTGGGCTTAAGCGATTCTGTAGCCTTAGCCTCTCGAGTAGTTGGGACTACAGGCGCCCAGGACGACTGGCTATTTTTAGAGATGGGGTCTCGTTTGAATTACCCGTGAACTCAGGGCAATCCACCTGCTTTGGCCTCCCAGAGTGCTAGGATTACAGGCATGAGCCACCATGCCCAGCCTCGGTATATATTTTAAATGGCTGAATTGCATAATATGTGAACTGTATTTTAATCTAGTCTAAAAATTAAAAACAGTAGATATTATTTTCTGCTGGCTAGAATATAAACATAATGACTAGTGCTTGAGCAGCTATTTTAAATCATGAAGTAGATTCATGGCGGTAGGCCAAGAAGATAAAAGAGCCCTAGATCCTTGTTGCTATGGAACATAACCCCAGCTCCTACCTCTATCTACACTTCTATTACATAAAAGAGAAATAATCTCCCAGTTTTTGAGAAACCATCACTATAGAAGTTCTGCTGTTGTCTTCTCATGTGTCCTTGAGTAGATTACCAACTCAGAAGACCTCTAAAGAATGGAATAAGACAGATCTGGGATTGGACAGAGCCCAAATTATCATGGTAGTCGTTAGTGCCATTTTCCAAACATTTTTTTTCTCCTTACATAGCAGGAATTTGGTAGGATTGCGCTTCCAGCTCCTTTGTGATTGAGTGGGACAATATGACTAGTCTTAGCCAAGGCATTATGAATGAAAGTCACACATGTCACTTCTGGGCTAAGCATTTAATTGCTGGCGTGAGACCCTTCAGAGCTCAGTTTCCTTCTTTCCAGGGAGGGACAAACAACATTCCAGAGGGGGGCCGCTCTGTGGACAAAGAAGAACAGAGTCTCCACATGACAGGCAGGACACTTGTACCAAGGAGAAATAAAGCTGTTTTTTCAAGCTACTGAGAGTTTGGAATTGTTTGTTATAACGCCATAACCTAGACTTTTCTGATTGATACAACTGCCTGCAGCAAAATAAAACATCTTTAAAGTTTTGTGTTTTAACCCTAAAATTTTTAGACTCTATAGTATATTAGTGGCTGTTTTAATAATATAAAAATAACATTTCCCCTCACAGTTTTGACTTAAATTAAGGCTTCAAGAAGATATTGCTTGTTTATCTGGTGGTTTTACATATCCCCAGAGAACATCTGGTGAACGCATAACCCAGTTTAAGAAGTAATTTTTTTTTTTTTTTCCAATCCTGGGACCAAACTCTGGGCTCTAAATCCCAGGTGATGAAATGTAAGGACTTTGAAGAATCATTCAAATGTATTTGAAAGTGTTTTTAATTAGCACTATTTGGTAAACATATGGAAGACCTTCCATCTCACTCGATATGGACTCTACCCTGGGTGATGACAATGGGAGAGGCCCTTGAGAACAATAGTAAATGGCGTGCGTGGTGTTTGCAGGCAGGCACGAATACAAACCCTCACTTTGCCAGAATTATTTGTTTCTTTTTTCCTAGCCTCAGCTTTCTCATCTGCAAAAACAGGAATAACGGTAGCACCTATTTCCGAAGGTGAATGTAAGGATCAAAGGAGACATGAGCTAATAAGACCTTTACACAGAGGCTGGAACATTGTAAGTTGCAACACATGTTAGTTACTGCTACGGTTTGATTGTGCTTTATCCCCGCAAGCTCTCATATTGATATTTAATTGCCATCCTAGCACTCGGGGAGGCCGAGGCAGGAGGATTGCCTGAGCTCAGGAGTTCAAGACCAGCCTGAGCAAGAGTGAAACACCGTCTCTACTAAAAATAGAAAAATTAGCCAGGCGTGGTGGTGGGCGCCTGTAATCCCAGCTACTATGGAGACTGAGGCAAGAGGATCACTTGAGCCCAAGAGTTTGGGGAGGTTGCTGTGAGCTATGATACCACAGCACTCTACGCAGGGTGACAGAGTGAGACTCTGTCTCCAAAAAAGTAAAAACAAGAAAAGAAAAGAAATGAAACTTAATGATAGCATATCAGGAGAAGGAACCTTTAAGAGGTGGGTTCTCATGGGAGGCATTTGGGTCATGAGGACCTGCCCTCTGCCCTCTGCCCTCCCATTGCTATTCTCCTATAGCAACACCACGTGGAGCAAAACAAGATTGGTACCCAGGAGCGGGGAGCTGCCATAGAGATACCTGAAAATACAGAAGTGTCTTTGGAACGGGGTAATGGGCAACAGGTTGAAAGAGTTTGGAGGAGTAGGAGGGAAGAAGAGTAGATCTGAAAGAAAGGAGCATTGGGGTGATTCTGGTGGGGGCTTAGAAGATGAGCTAGAACTTCTTACAATTGAGTAAGTGGTCATGAGCAGAATGCTGATAAAAACATGGACAGAAAAAGTCATTCTGAGGAACTCTCAGATCAAAATGAAAAGGAACTTACTGGGAACTGGTGCAAAGGTCATCCATGTTACACCCCAGCGAATATTTGGCTGCATTTTCTTCATGCCCTAGGGCTTCGCAGAAGGCAAAACTTAAGGGATGGATTGCTGGCAGAAGAAGTGTCTAAGCAGCAAAGGATTCAGGCAGCTGCATGGTTACTTTTAACCGCATACTATAAGAATCAATCGGGAGCAAAGACATGACCTAAAGGTAGAATTTATAATTAAAAGAGAAGCAGAGTGTAAGTATTTGGAAAACCTATATCCTGGCCACGTGGTATAAAATGAAAGAGCATTTTCAGGTGAGGCATCAAGGGTGCAGCTGAGTGACTTCTTGCTAAAGAGATTAGTGCAGTTTAAAGGGAGCTAGGCCGTGATAGTCCAAAGCAATCTGAAAAAGGCCCGAAGGCATTTCAGAGATCTTCAGGCCGCCCCTATCACAGGCTCAAAAGCCTATGAGGACACAACTGTTTGGGGGACAGCCCAATTCTCAGCTGCCTCGGGGTGCTGCTTTCCATCTTGGCTTAAATGGCTTCAGGTACAGCTTGGGGTGCCACTCTGGAAGGCATAACAGTAAGCCTTGGTGACCATGTGGTGTTCTGTCTGTAGGCTGCCTGGAATGTAAGAGCCGTGTTGGTACCTTCCACTCAGATTTTAGAAGATGTCTTAGGTGGGGCCTTGGTGTGTGTCACACTTTATGGGGGCAAGACATGATTGCAAGAGGGACTTTATCTAACAATTGCAATCAGTGTAACCTGGCTTATTGTACCTTCAATGAATCCCCAACAATAAAAAAAAAAAAAAAGAAGATGTCTTAGAATGCCTGGGAGGCCAGGCAGAAACTTGCTGCCAGGACAGAACCACCATGGAGTGCCCACCAGGGCAATGCCTAGTGGACCACGGGAATAGGGCTGCCTCTGGGCCCCAGAATTATAGAGACAACAATCTCAGCCTGGAAAAGCCATAGGCATTGGACTCCAACCTGTGGGAGCAGCTGCATCAGCTGTGCCTGAAACTACCCTTTACAAATTAATAAAGGGGTATAAGGGGAGAACTGAACTGGTGGTAAGGGCCTGAACTCTGCAAAGGCACAGGCATAGTTAAAAGTAATAATAGTAACCAGCCATTGCCCCTAGTTTGTTTTCCTACAATTGCTACTCAGGAGTCACATAGCTGATGATCATGAGATTCTTAACTTTCTCTATAAGCAATGTCACCCTTGTGAAACCTAAGGCTAGTTTTTGTGGTATCTCCAAGGCCCTGCATTCCAATGAGTTGGCTGATCCCCCCAGACCAGTGGCACATACCAAGGAACTGACTGAACTCAACTGCCCTGGCACCCTGACTCAGTACAAGAGGACAGTTTCTATATCCCGATGATTCCTCCCCAAACCCTGCCATTTAGGAGACCTAGCCCTTTGCCTGCCAAGCTATCTTTTAAATTTCTTGGGGAGATATTTGAAAGATTCCTCCGGTCTCCTCACTTGGTCCTCTGCAATATTAAACTCTTTCTCCACTGTACCCCTGTCTGTCTCAGCGTACTGGGTTTTCTCCATGCTGTGGGGGTACGGCCCTGTTGGGCTGTAACATGCCCCACAAAGCCATGGAGGCTAAGCTGCCCACAGCCCTGGGGCAGCTGGATGCTGCCAGGACATACCAGGATGTCGGACATGGAACCAAAGAGCATTATTCTGGATCTTGAAGATTTTGTGTCAGGTCCGCTATGGTTTGGACTCACTTGGGGCCTGCGATTCCTTTCTTCTTTTGGCCTAAGTCTCCCTTTTGTAATGGAAATGCCTTCTGTCTGTTCCACCATTGTATCTTATGAGAACATAACGTGTTTTTTATTTGACACGTTCATAGCTGGACTTTGGACTTTTAAGATGGTACTGGAGCAAGTTAGCGCTTTTGAGACTACTGGGATGGAATGATTATATTTTGCATGTTAAGAACAACGTGAGTCTGGGGAGCTGCAGGAGCAGAATATTATGGTTTAGATGTGGCTCATCTCTGCCAAGACTCATGTTAAAATGTGATCCCCCATGGGGTGGAGCTGGGAGCTGGGGCCTGCAGAAAGTTTTGGGTTCATAGGGACCAGATCTCTTATGGATAGGTTAATGTCTTCCCATGGGGATGACTGGGTTCTCTTGAGAATAGATTCATGCTGGCGGAGCAGGTGGTTATAAAGAGTCTGGGTTGCTGGGTTTTTCTCGCTCTCTTCCTCACTTACCACGCAATTTCTTTGCACACACCCCTTCCCATTCTGGTTTCTACCAGAAGTGGAAGCAGCTTGAGGCCCTCAGCAGATGCAGCTGCCCATTCTCGAACCTTTGAGCCACCAAAATGGTGAGGCCAATAAATGTCTTTTCCTTATAAATTACCCAGCCTCAGGTATTCTGTTCTACACATAACATAAATTGATGTGATTGTTCCCATTTTAGATACTCTGATGATATATGAAAAATACACATTGGCAAGATTAAATAATGATAAAACCCGGTGGTGGTCAGAGTATGGGTAAATAGGAACTCTCATACTCAGAATAGTCACTGGCTCATTCTTACTGGAAGACACTTTAAAAGTAGACACACCCCTGTGATCCATTCTTTGGAAAGCCTGGGGAACTAATTAGAAAAAATACGCAAAACTGGGTGGCGCCTGTGGCTCAAGGAGTAGGGTGCCAGTCCCATATGCCAGAGGTGGTGGGTTCAAACCCAGCCCCGGCCAAAAAAAAAAAAAAAGAAAAAATACGCAAAACTTAACATACAAAAAGTATCTGAGACTAGGGGATGGGTTAAATAGATTCTGTTAAATCTTATTGAGAACATAGAAGTTTAAAAACTTTTTTGACTTGAACGCACATCAGAAACACATATTAGGCTCAGCGTCTGTAGCTCAGTGGCTAGGGCACCAGTCATATACACTGGAGCTGGCGGGTTTGAACCCAGCACAGGCCTACCCAACAACAATGACAACTACAACCAAAAAATAGCCGGGTGTTGTGGCGGGTACCTATAGTCCCAGCTACTTGGGAGGCTGAGGCAAAAGAATTGCTTAAGCCCAAGATTTTGAGGTTGCTGTGAGCTGCGACTCCATAGTACTCTACTGAGGGCGACATAGTGAGACTCTGTCTCAAAAATAAAAAAATAAAAAAGAAAGAAATACATATTATATCACAAACAAATATATGTATAGATGCTAAGCTACCCAGAATCTTTATAAATATTTATCTTCACAAATGCAATGCACACTCACTTTTTCTACTTTATTCAATCTGTTCTTTTCTATTTATTCTTAAATATTGACCTTGACCAATTAAATTACTTTTCTAACCCACCGATGGGTCTCAACCTGCAGTTTGAGAAACACTGCTGTGTGTAGCTTTTATAAAAGATGGTTTAAAATGTATATTCATTGCTATGGTGGGTATCTGAACTCTAATGATAAATTAAAAAGCAGGCCATAAAAAAGAATGAGAAATATTATCCCATTTGGACTGTGTGTGATGGGTGTGTATTTCTGCTAAACAGAAACATAGGCTGGAATAATATAAAACAGCATTAACACCAAGGCAAACAATAGCCATCACAATGTCGAGATCATGCATTTATAAATAATTTAATCTTATTTTGATGGGTCTCTATTTTTCAGCTTTTTCTACAAATGGCGTCTATTACTGTATACTTTAAAAATGAATTAATTGCTTAGGAAAATTAAGAATAAGTGTCTACAGGGTCGTCTCTGAAACTGGTGCTTGTGGTTGTTCAGACTCACAGGGAGAACATGAGAACCGCACTCCGCTGAGACAGTTAAGCAACACGTCCTGCCTCCTTCCCTCCGCCTCACCCCTCCTCCAGCCTTCCTCCCTTCCTCCCTTCTTTCCTGCCTTCCTTCTTTCTTTTCTTCTTCCTCCCTCCCTTCCATCCTTCCTTCCCTCTTTTATCTATTTTTCTTTGTCCCTTCATTTCTCCCTTCTTTCCTTCTGTTTGCAAAACCACAGGGGGTTTCATTCTAGGTCCTTTTGCCCCTTGCACAAAACTCCAATTACCGAGACATCAAGGATTGCCAAGGAAGAGGACTTTTCAATATGACAGACGCTTTGCTGGAAGAACAGGAGAGGCTGCCTGAAATCCAACTCTTCAACTAAGGGATGATCATAGGCTTTTAAAGGAGGATCCATGCGCTTAGGGCAGGTCACGGTGCGTCTCACAAGGGGCCTTGTATATTGAGGGCAGGTTGCCAGGGCACCAGCAAGTCTGCTCAGGAGGCCTCAGAATCCCAGCTTCTTCATCTCACGGAAAATTCACCATTTCTAGGAAGCAGCTCAAAGGTCAAGTAGTTAGTGTAGGAAGAGGAATTGAAATGCGTTCACTTCCTTCCTTTCTTCCTGGCTTCCTCCTTCTCTCCTTCCTTCCCTCCCTCTCTTCCTGCCTTTTTTTTGCTTCCAACAAACATGTATGGACCCTGGACATAGAGAAGACTGAGCTGTGTTTATTAGTGAGCAGAACAGAGGAGACTTGCCCAGGCTCTGTGCGATGTGCCCTTGGGGAAAAAGAGCTCTACTACAGTCTTCTCAGGGAGAAAGTTCTACCAGGTCAAAAATTCTCCTGGACCACATTCAGCCTGGGACAGCTGCTGTGCACCACCATTTGGGTGAGTTCAAATAAAGCATTTAAGGGATCAGTGCAAGCCATCACAATTTTACCATTTTCCTGGTTCTGATTAGTTTTTTTATTTTTTTATTGTTAAATCATAGCTGTGTACATGAGCGCAATCAAGGGGTACAATGTGCTGGTTTCATATACAATCTGAAATATTGTATATGAAACTGTTCAACGTAGCCTTCATGGCATTTTCTTAGTTATTATATGCAGACATTTGTATTCTGCCTTTAGTAAGTTTCGCCTGTACCCAGTCTAAGGTTTTTTGAGATGACATTGCCTTATTTCTGACTCTGGTGTATTGAAACAATGGCAGGATGAGAGAGTATCAGGATGGGTGACAAAGTATCAGCCACAGAAGGTCAGGGTGTAGCTGGTCCCAGTCTTCCCACAAGCAGAGCAGCTGGGGCCAAGATTGGAGAATGGACTGCTCCAGATGGCTCAGTTAATTGGGGGTGGGGTAAAGAACAGATCCCTTACTGATCAATTCAATATCTGTTTTAGCTCAAGATGAGTTCAGTCTCAGAGAAGTTAGGTGACTTTCCCAAAGTCACACAGCTGGTAAGTGGCAGAGCTAATACCTGAACAAATAAACTCCTTAGCTCATTGAACATAAACCTATCTCATCACCACTACTAACAACCACCCGGAAATTTATAGTAACAGCCTGCTTATTGTTTATAGTCCAAAATAATACTTTCATCTGTCTAAATTTTCACATCAAAGAGAGGCAGGGGCGTGAAGTAGCTTTAAGCACAAGCTTTCACAGGTGACATTCACAGATGAAAAACTCAGTTCTTCTTCTCCTAGTCATGCACAAAGTGCTTAAAATGGAGATGCTGTCCTGTGCGGTAAGGACAGGAAAACGACCACATGGAACATTTCCTCTGGCATATGCTTACGTCTGATCTCCACAAACCCATACCCTGGTAATAACGTCACCAAGACAAAGGGCTGCTAGCAAGTTTCTGCAAGGGAAGGATGGTCAGGTGTTTAGAACAGAGCCCAGCATATAGCAAGCCTCCATAACAAGTGTCCATATTATTATTGACATTATTATACAACAAAAATTCTAGAGTTGGACTGAATGTGGTGACTCAAGCCTGTCATCCTAGGAGGCCAAGGTGAGGGATTGCCTGAGCTCAGGAGTTCAAGACCAGCCTGAGTAAGAGTCCAACACACATCTTTACTAAAAATAGAAAAATAAAATAACATAGCTGGGTGTTGTGGCAGGCACCTCTGTAAACCCAGCTTCTCAGGAGGCTGAGGCAAGGGGATCACTTGAGCCCAAGAGTTTGAGGTTGCTGTGAGCTATGACGGCATAGCACTCTACCAGGGTGCCAGGGTGAGACTCTGTCTAAAAAAAAAAAGTAATAAGTAAATAAATAAATAAATAAAAATACAATTTAGAATTGCATGATTCTCAAAGAAATAATCCCTGAGTGATTCCCTTCCAGCTGCAGAATGAGCCTTACACCGTCATACCTACAGGAAGGCAGAAATCTGTCCATACTATCATTATAGCTCCTGTTTTCCATGGCTATAAATCGTGAACCCAGACTTCAATCCTAGGCTGCTGTTTGTTTCTCTTCTCCACTGCCTTCCACCCCCTCTCCCTGTGGACCTCCGGGCCAAAGTCAGTAGGAGATGATAGCCTTGAAAACTTGACTTACAGACTGCCCGCTGCTGATTTATGTGGGGGCCCTGGGAGAGGCTTCCAAACCCAGTGAACATGAACCCAGTCCAGGTGGCAGGTGGTCTCACTGGCCGTGTTTACAGAGGCTGTGTGAGATGTCAGGGCTGCAACAGTGGGGGGCCGTGGCAGCCTGATGTGGTCAGTGGGGTGAGCCCCTTCCTTTCCTCAGAAGCAGAGTCATCTCTCCAGTTTAAAAACACACCGGGATGGTCCTGCCTGTCACCAAGCCTGTGGCTTCTGCCCCCACCTGAAAGGATAGTCAAGGGTATTTTAAATTAGAGTTTTGTCCTCACTCCTTAAAGAGAAATTGCAAGTATCTTCCATTCCCAAAATACCTTGATGGGTTTCTGTTATTGACAAGAATTAAAAGAAGCCCCCCCCCACCAAATACCAGCCCTTCCCACTTATGGGAGTGCATGCCCTGCGTGGCCGCCCCTGCAGGTGGGTTGGGGCATCTGATCCTCTTCATAACCTCTAAGGTAGTTGCAGCTAATGTCACCATAAAGGGAGGCTCAGAGGCACTGGGTACCTGCTCTGAGGTCACACAGAGAGAGATGAGCAGAACCAGGATTTGAACACATCTGCATGAATTCAAAGCCCCCAGTGTCTTGACAGTCATAAATGCCCATTGCTTGGAAAGTGAGGGCTAAGGGCATTAAACTGGGGTTCAGAGACCTCCTCTTCCCATAACTAGATCCAGCCTAGGGTTTGCAGTCCCAATTTCTAAATCTTGGGGTTGGGTGGGGGGTCAGGGCCATGAAAGATGGTGGGGGAGGGGAAGCCTGCCTCCAGCCCTGCACTCTCATCACATTCCAAGGCCCCCACCCTGAACGCCACAACAGCCAATCAATATGGACCCACATTTTATGAGACAAGGAGTTAACTTGTTCAATTACAGGGGAGACAGCTCTATTCTTTCGTAACAAGTAATCTGAGTAGGGAGATCGATCCTGAGAGGCCCCATGCATGCTGGCTAATTTTATATTACCCTCAGCCAATGGGCGAGCACAGAGTAATAGAGTTGTTGTTACAGTTCATTATGGGGGGCGGGGATCAATAGGGGGCAATCTGAGGCTCACAGCTGTGGCAGAAAGGGGGGTGGTGGGGGTCTCAGGATGGGAGAGCACCCTTTCTTATTTGTATTCCCAGCCCAAACACTGCCAGCTCCTGCAGCCACCTCCTGAGAAAGAATCCCATCTCAGGATGGAGACTCAGACAGCACCCCCTCCCCCCCAGCCCCGTTACCCCTGACAGCCAGACTCCAAGGCAAGGCCACCAGAGAGACATAGGTGGATGGAAATGGAGAAAGGCACAGCCCTCCGTCATCACAGTCTGGGCTGGTGACCCCCACATCCCCTGCTGTCCGTGCAAGTGGCTTTTGGACGGGGCCCAGGTCTGGCCTGGCAGTGAATCCTCAGTGGCAGTTTGATGGCCCCAAACACGAATTCCTGTTTTTCTTCCCCAGCAAACGTCTAAGAGATGGACAGGCTGACTTTGTGTCCCGTGTACTCGGGGACCCAGGGGTGTCTTCCCAGCTCTCCCTGGCTCTTGGGCTGGAATTTCATCTCCCTGGGGCGGGGGCCTCAGTTCCAGGCCCAGCTCTGACATTTGGGTTGTTTCAATTTCATCCATGATCACAGAAGTGGTTCTTCCCAATGGAGCATTTGAAAATCTCTTGTTTGTCCCTCTGCCAGTATTTTGTGAGCTGCCTTGATTATGTGTGTGGCAGGCACGGTAGCAGCCTCTTCATCAATGTGATCAGGGTGATCCTCAGACTGCGGCACTTATGTATAACATGATTTAATATCAGTTATGTGTGACTCACCCACCAGGCATGTCACATGCACTGTCTTCCTCAACCCCAGGCCGTACTTTCTATTATTGTTCCAGTGTACAGGTGGGTAAACTGAGGCTCAGAGAAAAACTCAGGACACATAGATAATAAAGATCAGAAGTAGGATTTGACCTTGGTCTCTCTGAGAAGTGAACTCTAAGAGGGCAGGGACCCTGTCCTCTTGTTAACAGTCTCTGCCTGCCCAAGACGAGAGCCTGGCATATTCCCATGAGGATGAGTTGTAAAGATATTAAATCAGCATATTTTGTATATGCTGCCTCCCTCTTTTTAATACTTCCCTGCAATCTCTCCACTATTATGACCCCAGGGGAGTGGAGAGAGTGAGTGTTCCTTCTGGGAGGGGACAGACACAAGAAAGGAGGAAGCCTGACAAGGGATAGAAGAAATGGCGGGGCTGGCCACCAGGGGCATGTGACAGGTGAAGGAACTCACAGGGGAGGGTACTTGTGGTCATGTATCTTGAGGGATAACTATACCAGACACTTTGTGTATTAATCAGTTGTATGTAAATATATGGATATGTATTAAAGTTCTATATCTTTTATACATATTAATTTAATTCTTACAATAAACTTCCCTGTAAATCCCATTGTTATTCCATTTTACAGATGAGAAAACTGAAGCACCAGAAGGGTAAAGATCTTGCTGGATTGGAAGCCAGGCCCACTAGAATGACAGGCTGCTATCCACAGTCAGGTTCTGGAACAGGAAAGAGGAGGGGACTAAAATTGCAGAGGTGAGGGTGTTGGTTTGTAAGGAGAGGTGAAATTGGGAGGGCGCGTGCTTTGTTTCCCACTGGGAAATCAGAGATCACTAAACAAAGGGTGCCCTGTCCAATGGGTGGCAGTGTCGTGGAAATGAAATGGCAGCAGGTTGTGGGTAGGTGGAGAGAACCTGAATCAGCAGGCTGAGTCCCATCTCCCACTGGGTATTACAGGGATCCACAGTCTCCGATGGGGGATGTGGAACTTGGCCAACAGGTCTTATTCTTTGCTGAATTATGTCTCTACATAATTTAAATATTGAAGTCCTAACCTCTGTACCATAGCATAGGACTGTGTTTGGAGATAAAGCCTATAAGGAGGAGATTAAGTTAAAATGAGGTCATACGAGTGACTCATTATCTATACATGACTGATGTCTGTATAAAAAGAGGAGATTAGGACACAGGCACACGCAGCAACTGTGTGCACACACAGCAAGAAGGCGAGCTGAGGACAGAGACCTTAGAATAAAACTAGACCTGCTACACCTTGGTCGTGGGCTTCCAGCCTCCGGAGTTGTGAGAAGATACATTTTTGTGGTTAAGGCCACCCAGGCCCTGGAGCACAGTGATGGCAGCCTGAGCAGCCCAGTACATACCTGCAGGGAGGCTGCTGGGTAACGAGCAAGGTGGCCTCACTGTGGAGGCCTCACAGACAGCATTTTAAGTCTGGGGTAGGATGGAAGATAGGGCTGGAGTTCAGGGGCTCCATGGTACCAACAGCAGCCAAGGTGGGGCTGGGAGGGCCAGCAAAGGGGCAAGCAGACCACAAGCACAGCAGGCCAGCCAGCTGCTAGGGTTGGGGGTTGGGGGGATGGTCAGGCCATGGCCCTATCGAGGTACTGTTCTTACTCTTCCAAAATCCTCCTTGGGGCAGTGGGAGCAGTGGGTTCTCAGAAGGAAAACAACTATGTGTGGATGGCAAGACACATGTCTCCCCCAAGAACCAAATATAAGGCAAAATAACTCCACAAAGGGGACAATTAACACTTTTGTCCTAGAACAGAGATCAGCAAACTGTGGCCCATGGGCCAAATTTAGCCTGTTTTGTAAATAAAGTTTTATTGGAACACAGATGTGCCTGTTTATTTACATATTCTTTATGGCTGCTTAGAGTTGCCAACCCCTAAATTGAAACAATATTTCTGTTGACAATGGTGGCTGAATTTTCTAGAGAGTGGGAGTCTGATGTGAAAGATTTCATTCATTCATTCAATCACTCATTCATTCAGTCAACCATTATTTTCCCAATGGACAGCCACATGCTAAGGGCTATGCTAAATACTAGTGATTTGATAATGTCACGGTTCCCTCCCAAGATGCTTTAAGGCTCATGGAGATACAGACATTAAGCAAAATAATCACATATTTCACATGTTAAGTGAAATAAATTCTATGCTGGAGAATTCAAGAAGCTATTAAGGAATATTTTCTGGTTTCCTCCAGAAGCAGACCCTGAGATAAGGATTCAAATGCAGTTATTTTACTGGTGAGTAGAAAAGTGCGGCAAGGAAGGGAGGACCCCACAAGAGTGGGTAATTGAGCTAGTGACCTAGGGGACCTCTGAGGACCTCAGTGACCCTGTGGAGAATGTCCCTCAGTTGTCTCACCCAAGGCAAAAGAACTATGGTATCAGGTCACTGTCTTCTGTTGGTTGAGGGCTGCTCCCTGAAGGCATGAGGTCTCTTGCCTTCACAAGAGACTTGTCCTCATGTAAGAAAAACTTGAGTGGCCTTCCCTGTGCACAAGTGAGTGCAGAAGAGATAAGGATGTCTGGGTTGAAGGTGGCATTTGAGCTGCTCTGAGAGCCAAGTGAAGAGTAGAAGTTAACCAGTTGACAGGGACCTTGGGGAAGACCACCCCTGCTAAGGGGACCTGTGCCCCTCCCCCTCAGGCACAATAAGCTTTTACCTCCTCGAGGCCCTAAAAACCGCTTGCTTCAACTAAGGCACCTAATGGGAGAGGCATGATCAGTTTTCTGGTTGGAAAGGACAGACCATGTACTATCCATTATTCTGTCCCCAGGGACTGGTTCTGTGTACCCAGCACAGAGTGGGACCACAATGAATGAAGGGTGAGCTTCCTCCCAACATTACTGAGATGACAAAAGCTCAGGGAATTCCTTTTTTTGTCTAATACTTACTGTAGATGGCTCCTAAGGGTGCCAGAGCTAAGAACTATGGAAGATGGAAGCCTAGCCCATGTGCAGGACAGGGAGGAGGAAGGAGCTCAGGAGCATCCTGGGAGAAGAGGGCACGGTCTAGGTATTGGCTTTTGTTCAACCATTGACTTGCTCTGTGTCACAGAGGTCTGTCCCCACCCTTTTTAGCAACAGGGACCAGTTTTATGGAAGACAATTTTTCCACAGAGCAGGGGGGTGGAGGTCAGGGGATCATCAGGCGTTAGAGTCTCCTACGGAGCACACAACCTAGATCCCTCACAGGGGCAGTTTACAGCAGGGTTCACTCCTATGGGAATCTAATGCCACCGCTGATATGACAGGAGACAGAGCTCAGGTGGTGATGTGAGCACTGGGGATTGGCTGTAAATTCAGATGAAGCTTCACTTGCTCCCCCATCACTCATCTGCTGGGCAGTGCAGTTCCCAACAGATCATGGACGGTGTATGTCCTTGTCTCTAGGGGTTGGAGATCACAGTGTTAGGGCAGCTATTCTCAAAGTGAGGCCAAAGAACCCACCAGGGTTCCTGGAATCTGCCTATTATTTTCATAATGCTACTAAAATCGTACTTGCCTTTTTTTTCTGTCATCCTCCTGATGAGCATCCAGGCAGCTTTCCCAGAGGCTACAAGATGTGATATGTCACAATGAATTGATGTAGGAGCAAACAAGAATCCAGCTGCCATCTGTTAAAGCAGACAGTAAAAAGATGTAAAGAAATCTAAAGCAAGGCCATACATCTCACAAAATTCGCCTTATGTAAAGATGCAAATATTTACATAAATAACTACGTATATAAGTATTCATTTATGTAAATATGTAGTGGGTTCATTGTTGATATTTTAAATAAATTAGGGAATAAATATTTTCTATTTTTAATTTCTAACATGATAAATATCAATAGATATAACCTACCCAAACAGACATTTTACCAGTAATGATATTTTTTAAAAGAGGGTCTTGAGACCAAAATTAGAACAGCCACGTTGAGGAATTTCTCCTCATATGAGTCCTGGCAGGGCAGAGCCCTCATCCCACTCTGAAAAGTTGCAGTGCTGGCCAACCACTTGCCCAACTCCCATGGTGACCTAGGCCCAGCCACACAATGATTCTAGCCCAATCTTTGGGCAAGGAGCTATTTGAGATGGGAAAGTCAACTCAACATAACTCTTCTGACACCAGATATGTGGGAGAGGGAGGCCCCTCACATATCAGGTAATCAATTCTCCAGCAGTCACCAGCTGGGGCTCCTGTGCTTTAACTCAATTCTGACATTGTGTACCTAGAGATGGGATCAGATCCCACAGCTTAGGAGCTTAGTCCCACAAGGCTACCCACCGACACTCAAGTGTCACAGTCCCAAGCTCCAGGTTATCTTACCTATAGTTCTGGTCCATTGGCTATAAATCAGGTTCCCATGACTCCCTTTATGGGTTCAGTTAATTTGCGAGAGCAGCTCACAGAGCTCTGGGAATCACTTCACTCATGTTTACCTCTTTATTATCTCAGAGGATACAGATGAGATGCGTCTGTATTCAGAGGATACGGAAGACATGCACAGGGCAAAGCATGTGGGGAGGGGCGTGGAGCCTCCATGTCTTCGGTGGGGGCCCAACCCTTCTTGAATCTCCACATGTTCACCTCTCCGGAAGCTCTCTAAACCTGGTCCTTGAGGCACAATTATAATTATACAGGCATTTTGATTAGATCATTGGCTGTTGGTGATAAATGCAATCTTCAGCCTCTGTCCTCTCTCTGGAGTTTGAGGGGGCAGGGCTGGAAGTCCCAACACCCTCTTTCTGGTGACCAGGTCCCCTCCAGAAGCTACGTGGGGGTGGGGGTCCTCAACCACCAGCTATCTCATTAGCATACAAAAGGCACTCTTCTCACTCAAGAGATTCCAAAGGTTTTAGAAGCTGTGCCAGGAACCAGGAAGAAGACTATATATATATATATATATATATATATATATATAATTATATATATTACGTAAGATTATAAATCACAGTATCACCGGATCTAATGATCCCAAGTAGGGCATAGAGTACAGAGGCGAGGTTCTGATGGTGAAAGTGAC
Organism: Nycticebus coucang; assembly: GCF_027406575.1. NCBI lineage: Eukaryota > Metazoa > Chordata > Mammalia > Primates > Lorisidae > Nycticebus > Nycticebus coucang. The sequence goes on from NC_069781.1 coordinate 153,927,756, forward strand.
ATCCTGATCAGAGGTCAGCAGAGACCACAGGGCTGCAATGCTGACCCAGTTCAGTGGTGGTATCCTCCCTGGACTAGAGTTGTGGCATGATTCAACCAAGGGCTTCCTGGTCTCCCTGCTCTGAGCTGTTCCTCAAGCTTGTTTCTCCTAACTGCAGGGCAATGCCGTGTGAGCTTGAGTAACTTTCTTTTTTTTTTCTCTGTGCCTCAGTGGAAATAATAAAGATAATCGTCTCATAACATCCTTGTAAAAACTATAAAGAGTAAATGAAATAATACACATCACGTGCTCAGTGCCTGGCGCATAATGACAGCTCAATATGTATTAGTTGCTGTGAAGGGGATGACGATGATGAAGATGACAATTGTTATCACTGTGATGATCTGCCACCCCTAGCTGTGCTGTTCCATTGTAGAGTCAGTGGTGAGGCTCTCTGGGAATGTGAGGCTCCACCCTGGCCTTGTCAATGCCATGCAGAGGAATTTGACAGCACCTTTCAGGAGCATCCTCCCGACAATTCCTTTACTTCTCAAATCTGGCAAAGTCAATTTCTGATGCCAGTGATTGAGAATGAGACTGATCCAGTGGAAAACAACAGTTCTATCCCATTCAAGAAGTCCCCATTGAGAAGTTAGTACTTTCCCACGTATTATATTCTGAGCATAATACATAATGCTCTTCCTTGTAGACTCACATTCTTACCTAAATACGTATGTATTAGAAGGTTCAATGCGCTAGTTCTTTCCTTTCCCAACTCACATTAAAGCCAACACACAACTATCCAGTAAAAACACTCTTGTCTCTGCATACCCTAAAATCCTTTCCCACACCACAAGTTGCATAACTTGGGGAATCTTCTTTGATGTTCTTGGCCCCCTGAGTAGGGTGGGAGGGCAGAGTAGACAGGGGTCATGACTTTTGTCCCACCTGATCTCCTTATGGGGGAAATGAGGACGCATTATAGCTTTTCTATAGATTTGGGGACACTGAAATGAAATAGTACACGCGACGTGCCTGGCCTAAATCCTGGTATGAAATAGGGCCTAGCCAGGCGTTTCCTTCCTCTTCATCAACAGGTGACATTTCCCAGGTGACTGCTGGCTGAACTTTGTCTGCACAGCATGGTTCCACCCTCACTTCTTTACCCTACACTCAGAGACCCCAGACGCGCCCATCAAGAAAGAGAAACACCTGGTGTGCCCAAAGAGGAGAAGCTGAGGAAGATGAGGAAGGGGAGAACTGGAGAGGAGCAGGAAGGGGAGGAGAGGAGGAGTGAGGAGAAGGAGAAAGGACAGGAAAAAGAGAGGAAAGAAGGGGAAGGAAAAGGAGAAAAGACTTTCTTGACCTGCAGCCATCAGCGTGCTCAACTCTGCCCCCTTCCTTTCTCCACCACATCTACTCAGATTTGGCTTCCTTTCCAAATGTGTCCAAGGGTTCACATTTAATTACTTCATAAAAAACTGAAAAGTAGAAGAGGAAGAGTTAAATGTTCTCCTAAAAGGAGGAAGCTGCAGCTAATCCCAATTAGGAGGAAGTCCCAGGCTATTGAAATGCTACAATCCAATTACATCAGGTAAAATGAATTACTCCTTTAATGCTGACTTATTATGAAGACACCTTCTTATTGCTCTCATTAATAATCTTTAGACATCATTTTAGCGCATATTGGCTGCAATAACATTTCTATTAGCATCATGGAGGATCAGGGCTGACAATTAAAATAAAAAATAAATCAACCCAAGGAGCGAACAAACGTAATTATAGTTCAGAGAGAGCTTTTATGCGTATTTGATGAGTCAATGGAACGGCGCGTCCCTTCTTGCCTCACTTTGTGTTAGCCCCAATCTATACAGACTCTTGGGGTGGGAGGGGAGCACGAAGGGGTTGTGTGTGTATGATTGTGTGTGTGTGAGAGAGAGAGAGAAGATGGGAGGGGCTTGGTGAATGACATTTGAATTCCTGGCTTGCTATGTGCCCATGTTAGCTCCTCCCGCTCTCTGGGGCTCAGTTTCCCCATTTCTAAAATTGGGACTTTTATCATTTATAGATATCTACTATAATCAAGGATTCTATAAACTTTTCCTGCTCAAGAGAAGCAAAGATCCCCAGCGACTGAATATTGGGTGGCAGGAGCCTAAGAGAAGGAGAAAAGATGTCACCTCCACAATGGCTGCCATGTGCCTGGTGCCTGACTTCTCCTGGAGCACATGTTCTCAAATGGGGCAGAGTCTCCACCAGGGATATTGTTGATGATCACAACCGGGGGTGGGGGTGCTACTGTCACCTCATGGGCAGAGGCCAGGTGTGCTCTAATCACCTTGCAATGCCCAGGGCGGCCCCCTGCAAAGGAGAGTCATCCCACTCCACATGTCAGTCAGTAGTGCTGGGTCCGACTGGGTATCTTTGCACAACTGGAATGGACTTCCAGGGTAGTCTTACCAGATAGCAGACCTCTGTGGCCGCTTTGATGAACTGATCTTCTGCATCCAATGCAAACGAAAACTTCAGCAGAGCACTGAAGTTTAAACTTTAATATAATAATGATTAAATTCTAAATATATATACACATCTGTATATATTCTCAAATAATTATATATTATGACATAATATAGATACACATATATACAAATCAGCCTGTGTCCATGGGTGTTCTCAGTTCTAACTCTTACTCAAACCAACATTCAGACAATAGCAGTAATAAACACTGCAATCTCATTTCCCTCATGGATGCAATGTTTTCATAGGAATAGGCTGACAATAAAGAAAAAGCATTTAGAATATAATGGTCACTACATATTTGTGCAGAGATGTGTCAGTATGCATGTGTGTGCACATGTGGGTGGTCTATTTTTTTTTCTCTCCGTGTAGGTAATTTAAACAAATTGGCAACCACAAGCTTGGACATTGAAACATGCTCTTTTGTCAGGAAAGACACAGAAGGAAATATTTCAGAGGTCCTAACATTAAACCTAACTCCAGGATGATGATGGCTTCACACTCCCCTCCCTCTCCTTTGCCTGGCCCTCCCTCTGTCCACCCTGTTCTTGTACTATCTTGAGGAAAATCAGATCCCAAGAAATAACGATTTAGTGGGTTTTATATATGTATTAGTAATCTATTGCTGTGTAACAAACAACACATATTTATTTTTTCATGATTTCTATGGATCAGAAATCTGTGCACAGCTTAGCTGAGTCACTGTTTCAGAATGTCTCACAAAGTTGCAGTCAAATTGTTGGCCAGGCAGGAGTCTCATCTGAATGCTTGACTGGGGAAGGATCCCCTGCCAAGGTCATATGGTTATTGGCAGCACTCAATTTCTTGAGGACTATTGGACTGAGGGTTTCTGTTTCTGGTTGACCATTGGCCAGAGATCTCTTTCAGTTTCTTGCTACATGGGCCTCTCTGACATGGCAGCCTGTTTCATGAAACCCTGTGAGCCAGGAAGGCAAGAGAGAGAGTTGGCTAACTAAGCTGATGTCATAATCTTATGTAACCCAACACTGAAGTGATATCCTACCGCCTTCACTAAAAAAATTAATTAAATCATAATTGTGTACATTTATGGGATATAATGTGATGATTTGATATATAATGTGGAATGCTTACATTAAACTGATTAACATAACCATCACCTCACTGACTTATTTGTTGTGGTCAGACATTTATACTCTACTCTTAATAGATTTGAAATGTACCATTGCATTCTCCACAATAGGTGAGGTCCCACCAAATACCCACCCACTTCTTTCTGGACTATAGTTGTATTTTATCATTCATGTGAATGTGTAGGTGATTATATGTTGGTTTCATAGTAGTATTGAGTACATTGGATATGTTTTTCCCCATTCTTGAGATATTTACCTAAAAGAATATGTTTCAGTTCCATCCATGTAAACATAAAAGATGTAAAGGCTCCATTCTTTTTTTATGGCTCCATAGTATTCCATAGTATACATATACTACCATTTATTAATCCATTCATGGATTGATGGGCATTTGGGCTTCTTCCATGACCTGGCAATTATGAATTGGGCTGCAAAAAACCTTCTGGTGCAATACTGTTTAGAAGCAGTGCAGGCAAAAGGCCCTCGCAGCCTCCAGGGGAAGGGATTATACCAAGGGGTGAACACATGGAGATGGGGATCACTGGAGGCCAACTTCAAGTCTGCCTGTTCTCACATCTCTGGGTGGTGACACACACATGACTTTCTGAGCCAGAGCACCCTGTTGTTTGTGTGCCCCAGTCTGCTAAGAATAAGCTCTCTGCGTGGTTCAGAAGAAGCAGAAATGATTGGTGGGGAGTTTAGTGTATATGCTTGACCTGGTCCCCCTCCCTCCCCACCTGGTCTGGCTCAGGGTCCTTCACCCTCTTCCTTTCTCAGACTTCATGCTCTTCTGCTGTTGCCCCTGCCTAAACTTCAGCCTCAAAGACTACACACTTCCTTCATCTATCAGAAACTCCACTCACCCTTCAGAGCCCAAAGGCCCCTACTCCAGGAAGTGTTTCTGGAGTCTCCACCCAATCAAGCCCCTCTCTAGACTTCTGTAATATGCTAATGACACCCCTCACAGAACACTGAATTCACTTTCTAGTCACTTGTGTCTGAATCAATTACATACTTTTTGTTGTAGGTGACAGGAGACTCGTTTAAACAGGTACTTTGTTGGCTTATAAAATGGAAAAGTCTAGGCATAGACTAACTTCAGGCACTGCTGGATTCAGGGGCTGGAGTGGGGACATCAGGATCGGTTTCTCTTTTGATAGAAAAGGAAAGCAAAGTGCTTTCTATGGTTCTAGAATGAAGTCAACTGAGCATAACTCCAGCTAAAAGAGGACCTGCCTCACTGTCCCCCCACAGGCTCACAGGCTCTGACTGGATCGTGTGTCCATCCTTGAGCCAGTTGTGGTGGCCAGGTGACATGATAACATGTGTCAAGGTGAGGCTGGGTTCAATACAGTATTTATAAGGGGTAACTGACTGAGATAAATGCTCACCTGTTTAGAGGCTGGTTCCCCTGAGGAAATTCAGGATACTGCTGTGAGAAGGAGAAATGCACACTCAGTTACCCCAAAGCCCCTCAGTGTCTGGGTCTAATTTCCCAATAGACTATGAGATTCTGGAGGACAAGAATGGTGTAGTTGTTGTTGTTGTTTTCTGTATTCCTGGGACCTAGCACATAGTTTGTGCTCAGTTCTGTGTGTGGAACAGAAAGATCAGTGAATGACTAAGTGAATGGAACAGAACAGGGATTGAGCAATGTTTTCTAAAAGGGGCAAGATGCTTTTAATTTTGTAGGTCTGCCCTTGTAGCCCCAAATAGGTATAGATAAAACAAATGAATGAGTGTGGCTGTGTTCTAATAAAACTTTATTCATACACACTGACATTTGAATTTCACATAATTTTCACCTATGTACACTGATGGGTGGTACAAAAATAGGCAGCAGGCTGCGTTTGGCTTTGGTTTGCATCCTCCTGGAGGAGGGTCCTGTGGGTCGGCCGACTGAGAAATAAGCCACCCAGAGTGTCACAATTCTCCTTCAGTTTCACACATTGCTGAGCTGACTTTGTGTGAGGCCCATTGTTGTGCCCTAAACACTTGAAAAGGTAACATTTAATTTAGTTCGTGCAACTGGAGCATGTGAGGAGGCTTCATCAGCTTGTATTTGAATTTCTGCGTTCCACATCGGTGCCTCTAAAATTGTTAAACTGCGTCGTCCCTGCAGCTTTATTAAACCTCACCCACTCTACCTCCTACTCAAACCTTAGCTCCTTCTCCAGAAACTGTATATCTGCACATACATAATATATATTATACGTATGTACATATATAATGCCTCATATATATGCCTATATATAATGTGTTCTACAGGGTGGCCATAAAGTTTGTGTCCAATTTTAAAGAGACAATTATTTTCTTTTTTGAGACAGAGTCTCACTTTGTCACCTTGGATAGAGTGCCACGGCATCATAGCTCATGGCAACCTCTTGGGCTCAAGTGATTCTCTTGCCTCAGCCTCCCAAGTAGCTGGGACTACAGGTGCCCGCCACAACACCTGGCTATTTTGTTGTTGTTGCAGTTGCCATAGTTGTTTAGCAGGCCCTGGCCAGGTTCGAACCCACCAGGCTCTGTGTGTGTGGCCGGCGCCCTACCGACTGAGCTCCAGGCGCTGAGCCAAGAGAACTATTTTAAACCGCACACGAACTTTATGGCCGCCTTGTATAGAGAAGAAATATATATATATAAAATGCCTGTATATCTGCATCTATGTAACATATCTCCTATGTATTGTGTACACAGACCCACACACATCGTGTGTGTATAAATACTTGTAACCTCACACTCTTCTAAACATTGAAAGAAGGTGAAGGGCACATAGATTAACGTAAAGTAATTTCCAATCAGTGAAAACTGTGCACACATACACAGAAAATGCAGGAGGACAAGAAAAAAGGAAACAATTTTTAAAACGTGCAACTGGAGGGTTCTTGAGTAAACTGCCAATTCTAGAATTTTTGTCTGTATCTTCTGGAGCCCTAAGATTTGGTGGAACCCCTTCCAGGAATTTCCCAAACATTTGATTGAAAATTATTTTTAGAACATAGTTTTAGCTATTTTTAAAATTCTAATTAAAAAAAAATCTCTGTAACTCTCAAGATGTTGGATGCTAAATTTAATATTCCAACTCCTTAATATACTACTGGGCAAAATCATTTTGGGATAGACTGAAGGTGAGTTGCTCTTTCCAGCTAGATATAATTAAAATGTACCCAGAATCTGCAAATTCAGTTATTAATAACTGCTTACCTGAGGGACTCCAAATATTCTTTTTTTTTTTTTTTTTGCTGTTTTTGCTGGGGCTGGGTTTGAACCCACCACCTCCGGCATATGGGGACGGCGCTCTACTCCTTTGAGCCACAGGCGCCGCCCTCTAAATATTCTTTTTTTTTTCCCTCTAAATATTCTTGATACTCAACAATATTTAAGACAAAACTGGATGTGAGACTAAAGTAAAATTTATTACTGTCCTCCATCATTCCTAATTTCAAATAGGTCTGTCAAATGGGGGACAAGTAGTAAATTTTGCATTTGAACTTTGTGTTAGTTTTATATTGCTGCAAAACACCTTACCACACACACAGCAGATGAAAATAACATGGCTTTATAATCTCAGTTTCCATGGTTGGAACATCTGGATACAGCATAACTAGACTCTAGGCTCGGAAAGCTGAAACCAAAAGGTTGGCCTCTGCTGTGGTCCCGTCTGGAGCTCGGGGTCTTCTTCCAAACTCACTCAGGTTGTTGGCAGAGTTTCGTCCCGGGCAGTCATAGGGCCAAGGTTTCTGTTTTCTTGTTGACTAGAGGCCAAGGGTTGCTGTCAGTTTCTAAAGCAGTGACTTTCATCAGGTGTACCGGGGAACACTGGTGTGCTGTGAGAGGATGTTACGTGTGCCGTGAAAATTTTTAAAGATCATTCATTAAGTTATTTTCAAAAGAAGTTCAAAGCACAGTAAGTATATCCTTTTTTTACTCTTTATATGGATTAGCATAATTTAAGTGTGCCGGGGAAGTTTAACTCTGGGTTCAAGTGTGCCGTGAGATGAAAAAGGCTGGAAAACCTCAGATCCTGGCCACGTGGCTTCTCCCTGGGCAACTTATAACAAGGTTGTTCTTCCCAGGCCAGCAATAGAGAGTTTGTTGCTGCTTTGTCTTTTTTAAGGAGTTTTCTGATTAGACCAGGCCCACCCAGGATTATCACCCTTTATATTCCCTCAGTCAGTTGATTAGAGACCTCAATTACATCTCCAAAATCCTTTTGCCTTGGACAAATATTGGCTAAAAGCAAGTCACAGGTTCCAGCTACACTCAAGGAAGGAGATTGAACAAGGGGTCATCCCAGTGGACAGAGATCGTAGAGGTTAGGGCTCTGCCTCCCACAAAGGTATAAACTCATTTGATGCTGATAATATTATATATTACTTTCCTCTGGTTCTGTTTCTATCTGTTAAGATGACACGCAAGATTTTGTGTGAAGATTACTGGTCGGAATCAACACTGCCATTTGTCATTTTCCAAATTGGAAAGCAAGACTCAGCAGAAAGGGCTTCCCCAGAGTAAGTACACAGGCACAATGCAGGTATAAGAACCGAGGTCTCTTGACATCAAGTCCAAGGAGGTCCAGAGTTATAATAGGGTGGAGGCAGTAGTTTCCTTGCTGAGCTCGTGGTTTCCTGCACGGTTCTCAGAAGCCCCCTCCAATGCATCTCTCTTTGTGACACCCACTCAATTATTTCTGTTACTGTGACCTGGGACTCTCACATTACCTGAATTTCCCTTGTAACACTGTTCCCTGTTGAAATGCAACTGATCCTAGAGAAAGAAGCTGCCAAGAAGACTGTCACTCCCACAAGTCCTATTGGACGGCAGTGGGAGCTGGGCTCCTCTTGGGCCAGGCTAAGTGGCTAGTGAGAGAAATGAGGCAGAATCAGGCAGGTGCTATGATGGCAGAATGTTGGGAAGAGACCCTGAGGAAGGGGACACTGAGATCTCAACAGAAGGAAAGGAATGCTCAAAACCCTCTTCCTGGGGAAATCCCTGGGAATAGTGTTCACCATCCTCAAGGTCATGCCTGGGACCCCAGGACACTGCAGCCTGGCTTCCTGGAAGTGTATGAACCATGTTCATGATACCACATGGAGCTCATTCCTTTTGCTACAGAACACAGTGACATGGCTGGAACATGTGGTACAGGGCCTGGTCCTTGGAGGACTCACTATTTAGTATTTCTTGAGAAAGAGGGGCCATTAGTTAATCCTGCTGGAACCTAGTCCTAGATGGGGCACGCAGACACATTGCTCCTCAGAATAACAGGGTAAGCCAGTCTTATCAATATTACCATCTCTGCTGCCCCATAAGAAGAAGAGCATGACGTGTCTAGATTAGAGAAAGAAAGTGGGAGTTTCAACCAATGGGCAGATCCTTACTGTGGAACTGGAAGAACACAAAACACTCTTCAAGTGTCTACACCTGCGGTCTTTCAAACAGCCATTTGAAAATTTATATTGCTTTAAATCTATAGAAAAGTAGCAGAAATAGAAAGAGCAAGAACTCTTTCTACCCCTCACCCTTACATTAATGTCTTATACGGCCATAGCTTAATTACTAAAATAATAGGCAAGCAGCCTTGTGAGGTTTGCTTTTGCATCTACAAGGCCCACCGTGCCCTCCCCTGCCCATCGAGTATCACGAAGCCCCTCTGTCCTGCAGACTGCAAGGCTTACCTTGGAGAAAATCGTACTCCTGTGAAACAGTCTAATGTGATAAGGAACTAAGGGGAGGGGTCTCTAGCCTCTGTCCAGAGACTTTGTTCCTTCTTCCTTTCCACACTTCAGTCCTTATGAATAATTTTAAATTGTTAAATATGTTTTTAAATTTTAAATGTTTGAATTTTAAATGTTCAGACTATAGTCCCTTTCTTCCCCTCACCACAGAATTTATCTAATTTGCCCATGTGTATCCCACTCAGCCGTGAACTTTTCTAAAGCTCTCTGTGTTAATTATCCATCACTGATAAAAAATTACCCTGAAATGTAGCAGCTGAAGACTGCACACGTGTTAACGCACATAGTTTCTGAGAGTCAAGAATCCAGCAGGGTTTAAGCTGGGTGGTTATGGTTCAGGGTTGCAGTCTAGCTCCTGAGGTTGTGATCAAGCCGTGTGAAGGCTTAACTGAGGTGGAGGATCTGTTACTAAATTTGCCTCCATGGTCGTTAGCAAGAGGCCTCACTTCCTTATCGCATAAACCTCTCTATAAAACAGGACTGCTTGTGACAGGCAGCTGGCTTCTCCCAGAAGAAGTGGCCTGAAAGAGAAAGAGAAAGAGAAAAAGTGATAGGAGAGAGACAGAGAGTGTGAGTGAACAATTCAGGCAGAAGCCGAAGGGCCTTTTATGACCTGATCTCGACAGTGACATATCATCACCTCTGCCATAGTCCTTTGGTCCTACAGACCAAGTCTGGTACAATGTAGGAGGCTATATACAAAGGTGTGATAACTGGGAGGGAGGGAGTATTTGCCAGGAGCCATCTCGGAGGCTAGCTAGCTTACTCTCTGTGCCTCAGTTTATTCATCTCTAAAGTGGGATTAATACTGACTTAATAAATTAATTCATGCAATACATATAAAACATATAAAGTTAGAATAGTTCTTGGCATAAAATAAGCACTAAATAAACATTAATTATTATTATTGTTTTTATCACTATTCAGTTGCTAAGTTTCACAAAAGGCTTTAAAACCTTTTTTAATTTTTTCTTACTAGTCACTATAAGTACAGAGCCTACAATCTTGTGAAGAGTCTATAAAATAAGATTAAGCCAGAATAAAAATTGCATGAAAAAAGTTATAAAACAAATAGCAAAACTGTAATTAATGCTTGCCAAACTTCCACTCATACTTTCCCATTGAGAATAACTAAAAGAATTAGACAAAAAAAATTTTTAAATACTGTTTGAAATCTTCAGAGAAACACTGATCGGCCAAGATTCAAGGGACCAAGATCTCAAAGAGAAGAGAAATTTGTTGAGGTCAGCTCAGTGTTCTATACCATTCCAAGGAATCAGCTAGTATTTGAGTGCAGGGATGGAGAGGCTGAAACTCAACCACATATCATCTCAGCGCCTGATTGGCTTGAGGTGAGCTGCCTCTATTTTCATTGCCTGCTAGAAGATAAACTCCCTAAAACACCCTGAAACACCCTGACATTCAATACAAAATTACCAGACCTATCAGAAGGCAGAACAAAAGAATAAGAAATAGAACAGACTCACAGGTAATCCAGATATTGAAGTTATCAGAGAGAGACTTTAAAATGGCTGTGATCCTTATGTTTTAAAAAATAGAATTAAGAAATAGAGGATTTGACCAGAGACTTGGACTTTATATTTAACAAATCAAATAAAAATGCTAGAGGTAGAAAATGCAATAACTGTCTGAGTTAAGAACTCATAAATGGATTTAACAGATGATTAGATATAGCTGGAAAGAGGATTGAGGGACTGGAAGGTATGTGGGCAGAAAATATCTAATCTGAAAATATCCTGAAAGGGAGAAGAGGAAGAATAGAGAAAGGATAATGGCTTAGAGGTTTCTAAAACTACAATAAATGTCAAGAGACATATTCAAGAAGTGCTGTGAACTTCAAACAGAATTAAATATTAAAAAAAAAAAAATCCACATCATAAAATACCTGCTGAACACTAAGAACTAAGGGGAACATCTTAAAAGCATCTAGGGGTACACACACACACACTCACACAAGCATGTGCACAGGCATCATGCATCTGCGCACACACATATTACCTTATGTCCCTTAGTTAACTGCATCTCAACAAATTCTTAAATAGTTGTATTTATTAGTCTTATACTAAATGAAGAAGGAGTATGCCTTTTCATATGTTTGCTATTTTGTGGCAAGGGAACTACTAGCTAGGGCAAAGCCCAGCACCCTGCCAGGACTCCAATCTAGGCCAGCAGGCCCTCAGCCCACTGCTCTCTCTGATCTCCTGTGCTTCCTCAGGGAGGTCTCTTTGCCTCTCTCTTCCCCTTCTCCTCACCTGTAAATAGTTCAACTCACAAGATGGTTAGAAAGATTAAATAAGATCTAAAAGTACTGTGTAATTAAAAAACTATAATACATGCTTTAAAGGTAAAGTTTCCCTTCTCCAGGAAGCTCACCCTGATACATACACCTCGGAAATACCTCTTGGGGCAAAGGACTCCTCCACTGTGCTCGCAGGGTACCTGTCCTTATCATTCCTGCAGCTCTGGACTGAAACCATTTGCTTTCCTGTTTCCCACTATCAGAGAGGACCTGGTAGTAGGGTAAAACCTAAGTCTAAATTTCGTGGTGTCTAAAACACAGTTTGCCAGTTAAATGCTTTGAACTAATTATAGCACAGTGACTCTGGGTGTTTTTCAATTATCTAACATTTCTGCATGGTTACCATGTGCCAGGCGCTGCACTAAAACTTTGCAAACATTTTCACAGTGGCCCCAGGGAGAGACTATTATTATACCCACTTTGTGGATGGGGAAACTGAGGCTTAGGGAAGTGCAGAAAGACATCCAGAGTCAGCTGCTGGGAAGCAGAGGAGCCAAAATTAGAGTTTGTAACCACCAGATACCACCTTTAGTCATTCCGTTCTTCCCCCTGTCTTGTGCCACCCCTGTGACCCCTTAGAAAGGTAGATATTTTTATATCCTCACCTGGAGAAGGATCCCCAGAGGGGAATTGCAGAGGACTCCCTCAGCAGCCAGCTTCTCTGGCTGAGAACCTGCAAAGGAACTCAGAGCCTGAGGGCTCGAAATGAATTTATACCATCCTAAGAAAGAGAAATCAAAAGCCTGTCTCTTGTCTCCAAAGCTTGGGGTTAAAGAAAAAAGTCCCCAGCCACAGGTAGTTAAGTGATTATAAACTGTAAAAATAAATCAGCTTGATATAATTGCTCCAAGGAAAAAGATGACCAACATATTTAAAATGTCCACGGTGCCCCTTCCCCATCTCCATTTGGCATCCTCTAATTACCTTCACATTTCATTTCCATCAGCAAGATGACCTGTATTTCCTTCAAGAAGTGCCGGGGAGGGGCCTGGCTGAGGAGCAGGGCCCCTGGTGATAAATCAGGCGTGCCATTAGGAGTGAAGTGCTCATCTCGCCAGCGCTAAATGCAGGATTTATAAAGATGCCTCCGCCATCCAGCCCAATTGTGGACACCATAATAAATTCATGAGTGGGTGCCAGGGTAGCGCACTTCATTATGTGTGAGGCTCCTGGCCATTAATCTAGCCAGGTGGCGGGCAGGATTCCTGGGGAAGGAAGACAAATTTATGCGGCCCAAACTTACTCATTCCATTATGGATTTAATCGGCCCAGGCTCCAGGCTGCACAGAGGCGAGGGGACCGTTTTTTACACTTCGGTCAAGTGTGTGTAACTCCCAGCTGTGTCTTATATCTTCCACAATAACGCCCTGATTTTATCCTTCACCTTGCTCTCAGGGAAAGTCTTCCAGAGACCTTCCCCGCTGCCACTTACTCCAGATAAAATATTTATACAATCAATTGACAGGGAGCATTTTCCCTTAAATGTTCTATTAACATGGAAATGCTCACATGCAAAGTGGGCCTGGGAGCCCCTCTAGAGGCTTAACCCTTTACTTCATCACAAAGATAGTTTGCAAAGGGCATAGAAGGGGATAGAAAATGGATCACAAAATTGAAGCTATCTTCTTAATCACAGTCATACGCAGGCGTTGTGGACCAGTGTATGCACGCACAGTCATTTCCACCATGAGGAATTAGGAATTCCTTTGGCCTCTCCATGGAACCAAACTCTACAAGCTGCATAAAGGTGCCAGATCTCACATACTGTATGCCCACAGTCCCCGGCTGAAATAAAAACTTTTCAGCTTCCTACTGTCCTAGAGCAAGGCCAACAAACACTTGGTCTAAAGGTTCCACTTCTCATTCTTGCACATTTGACAGCATATTTTTTTCCAGTTGAGTCCAGCTAAGCCCTCTGAATCCTTCTCAACCTCAGTAATACCAATCAATCCTGGTTGGTAAGGATAACAGTAACTGCATCATGTATACAGTGATTACCATTCCAGTTGATGCTTTACGTAGAGTAACTCATTTGATCTCTGCAACAACCCTATAAGGTAGGTGCTAATGTGATCCCCCTCATTTTCAGATGAGGAGACTGGGGAGCAGTGAGGAAATTAATGTGACCAGTCATGGGGCCATTCTTAGCTGACCCAAACCCTGGAAGGCAGCATTCCGGGCCTTCTATGACTCACCAGACTCACCCCTACAAACACACTACTAATCCTGTGAAACTTTCCAAAGACAGAATTAGCACCCCTATGGAATGAGTTGGTGAGCACGCCCCCTCACTTCAGGAGACTGCTGACAGTTGTGCCCAGACCTGATCTTATGACATTTGGGATCTTCTAGCTTGAGACCTGCTTCTGCCATCAATGGGATAGATTTAAGGCAGTTGAGTCAATTAGCAGCTCAAATAGGAGCAACATCCTCCTCTTCGATAAACACTTATATGACCTACAAGGTGGGAGACACTGTGCCAAGCATGGGCCTTACCAGAGGTGAAGACATAGAGTGAATAAAGTCAACCCTTTGTCCGTGGGGGACTTCCCATCTTTCAGAGGGACAGATGGCAAACAAACAATAGCTAAAATACACAACAGAATGAGCTCTGTAAAGCCCATTCAAGTGCCATGGGGCACAGAGCAGAAATGAGAACAGAAGAGCAAAGTCTAAACAGGAAAGATGATGACAGTGTCAAAATTGGGCCTTGAAAGATAAATGCGACTTTACCACGTGGGCCGAGTGGTGGGTGTGTGGGGAAAAGGAGCACAGGCAGGGCAGACACCACAAGCAAAGGCCTGTGGAAGTCAGAAGCACACAGTGCTTGGGAGTGGCGGAGAGAAAGAGGCTCACGAGACTGTCCAGATCCCTCACCTCGAATAAAGATTTATTGATGTTTGAAGAAAGAGAAATGAGTAATATTTGCCTTTAATCACCTCTTCCCTATTGACTCATCGTCAGAGGAAGTGTCTTCATTTATTCCCGTTTCCTTATGTTTTCTCAGTCATAGAACTTGGTCTCCTTCTGAGATGAAGCTCTCCAAAGGGTGTAGGGAGAGGATTTGGAGACAGGAAGAGCCCTGCAAACATTCAAGTCAGGAGGAGACTCAAACAGAGGGAAGAGAAGATATCCCTGTTTTGGTTCGTTGGTGTCACATGAAATGAAAGTCAACCACCACTGTGATTTAGGGGAAGCCAAGCAAAATCAGGGACATCAACATGCCATACAGTGTAGTTTAGATTGCAAATGGGATTTTCCCGTTATGCTGGTGAACAGAGAAATGGACATAAATATCCAGCTCGCCTAAGAAACAGAAAAGAAAAGAAAAAAAGCCAACATTGTGGATTGTCAAAATTTACTGGGGAGAAAATTAAACAGTATTCTGAAGGTGAGAGGATGAGTAAATCTTTGAAAACACAAATCTACAAGAAAGCCATAGTAATAATAGAGAACTGTTTGGTATTTTCAACAGTATGAATTTCATGAAAATTAAATGCCAAACCCTAAGAGTATAAATTAAGACCAACAGTTGAAATGCAAATAAAAATAAATGAGACCAAGAAGAATTATATGGAAATTAACAATGCAACGATAGCAGAATTAAAATATGGATTTCATACAAAGAAGAGCAGAATGGATGTTGCAGATATCAAGTCATGAATAGAGAATAAACTAGAGAAACTCTCCAGAATGTAGGAGGGGAAAAAAAAGGTGAAAATGATGCAGAAGGATGATAAACGTGGAGAACACATGAAAAGTCAGGGAAATTATCTCCTTTCTTTTTTTATATTTACAGTTTGTTAACAGGTTTTTCACTTTAATGTTGCTTAAGTCCCCCTGATAAAAAACAGATTTCTCTGGGTTTTATAGTTGTCCATATAGTACTTAAGACATATGCTCATGCAGGGCTGGGCTAGAAGAGAAAAGTGGGTGGCTCTGACCACTCAAAATCATTAATCTGCTCCAAGATTAAAAGCTGATCTGCTCCAAGATCAGTTAGCTATTGCTGTGTAACAAACTACCTCAAAACTAAGTGACTGCAAAAATCACTTTACTTCACCATGATTCTGTGAGAAAAAATTCAGGAAGGGTTCTGCTGGATGGTTCATCTCTGACTCACATGGTGTGAGTGAGGTAGATGGGGCCAGAGGCTCCACTTCCAAGATGGCTTCTCTGCAGTCCCTGGTGGTACAGCTGGATGGCTGAGCTCTCAGTGGGATTCCTGTCACTCTTCATATAGTTCAGGATTTCTCCACGTGAAGCAGGGAAGTCATATTTGTCACCTGGCAGCTCGGGGTGCCAAGAGCAAGTGTTTCAAGAGATAGAAAATAGACTTACCTGGGCTTAGACTCTGGCACAGTGAATCTTCCATTGTATTCTAATGGTCAAGCCAGCACAGAGCTCACTAAGGTCAATCAGAAGAATGTCAAAATTTGTGGCCAACATTTTTTTTTTTTTAGACAAAATCTCGCTTTTTTGTCCAGGCTGGAAGTAGTGTAAGTATAGCTCCCTGCAGACTTGAACTCCTGGGCTTATATAATCCTTCTTCTTCAGCCTCCTTATCCTGAATATCTGGGACTACAAACCTGCCCTACTGCACCTAGATAATTTTTCTTGTTTGTAGAAATGGGGTCTTGCTATATTGTCCAGGCTGATCTTGAATCCCTGGCCTCTAGCTATCCTCCTGCTTTGCCTCACAGAATGTTGGGATTACAGGCCTGAGCCACCACGCTGTCCTTAGTCGGCCTTAGCTCATTGCATGTCAGTCTCTCTTCCCTTAGGATGGTTTATTTCTCAGGACACCTCTCAGTCCTTCATGAAAACAGATTCCTGACAGATGCCTCCCTAAAGCTCACTAGACTTGTCTGAGGTTGCAACTCAAGCTAGAGCCCTTTCTTGCAAACCTAGTGGTAAAAAATTAAATAATTTTTTTTTTAAAAAGAAATGTAAAAAGTAAACTTTCCACATTATAAGAGGAGAAAAAGGGGAAGAAGAAAACCTCATGAGGTTTATAGCAGAAAATCAATAAACACATCATTTAAAACAGAAAACAGAAAATAAAATGAAAGAAATGAGAACATGCATGCTAGCTCTAAAAATAAAATTTATATTTCCCCAGGCAACACCGACCGATAAGAAAGAAAATAGGGTGCTAGATACAGTAATTACCCATGTGTTTGCTTTGGTTTCCATAGGCAGAGTCCTAGGTCGCAGAAATATACCCCTTAAGTTGTCAAAGTTTTTCTTGACAACTGGAGGAGTCCCTCGTAGGCTCCTTGTCAAGTCCAACCTGCTGCCTGGTTTTATCCCCTGGGCCTCCCACGCACCTTGCCAGACACCTGCCAAGTTCAGCTGATGTTACTGCTACCATCTCCTGGAGCACACAGGAGCCCAGTTCCTTACACTATCTCATGGTGAGTGTGGCGAAGACGAGACAAAGTTTGTCTTTTCTCTTTTGGATTAAAATGTGTTAGAAGGGCCCTGAGATGATGCTGCCTGAGAGGATCCACCCTGCAGAGCTGGTGGTGATGCACCTTTGTCTCTGTGTACGTCTTTTCCCTTTCTCCTATTTCCTGCCTATTTCTCTATCACACACGATGCCCCGACTCCCCACCACTATATGCTTGGATGGGGCAACACACACCAAGAGGAATTATACTGTCTTAAATAAAAGTCACTTCTCCTCCATAATCTCTAAGTCTTTGCCTATAGGCAGTTCTTCTCACTAGCACGTTTTCTTTTCCAGAGAAAGAATTTACCCCATCTCTGGGTCCTCTAAAGGCACACCTTCAGCTACAGGGTCTGCCCAGACCCAGCTGCAGCAAATCACCACTCCCAGGACAGGTAAATAATTTCAAATACCCTATGAAAAGACTCCCTAATGAGAATAAAAGTAAAACTTGACTGCATTCTACCTCCGCGTATCATGTGTAAAGAAAATGGGACAGAGGGCTATAAAAAATGTGTTACAGAGAAAAACAAAGCAAATTGAAATAAAAAGAAAGCAAATTATAAGCTAAGTTTTACATTCAAAAGAGAATAATTTTATTAGGAGAGAAACAAAATCTCCGATGAGGATATAATAGATCTTTATGAACCTTTAAATATTTAAATGTTTTGGAATAGTAAGAGATGGGCTTCGAAAGAGTTAACAAATCATTAGTGTCTTCAACATATCAAGTAAACTGAGAAATTTTTA
Source organism: Nycticebus coucang (assembly GCF_027406575.1). Classification (NCBI taxonomy): domain Eukaryota; kingdom Metazoa; phylum Chordata; class Mammalia; order Primates; family Lorisidae; genus Nycticebus; species Nycticebus coucang. The sequence goes on from NC_069781.1 coordinate 153,945,624, forward strand.
ATAAGAGTAAAGATATATAGTATGTTCAATTTTGTTCTCCATCAATACTTTTTCAAGCATTAGTAGAACATTTTCAAAAGCTTACCACATACTGCCTCATTAAGAAAGCCTTGATAAAAAAGAAAAGTTTATAGGCCAAATTCCCTGATAGAACTAAAATAAATGGAAACATTTCCAACAACCACAAAGAAAATGATAGAAACTCACATAACAAATAAATACGTCAAAAAGTTCCCATAAATAGTTACTGAGTCAAAAGGGAAATAAAAACCTCAGTTACAGACTATTTAGAAAATAATAAAATGAGAACAAGACAATGCTTTGTCAAAAACCCTCAGGCTGCTGCCAAAGCTACATTTAGCGGAAAGAAATGTCAAAAAATAAATTATTTTATTATTTAACAAGAAAGAATAAAAATAAATGAATTAAGGCTTTGCTTCAAGAACTTCATAAGTGAACAACAAAATATTGTAAACCAAGGAAGAGTGGATAAAAATCAAATAGACAAAAACAAAAAAAAAATAGATTGAGTTAACAAAGAGAAGCATAGTATAAATGTATGAGCTGATTCTTTAAAGCTATGAGAAAATAAATTATACTCTGGCAAATCTACTCGTAAAAAATAAAGCAAGAGTAAATTAAAATAAAACCAGAAAGGAAAAAGAGACTATAGCAAGAGATGAAGCGTTTCTAAAATGAAATAATGAAGTTCTTTCTGGTATAAAACTAAAGGAGGAAAGCATAAAAAAAAATAGACTACATAAACAAGAAAAGTTTGTGCATTTAGAAAATTAAAAATCAAAAACATATGACAAGTTGGCAAACAATATTTTCAGTGTCTGTGGTTGACAAATCTAAATTAATAAGAATAATATGAGCAACCAATAGAAAGTGGGGAAAGAAAACAAATAGACAACCCAGAGACTAAGAACTATAAATGCCCAAGACATGTATGAAAAAAATTCTTATCTCAATAATAATAAAAAATGGAAATAAAAAACAATAATTCAAATATTTGCAAGGTAATAATCAGAGTTGGCGCGGGTACAGGCAAGCTGAACTGACCATGCAACGTTTATGGAGTTGTAAATTAGTTCAGTTTGTAAAAGGAAACCTGGAAATGAGGAGCAAAACAATGTAAAATATCTGTAACTTTGGATCTAATTCTATGCCTAAAAATACAGGCCAAAGACATAATCACATCTGTACCTATTGTATTTACCAAGTTGTATATCCCAGCGTTATTCCTAAGAAAAATCAGAAGTAACTTCCATGTCAGCTAATATATTGGGTAAATAAGTTATGGTACATCTATATCATAGGATATTATGCAGTGGTTAAAATTATATTTTTGAAAACTATGGACTTTTTTAACTTAATTTTTTTCATTGTCTTGAGATCAGATTTATTTATTTATTGCTGTTAAAGGAGTTCTTTTCTTTTCTTTTTCATCTTTTTTATTTTTTTATTAAATCTGAACTTTATACATTTCTGGGGTACAATGTGATGATTTGATATACAATATAGAATGCTTAAATCAAATATAATCATCACCTCACTTACTTATTTTTTGTGGCAAGACATTTCTAATATACTCTTAGTTTTTTGAAATGTAACCTGGCATTGTGCACATTAGGTGAGATCCCTCCAAATACCCTCCCTCCACTACCCCTCCTTCCTCTTCTCCCCTCCTTCTTTCTGGACTATATTTGTGTTTTATCATCCTTATGAATCCATAAGTGATTATATATTGGTTTCATAATAATATTGAGTACATTGGATACTTTTTTTTCCGATCTTGAGATACTTTACTAAGAATATGTTCCAGCTCCATCCAGGTAAACATAAAAGATGTAAAGTGTCTTTTTTATGTTTTATTAACCCAAACAGGAAGCTAGCTAATCCAATAGATTAAGTTTATAGATTGAAATTTTTTTTTTTTTTTTTTTTTTTCAGTTTTTGGCCAGAGCTGGGTTTGAACCCACCACCTCCGGCATATGAGGCTGAAGCCTTATTCCATTGAGCCACAGACACCACCCCTACAGATTGAAATGTTAAAAGGACCTTGAACTCTTGACACATGAGATACATTATTTTTTGAATTTACTTTTCTATGTGTTCCAAATGTTCTAAAATTGACACATGTATCTTTGTAATCAAATTAAAAATTGAGTATTCTCTTTTACAGATTTAGATATTAAGTAATGGGCAGTGTCTAAGAAAACGTGATTGCTCAAAATTGATTTAAAACATTTCAATAACTATTAAAAAGTTGCTTTTGGAAAAGGCTCTAGGGGTAGACTATCTAGTCAATATTTTTACACTGCCAGGGGGCCAAATTATTTACACACTGATAAGTTTTCCAAGGTTAGAAAAAACTAGAAAGCTTCTTGATTCATCTTACAGCGTAGCAAAACATGACAAAGATAACACAGAAATCTACAGCCCAATCTCACTTTAAATATAGATTGAAAACAGGTTCCAGATTAAAAAATAATAACAGATTTAAAGCAGCAGTATGTTAAAATATAACAAACCAAAGATGGTTCGAAATATTATCTACCTCAGGAAATAAAGAATGGTATACTATTAGTGACATCTATTAAGACAAAATGTTACATCAATAAATTCAAGGGTAAAACCACGTAATTATTTTGATAGATGCCAAAAGGGAATTTGATCACAATCAACAGCCAGTTCTTAGTAATCTGGAAAGAAAAGCATACTTCTTCACTGTATTAAAGTCTTATACAGTGGTTAAAAACATATGTTCTGGCACCAGAGTTTATGGATATGAATCTTGGCATTTCTACTTGCTTAGAGACAAATAAAGTCGTAGCTTCGATCAGAATTTAAGGGAGAATAAGATTTTGTTTTTGCAGATGACATGATGTTTACCTAGACCATCAAAGGGAAAAATGTACGTGGCACTCTTGAGGAAGAAGGACCTGGGACCTGGGGAAAAATGTCAATTCCCTTTACATCGTATATCCCTTTCTCCTGCCTACAATGAAAAGAAAATTATCATTCGTGAGTATTTTCTGTTCAATTAAAAAGAAGAGGGGAACCGTATTGAGGCAGCCAACACAGGTTTTCAGGAAAACATGTAAAATTTAGAAAATTAAAATTAAAGAGGGAGAAGTCATGATTAAGATTAAAATTATGAATATACAAAACACAGAAGAAATGAGAGGATCCTATGAGATTTGCTTAGACTCATTCAGTGGAAAATTTGTGTGTGTGTGTGTGTGTGAGAGAGAGAGAGAGAGAGTGTGTGTGTGTAGATTAGGGACGGGGTAGTATATTCTTAAAGCTAGGAGATATATGTATATACTATTCTCTATAAAGAGTGAAATACAAAAGCATATGACTTAGAGGAAACCTAATGGTGTATTATAAATTATATGTAGTCGTTCCAAACTAATAAATGCAAAAATAATTTACGTCTTACTTGATCTAGTCACAATGTCATTTCTAGTTGGCATAATAAAAAGTAGCCGTTCAAATTAGAACATACAATTAAATTTAAAAAATAAAAATATGAAAAAAATCCAAAATTATGAATGGAAAAAATTATGAGGACCAATTAAAAATCAGTAGTATAACTGAATTAGTAACACATGCATAGAATAGAAACTTTTCTTACAGTAAAGAGCAGCAAAAAAGAAAAAACAGAAAATAATACTGATTGATACAATGACCTCAGACATAAGACAACAATATACATAAAACATTTAATAATATTTTTATAATAAATTTACAGAACTTCATACACTATTTTATGAACGTACATAAAATCATATGTAAACTAAGTGCCTAAGATGCCACGTTTCTGAAAGAGAAGGTGAAATACTGAATAGATGTCATTTGCTTCTGAATTTGATACTATACTTTATGCAATTCAGGCTAAACCTCATTGAGATTCACCTTGGAGTGCAGGGAGAGGTAATGCTGGATACCACAAATCAAAAGGTTTTCTGGAAGTATGCATAGGCAAAATTATTCAGAGCATTTTTAAAGAAGGGGAGATCAATTGTACTGATTCACTTAACCATATATTCAAACATACTCAATTAGGTCGGGCGCGGTGGCTCATGCCTGTAATCCTAACACTCTGGGAGGCCGAAGCAGGAGGATCACTTGAGCTCAAGAGTTCGAGACCAGCCCAAGCAAGAGCGACACCCTGTGTCTATTAAAAATAGAAAAACTAGCTGGGTGTTGTGGCAGGTGCCTGTAGTCCCAGCTGCTCAGTAGGCATAGGCAGGAGAATAGCTTGAGCACAGGAGTTTGATATTAACATGAGCTAGGCTGACACCACAGCACTCCATCCTGGGCAACAGAGTGAGACTCTGTCTCAAAAAACAAAACAGAACAACAACAACAACAACAAAACCCAAATGTATTCAATTAAAACCATAATACAGCAGGTCCTCCAACAACATCGTTCCATTCAACATCCTCTCATTAGAACACTAGGCCCCTAGCTGGGACCCTGCCTGTGTGGAGTTTGCGCCTTCTCCCCCTGTCTGCTTTGCTCCAGACACCCAGGCTTCCTCCCATTCCCAAAGCTGTGCACGTTCAGTGAATTGATGTGTCTGTGTGGTCCCCAAATGAGTGGTGTGTGACTGAGTGTGCCCTGCCTTGGAACAGTGTCCTTTCCAGGACGGTTGCCACCTTGTGTCTTGAGTTGCCAGGATGGGCTCAGGCCACACTCAATCCTGAACTGGAATAAGTGGGTAAATAATTATCTTACCTGTTTTTATTAGTCTTTTTTAAATGCATGTAGACCTGATATTTATCTCTGTTTGTAATATTAGAAGTGTTTGGGGTCTTGATTTAAAAGTTCGGTGATTATTTTTGCAGCCAGAAATATGCCATAGGAACTTCCCTCTTGTTTGTTATCATTAGCGTACAATAAAACTGGTTTGGTTATTTGTCACTTCACCTAAAATTGCTGCGTCCAAGAACTTATCAACCAATGGCATTAAATGAAGAGTTTTTGTATATATTTCAGCCAGCACACCCTACTTTCTGCAGCAGTAAAGATCCCCAAATAGGAGTGTCTTATAAACAAAAACTTAGGTCTTATCTCTGCGGCCTGTCTATTGTGGATTGACTGGGGACTCTACTTCTTAGACCAGCAGATGGTGTCACTGGTGAAGAACAGAACTCTGGGCAGTTTCCCACTGGCTACTAGCCCAAGAAAGACTCATATTTCATCAGCCAGAAGTAGTCAGAGGACCCCATGGAATGCTATGGACCCCAGGGAATGCATCTAACTAACCACATTCTTAAAAGCCAGCAAGCCAGAAATGTAGGTGAATAGCATTAATAACTACTGCGGATACTTGAGCTGAAGAAAGCAAAGGAGCAGCGAAGCTGCAAACAAACCTGATTAAATGTGAGAATGCCACGTCTATGGCATAGAGTCAGGGAGAGAATGCAGAATTAAGTAAGTGGAATCAATTGGAAAATTAAGTATTGGAAGTGAAAACAATTAGTTTTTACTCCACCCCCAATAAAGTGAAGATGCTAAATATGCCCAAAATAAACTTCAAAAAAGGTGGCAGAAACTATGTTTCTATATTAACTATGTATGCTTCATCGTATTTACATATAAAAGCCTCTGTGTGTATATAGACATATAAATCATACTTATACAGGATTAAGATAAAGAAGGAATGACTGACCTTAAAAGTAAGGAAATAAATCCCAAAATAAAAAGAAAAAAAGGGTTTGACCAGACACATTAAAATTTCTTAATATAAGCATCCACACATATACACACAGAAAAGTCAAACACCAGAATGGAGAAAATATTTATAACAAATTACTAATGTCAATAAATACTAATGGGTCTAAAGAATTTATACCAAAGAAAAACAGAAAAAAAAAATCTCCAAAGGAAAAATGGATAAAAGGCACAAATAATTCACACACAAAAAATACACAAATAACGACAACCTTTCTAAAAGTTCAACATCACTGATATTATAAATAAAAGTATTTAAAACAAGGTAATTTTTTTTTTAAGAGACAGGGTCTCACTTTGTCACCCTTGGAAGACTGCTGTGGCATCACAGCTCACAGCAACCTCCAGCTCTTGGGCTCAGGAGAGTCTCTTGCCTCAGCCTCCTGAGTGGCTGGGACTACAGGTGCCCGCCACAATGCCCGTTTAGTTTTTTGTTGCAGTTTGGGTGGGGCAGGGTTTGAACCCAACAACCTTCGGTATATGGTCCGGGCGCCCTACTCACTAAGCCACAGGCGCCACCCAAGAGAAGATAATATTTTTTATTTAAAACACAGCAATTTTTGAAAATTATCATTTCTGATGAAAATTTAGAGAAAGTGGCCCTCAGGTTTTTCCTGATGGAAAGGTAATCCTGAGTCATTTTTCTGAAAAAAAAATCTAACAATATGAATCAAGGATCTTAATAATTCTCATAACCCTAGAGGCATTCATTGCTCCATTTATAAAAATTAATTCAAGGAAAATAATCATCCATGTGTAAAAAATTTCCATGTAAGTTATCAGGTAACTGCAGCCAAACAGGCAGACGTACAAAAAAACAAAAAAACAAAAAACTGGAGAAAACCAGTGGCCAACTACAGAATATTTCTTAAATAAATGCTAACACATCCATCGTGTGGTGTATCATTGCAGACTTGAACTGACAATGCTTACAAAAGTATTTAATGACATGGATAATGAACACATTTTAGTGTTGGTTTTTTGAAAAGCAACAAATGATCATGAATTCAATTTCAGAGAAACTTAAGGGAAAAACATATATAGCATAGAACAAAAGTCTAAACTTTAAACTTTTAGACTCTAAAGGGGACTATCAAACTATCTATTATGGCTACATATGGAATGGGGGAATTTGGTGTTTTTTTCTCCATGTTTTTATTTTTTCTAATAAGCATGTATTACTAAAATAATTGGAAATTTTTATTTTTAAGCAATGAGGATATGTTTGTTCAGCTTAACAAGATTCTAAATATTTTTAAATGTCCTTAAATATATTTCTCTATGGATAATTTGGTATAAGAAAAATGGTGAAGTACATGGAAGGTAAATATATGCCCATCTTTCCTCCTCCCTGCATCTGTGGCAGACATCACAAATCAATCCCAGCACTCTTCCTGCTAGGTTGGCCCAGATGCCCACAGAGCATAAAACTCTAGAGAACCACTACCAATTAATCACTTCAAAATGATGTCCTATCTCTTGTGTTGGAAAAAAAGAGCCCTGAATTGTGTTTTAAGAGACAAGGATTCCCATTCTGTAACCCCAACAATTTGAGCAAGTGAGCCCCCCAACTGAGCCTCTCTTCTCTGTAAACGGAAGGTCACAAAAGGCTGTGTCAGCTCTGGGAAATTCTGACCAGCTGTTCCATTTCCCACCACCACCATCATATCCCGAAGTGATCTTCCAACAAATCATCACATATCCATGGAAATTTGAGCTATCTAATGCCCAGGGGGTTTTTCGTTTGTTTGTTCTCTTTGTCTGTTTGTTTTATTTTGTTTTGTTTAGAAACAGTGTCTCAAGCTGTTGCCCTGGATAGAGTGCTGTGGTGTCATAGCTCACAGCAACTTCCAACTCTTGGGTTCAAGTGATCCTCTTGCCTCAATTTTTCTATTTTAGTAGAGACGGGTCTCATTTTGCTCAGGCTGGTCTCAAACTCCTGAGCTCAAGCTATCTACCCACCTTGGCCTCCCAAAGTGGTAGGATTACAGGCGTGAGCCACCACACCTAGCTAATACCCAGTTTTACTTAACATTTTCTCTTCCTTGTAGAGCTGAGATTCTCAGCAGTGGCACTATTAACACTTTGTACTTTATAATTCTTTGTGTGAGGGCATTTTAGGATGTTTAGCAGCATGCCTCGCCTCTATGTGCTAGATGTCAGAAACATACCCCTGCTGTGACAATCAAAAATATCCCTAGATACAGCCAAATGTCCCCCAGGGTACAAAGTGGCCTCCAGTTGAGGACTGCTATTATAGAAAGAAATTGTTAATAGTTGCTTCAGATTGTGAGATTTACTGAAGGTCACTCCCTCAGCAGGGTTGGAGGTGAAAAGGGAATCTGAAAATGCTTCCTACCTTTCAGTTGGACCTTTCTTTGGAGACAAGACCATGTCCCTGAGAGTCAAGGATGTAGACCCTAGGGATGTGACCTGCTGCGCCCTGCCTTACCTCCTGTGTGCATGGGACAGCTGCCAGGAGGTCCAGGGCCTTCACTGAAGAGCGTAAATCACCATTCAGGGCTGCTGGGCACTTAGCGTAATGGAGTGATTGACAGGTGGATATTTACACTCAGCTGACTAAATGGGCAAATCAATCAACTGGTAGCAGCATAGAGTGAGGGTGGTGAAGGTATTACCAGGTACTAGGACCATTGTGTTCACTTCCTGGGAGTACCATGGAAGATTCTGGAAAGTTTTCTTAGCGATCCCTGCTCTGAGGTTCATAGAGACTCCCTTACAGCTTCCTGGCTTTCCCAATTGTTACTTTATATAAGCAAAGCTTCTATTTTCCCATCTCCAGGAGAGAAAACTGGGTCTCCCTACCCCTGCCAGGGTAAAGAAATGAAGCCAACCATGGGGGCCACATCAGGCTCTTTGATTTATGTCCAAAGGGGTTAGTCATTCAAATTAAACAAAGAAAAAAAAATACTCCCCATTTTTGTCGGAGCCAACATGATTTCTAACTTTCAGTTCATCATTTGGGGCTGAGGGGGATGTAACTCAATTAAAGACAGAAACATTAAATACACAGTAAAGCTATCACACGTCCAGGATTTATAGGGGTATCGATTAGCACCATCAGTGAAGTATTTACCTTAATCAATAGGAAAAGGTGATTTAAATGTTTAGGTGTCTCCTGCTCTTCTGCTGGCCTAGTTGTCTCTAAAAGCTTACATTTTATGAGGTATACTCCTCAGTTTCCCTCAGTGCTCCCCTTAGCAAACTTTATTGCCCAAGGCTGAAGTCCTCCCCTTCTCCATCACCACACTTGTCCTTGACACCTGTTGCAGGTTGGATTCTCCAAAAAGAGATGCAATGGAGTTTGTGGCACAAGGTTTTCTAAGAGTCAACATCTGAGATTTATTTTATTTTATTCAACATCTGTGATTCTGAAGAAATGCCAGGATAGAGCACAGAGGTTTGAGCTGTGAAGCAACCCAACAGAGACACTACCAATGCACCAGGGAGCTCTAGGGTCCTGCCCCACAGTGGCCCACACCATAGTACAGGGACCAGGCATTTGTGCCCCTCCCTCACCAAGTTGCCCACCACTCCAGGAAGGACATGACCTCAGCAGGTGGCTCTCTGAAGCTCAGGCAGACCCTCAGGGAGCTGCCAGCTGGAGGCTGGGTGGCAAGTCCTTCCCTAGGACTTGATGATCCAGGCAGCATATTTCCAAGGCTAATGCAAGCCCTTGAGTTGTCATGAGAGAGTCTATTTGTGCTATGTTGTACCTTGATTGCTAGAGGTCTTTGTTCAAAAGAGACAGTAAGTCAGGGGCCATTATAAACCAAGGTTGGGGTGATCAAATACAACATTTTGTTTTCTCAGACACTCTGAATCCCACTGGGATGAAATCCTCTGTGGTGACAGGATGGAAATGACTTTTCTAACCATTTTAGTATATTAGAAAAGACACCTGGCCAGGTGAGAGCCAGGTCACCTGACTTTGAGGCCCAGTTTAGAACCTTCATTTTGGATGACCTTGATCACACCACTTCCTCCTTCTGGGTCTCAGCCTTCATACCTAAAAAAATGCTTGTGTTGCCTTAGAAGGGCGATTCCCTACTTTTCCAAATCACTAGAATTTCCTTGTGGAGCATCTGTTAAAATCCAGATTCCGGAGACTATCCTAGAATCTGATTAGTGTCATCAGAGTCCCAAACAGTTCATTCCTATGCTCAGTTGATTGTACAGCTAGACCAGGACTCCCTGAGCCTGACCCACCGAATCAGAATCACTTGGGGAAGTGTGTCAGGTAGACATACTTGAGATTCTCCAGCCCCAGCCCGTAACACTTTGATTCAAAGTCTGCATTTAAATAGAAACAATACTGATTGATGGTAATCGGTGGGACAGATCAATTGCATTCATGGTCCCCATTCTCGACTGTGCCTGTATCCGTGCTCTTCTCATGTGATTTTGGAGTTCTCCTCTAAAGGCAGAATGTATGCTTCCCTCCCCCCACATGATTTGTTGGCCAGTGGAAGCCCGTTTCTGCTTACAGCCCTGTCATCACCATGAAAAGCCCATCCCTGACTTAGTCCAATGATGCCAGGAGGAAGATGAGAGACGCTTAAAGACTTGGTTTGGGAGCACGGGGCATTAGAGGTCATTGGCAAGACTGAAAAGGGAAAACAAAAGAAGAGAGAAAGTTGGGAAGTAGAGGAAGTGGTTTCCCATTCTATGGGTCTGAGAGCAGAAAGGAAAAGGAATAATTATTGCTGTGATTATAATTATAGCATACTCTCAGAAAAACATGCCATTTGCAAATCCTTCCAAAAGCACCTGTGGTGACTGCAGATGAGGCTTCTGCAGTTTCCCCTTTTCTCAGAGAGGGATCATGAAACGGGCAGGTTGGTGCAGAAGAGCCAGGCAGACGCCACCCCTGCCCTAGCAGATAGGAGCCCCTGAATTTTGGAATCAGAGCCCCCACTCACAATTTCTGGTCAAACTCATCCAAATTATTGAGCTGTAATGGGGCTCCGGGCTTACAGAGAGCAAATGTTTTGTTAAATTTCCAGGGGTTTCTGTAAACCAGGTGTGTCTCTGAAGTAACTTTTGTTATTTGGGGTAAGACAGGTGATAAGTACATAGTTTCCAGAATAATCTCCCCTACCCCACAAGGCAGTTGGCTCTCATCCTTTCTTGATGAAAGTACCCTTTTTCTGTCCTCTTTCTTGGGCAGCCTTGGGGACCCCCCTGGAGCCTTCCCCAATGCCTGGAAACTGACCTCTCAGCCTGCCCATAGTTGATGCCAGGCAGCCGAGTGCATACCTGCCTGTCTCTCACACCACTAACCAGGAAGCCAGTACCCCCGGGATGGCCTGGAGAACTGACCATTACTCTGGACAAGCCCCATAGAAATAAACCAAGGTCAGGTGTCCTGGCCTACAGAGAGGCAGGACTGCCCAGTTGTTAGGAGCCTAGCTCCCAAACTCCACCACTGTGTACCGCCCAGGGTAAATTCCTTAACCTCTCCATAGCTCCATCTCCTTACCTATAAAGGGGATGATAATAGATCTCTGTATGAAGATTGAGTTAATTACTATAAAGTGCTTAGAACAGTGCCTGGCACAGGGCCGGGTCTATAGAAGTATTGGCCTTGCCTGTTGTTAATCAATCTCTTCTGTTAATCAATCTCTTCTTCCCCACTTCTCTGAAGCCCCCTTTTCTCTCTTCAACCCCTGCACTTAAAAAAAATGTGCCTGGAAAGTTAGGACAGGCTCTGTCTACTCCCTGACACCATGGGAAGGCAACTTTGAAGAAAGAAGTTCAGCAGATCCACAGATGAAACCCAGAGCATTTGACCAGGGAGTTGGGATTTCAAAGTCACCCTCCCATGACCAGACCCCCCTAACCTGCCACCCTCCATGAGCACCCCTCTAACCTGGCTTCCTCCAGCCCCTCCAGAGTGCCCCCATCATGCCTCGTGCTCCTCTCCGCCTCATCTCCCTTCTCAGGGGGAACCAGGGAGATGTCTGGCCCACTTTGCTTTAAAATCCACTCTCTATATTTGAAATGAGCCTTTAATGTAAGCCACGTCAAATCCTTTTGGGAAGTAGGAAGCTAGACATCATAAATAAACACATTTGGATTAACTGGGGAGCAGGCCAGGGAGAAGGCAGAATTATAGGATATTTTTTAAGTGGATGCAGCTTTATTCCTCTCAAGTATTTACAGTGACTCTTCCCGGGCTGTCACTCTGTGAATCTAACTGCTGACAAATTATTTCTAAGTTGAGGTCCTGCTGGGACGTCTTTGTTGAGTAAATTAGAGGACAGGCTTCGGTACTAATTGAAGGCCAGCGGTTGTGCTGATGACAAAGGCATCCTCACTATTCACCATAAGTAGGTTGAAGCAGGGTCTGCCTCATTCCATCCTGTTCACAGGGGTACACGGCTCAGGGAACCTTGGCTTCCTATGCTCAGCAAAAGCCCTACTCAGCCTGGGCAGCTACATACATGGCCCTGAGTTTTTAACCCACACTTGGCATCTGTCACTGTCTCAAGACCCTCGGAAGGTGCTCTCCACTCGTTTCTAATTTTCTGAGAACTGCCAACAATGCAGGGCAGGGAGGCCGCAGGGAGGTGGCGGTTTGCACTATGTGACTCACCCCTTTCCATTCACTCAGCATCCAGCACCTGCTAGTCACCTGTCATCGCAGACCACCAGCTGCAGGAGACACCAACAAAACACAGCCAGTCCTCCACCCTCGTGGAGTTTACCTTCTGCCGTGCTGCAACAGATACAAGTAAGCGTATAAGCAAGATGATTCGTATCTTGGTAAGTG